>NC_087447.1:7891287-8194318 GCF_036321535.1 Camelus dromedarius | reverse complement strand
GGCACAGTGTCTGAGACATATAATACTTTTAAAAATATTTTTAAATAAAATTTTTTAAATTTTACTTTCATTTAAATTCGGGAGAAAGGGGAACATACTAAAAATGAATATTTGGTGATGAATATAAACCAGATAGTTATTCATCTTTATACCAAAGCAGTCACAAAAAAAATAATTTTGAACATTTTTTGGAGGATGGTGCACACAAAGGTGAAAATTCTTAGGGCCCACAAAAGCCGTAATACGGCCATTGAGAAGAGAGGAATAAAAAGAGAAGAACAAAAGTCCACTACACTTGGGACAGAATCAGCTGCTCTCAGCATGGTCTGGGGTATTCACACAAGCTGCTCCCTTCCTTACAGCCTTATCCCAGACACAGAATCCTCTTTTCAGATGCTCTTCCATGTTGGAATCCACATTCTTACATGTTGTAATGCACTAAGTAGAAGAACCTAGACACAGAAGACTGTGTACTGTATGATTCTATTTCTATGAGAATCTTAAAAAGCCAAAACTACAATGATAGAAGATAGATTAGTAGCTTCCAGGAGTTTGAGGAATGAGAGGAGGGGTAACAGAGTGCTGGAAATGTTCCCTATCTTGGTTATGGTCGTGGTTACATGACAGAATACATTTGTCAAGACTCATCAAATCATACACTTAAAATTGGTGAATTGCATTTATGTAAATTATAACCCAATAGAGCTGACTAAACAAAGGCGGGATGTTTGCCACACTTTTCCAGATCTCCAAACTTCAAATGCTGTTAGACCAGCAATGGCAACCAATAGGAGAACCAACAATGAACAAAGAGGAACCATATTTCCCCTACCCCATCTCCCTGAGACCTGCGCTCTTTTGGGGCCCTTAAAATTTGGGTGGCAGGTGCTGTAATCATTTTAAAACCTGATTTTTCAGTGAGAGGCTAATCTGGATGCACAACACCAAAATCTCCTCCCTTCAATTATCTTGTAGTGGTTAAGAGACTGGTCAGTGGGCTCACGCAATGCCCTGAGTTTCATGTTGTGCTGGACCAATAATGTCGAGGTTTGGCTCTGTTTATCCCCTCTCTTTAAGGTATACAGAGCAGCTGGAAACCACTACTCCAACCCAGAGTCTCCCATTCCTCATTCTTTTTAACTTGGGTCTAGACAGCACCTTCTTTCTCACCAAAGACAGAACAGACAACCACAAACTGGTTCACCACTGTAGGTCACAGGCTACAGGTTTCCCAATTGGGAGTAAGAAATGGGAGTCTCACTGACTTTTGACCCATCTTCACCTGAAAAACAATTCCTGACAATCAAACAGAGTTTATGTTTGTTTGGGTTCTTCAAACTGCAAGCAATAGAGTCCGCTAGATTATGCCGAAAAAAAAAATGGGGGGGGGGGGGGCTGGTATGAAAGGATATTGGGCAGCTTAGAAAATCAAAAGAAGATCTGAAGGAAGAAGTCTCAGAAAGGCAGGACTGAGGGTACCTCTGGAGCCTGGGCAACAAGAATCTGAAACCTTTACTCTGAAGCCATTAAAACAACTCAGCCCAACGATTTCCCTTCCTTGCATCTCTTCAGCCGAATTTCAGATTTCCAAGACAGAACTGTTTGCTCAGAGTCATTCTCCAGCAGCCTCATACATACTTCCCATGCAGTCAAACCTAGCCATGAATGATTAATCCAAGGGCAGAGATACCCCACTTAAGATAGGTCAGTTTAGTCCAAATTTATTCATCTATGGCCAGATATAAACAGCTTTTCATAAGTAGTGAGTGAAGAGGCTCTTTCTTCTCTGAATCAGTGCCCTTCCCTTACTTCTTGCCATTCGAAAGACTAATGTATTTCTGGGTATGGAACAGCTTCATCTTTCATACACTTGAGTATCATACAATCTTCATCTTCATGTATTGCATTAATGCACCTTTGACGTGCTGCTCTTCATACACCAATGAATAAGCATTTGGAGCGACCGAGCAGTTATTATACTGCCCATCAGAATAACAGCTCCGTTTTGGCAGCAGCACCACCGTCTCTGACTATATAGCAGAGTTTGTGCACTTATACTTAACATATTTTACACTTTTATCTATATAAACAGAAACTACCTTCTGTCCTTATATGAAAATATCACATAAAACTCTGGATGGATTCCACTGAATTTGAAATTTATTTGGGGGATGGTCTGCCTTAAAATGTAGACCATTCATAAACCCAAAAGTTTCTTGGGTAGATCTTCAAAGCACCTCAAAAGCATGGGCAGTCACTCGCTAGAGCAGCAGGATCTAAAGCACCGAAGGAAGCCAAAGACAGAGAAAACAATGTGATTTCCAGTATATCTTAAAGTAATGTGTCAAGCTGAAGGTCACAAGAGCAAATGCTCTGAAAGACAAGTGTTGGAATTTGGAATCCAGCTGCTTTGCACAAGGACAAATCCCAGTAGTGAACTCTGGGTCGAGTAACATCTGATTCATTAAAGGATAGTTAATGACTTTCTTGGGCAATGCTGGGAAAGCAGCAAATAATTTTACAAAGTAATTGGAAAATGTAGAAACGAAAGCACCAGTATTCAGTAAAAAAGAAACTCAGGGTCTCAGAAAATTATTTGCAAGGAAAAGAAGAAAATCATCTGGCATTCTTAAAAGCTAGAAACATTTTCTGCTTACATTAGGTGATACTTTGGCTTAAGCTTAAGGCAGAAGACTCTGTATTGAATGCAAAGGGAAAGAACATAATTTAAAATAATATATGGAATGCCAGAATTGTATCATCTAAAATGTATCTAAAAGGCCTGGGGTATTTAGCAGTGCTATATTTTTATAAGGAATGAGATAATTTTTTAAGTATTAACTGCTATGTTTTATGTTTTCTCCAGGCCCAAATACACACACATACACGTGTACACACACACACACACACACATCATTCTCCACTTAATTTCTTCACTTATGCACTAGGGTGGTCATGCATCCTGGTTTGCCCAGGTTACACCTGTTATTTTGACATAATTATTCAGAGTGTCTCATTTCACTACCAAAAGTGCCTCAGTTTTGCTTTTGTGATCATCCTACCTAAAGTCTTTCTTCTCAGGTCAACCAGCCAGAAATGAATTCATAAACCTCGATGCAAGTCATCATGTCATAGAAGAGAAAATTGTCAAGGTGTAGCAAGCAAACTTTTTACCTTGGGTTCCAAAAGGTAAGAAACATTTAGGAAGACATCACATCTATCAAGTCCTGTCCTCCATGCCACCCCCTCAACACCAAAATGAGCTAAGAGTCTTCTGGCCTGGGGAAGGAGTGTCTGAGAGGAAACAACAAGAGAGTAGGAGCCGATTAAGAACTTTGGTCAGGTATCCACCATCCACAATGGAGAGAATGAACTCGCTCACTCAGTAGGAAACAAAGGGTATGAGGAGGTGCATTTATATAGAGAAATTGTAAGCAGTGCTAAAACTTAACTAAAAGTCAGTCTGTTTTATTATCACCCAGCATTAGCAACTTTCACATAAATAATAAGCTCCTCCTACCCAACCAAAAAAATGCTTTGTTGGTCTAAGTTCTAAACAATTGCTGTGATTACTATTAAGTTCTAATAATATATCTGCAGCCTTCAAATCAGCACATTTTTCTTATTTATCTCCTAATAAATATTGTATCCTACGTGGACATTGATTTGGGGAACTCCCAGTCGTACAGTTGGTTCCAGGCACCTGAGGACCCGGCTACATACATTCATCTCAAGAACAAGTTCATGAGGTTTCAGAATCTTACCAGCTCACTTAGGACACTATTATATCTCCATTCCCTCTGGTATGACATACTCCTGCCTTTAAATTGTGGATTCAAACTAAACAATAAAAGTACAGTAATTGGAAAGATAAAGAACCAGAACTTGGATGACTTCCACTGTGTCATTTTATGTGGTCACTTGGAGTTTCATCTGTGTTTAAAATCTAGAACAGTAAAACAAGAAAACTGTGAGATGTAAACTTTTGTTCAGTGAGTGAACATTTCATTCTATATATAAAATATTTCACTGAATTTGAATAATGTTTGTAAATTGAAATGTACAGTTTTTAAGTGAGTAACTTTTAAAACTAAAGAAAAAAATTAAGAAAACAAAATATTATCTCAGTGGCACAATTTAGAACTGCTAACGTTCCTTTTTTTAAATTTTCTTACGGGACAGCCTGATAGAATATTTTAATGTTGTATTTTATATTTAAATATGTAAGCAAAGGACCAAAGTTCACACTGAAAGGGAGAATAAAAACTTTTGAATAAATAAATAGTTGTGATTTGTAACATTTATTTTACTTTATTGTTTTAGTTGCATGGTTAAGTATCTGAAGTTTACATTTTTTTCACTGTATATTTTTATTTTTATTATTATTATTATTAGTTTTATTTCATGATTAATACTGAAAATAATTTTGATATGCAGAGGATAAAGGATTTACATGATTCATTGCAGGTGACATACACGCTAGGTTCCGTTCTCCTGAAATTGGGGAAATGAGAGCAGAAGAAAGCTGTACCCCACTCCCAGTGGAAACTTTTGTCAGTCGACTGCATTCTCGTCTAGATGCTCTCCTGCCGCAAAGGTGAGGAAACAGAAGAGTAAAAGTGGCTACCTGCCAGAAAGGGTGTGATAGTGGACCCAAGCCTCTCCAGGCCAAGAGAACAGCTAAAACTAAGAACTGATGGCCTGAAATAAATGAAGTGGATTAAGAGTTACAAACTTCCAGTTATAAAATAAATAAGCCACAAGGATGTAATATACGGCATTAAGGAGTATGGTCAGTACTATTGTAATAACTTTTTGTGGCGACAGATGGTTACCTGACATCGTGCCAGTCAGTTCATGATGTATGCAAATGTCAAATCACTACGTCGTATACCTGAAACTAACATGATATACACATCAACTATATTTTAGTTCAGGGAGGAGGGGGCTGATGGCTTGAAGGAGTTTCAGAGTTTTGAGGACGATGCACCCTGGTGGAAAGTGGTACTGTTACCGAACCAAACCTGAGTCTGCTTGCCCGTGAACTCCTTGCTTGGTGTCCTGCAATAAATGCTGCCCTTTCTTTCACCACAACCCGGTGTCAATAGATTGGCTTTACTGCACGTGGACAAGCAGACCCAAGTTTGGTTCAGCAGCAATTTGAACTGAGCCTGTGGGAAATGAACAGAACTGCAGGCTCTTCAGCAAGATGCCAGGTAGAGGGACAGTCACAGCCTGTGACAGGATGAGTTCGATGGGGGCAGGTACAAGCATAGGACAGAGGGGAGCGGAAGTCCGGACTCCACATTCCCCACATGTCACTTAAGTACTGTCCTTGGGCAAAAGAAAGAGAATAAAATACTCTGAAATGACTCTGTTTAAACCTGAAATGACTGAGTTTACCAATGCCATCTGTTGGGACTCCAAGTGGAAGTGAAGTTATATTTCTTTTCTAAATTACATTTTTGCAACAACCTAGTTACCTAGCTGTCAAGAAAGCCCCAGCTGCAACTTTTACATTGGTGATTAAAATCCAAACACCCCTAAAATGGAAATCATTTTCATATTTGCCAACAGAATCATATTGACATATGGGGAGAATAGGCAGCCCTGTGGTTTTCTAGTCTATTGGTGTCTCCTCCAGAGGCTTAATTTCTCAAGGAATCTCTATCATTGAGTCTCCAGAAACTAACACAGCACCCAGAAAATGGTAGGTGTGGTGGAAAGTGTTGTGTGGTGTGCTGCCCAGCCCCCACTGTCTTCCAGACCGAGGGGCGAATTTCCCCAACGGCTAGGAGTAGTGATGGCTGACAGCTCCCCACTGATTCCCTCTCTGGGAAGGTCACCCCCTCGTGCTTGGCAGCCTGCAGTCACAGACTAACAAATGGAGAGGTGAAAAGGAATGACCCTTTGGCAGGACAACTCTATAAAGCCATCCCAGCTCCAGAGCGCCCTTTAAGCTGGCTAGACCTCTGCTGGGACTGCATCACGGGTCACCTTCTCCCTCCACCCCCGCCTGCTTCCTCCATTTCCTCCAGTAAATGTCTGCCCACAAACCTCCACCTCAGAGTCTGTTTTCCAGAAAGCCTAATCTGTAGCAATAGATTTTCAACAATGCTGAATTGAACTAAAATCACAAAAGCTATATACCCCAAAACACACATTTCCTATGGAATAATCGAATGGGGAACATCTGTTAACAAGTGCTACCCATGTGTCTCACTACATATAAACCTTCTCTAAGGAATCGCAGCCATGAGTCTGGACAAAACGATCAGCTTCTGTGCATCAGAGCATGTTTTGGGTCTTAACGAGCAAGACCTAAGGTCAGAAGGCGTGGTCATTTGCTGTTTCTGCCCACTCAACTCCTTCACTTCCTAATCCATGATAATCACATGGTTCTGGAGACCTGGTCTATCATGTTATTTTGAAGCTTGTGTTATGATCATCAGCTAAATCCAGCTGTACTCTTTTCTACTCTAGGATTTGACAGTCATTGAAACCAGTAAGTTCCTCACTTTGCTTAAGCAATTTTGTTAAGTGTTCTGTTCCCTGCAACTAAGAGAATCCTAACACAAGTCTAATTGCGGCTCAGGGACTATCTAGAGAGATGAGACTTCAAGACGTCTCTAACAGGTTATTTCCCTATATTTGGGGGATGCTAGATCACCATACCATATAACCTTCTTTCCACACTTTTCTCTTTTTAATTTTGCTTATTTTTTAAGCCATTTTATTATTATTTCTGTTACTATATTGTTATTTAACACATTCCACTTGGGGTTAGTTAATGAAATGTATTATGATTTGATACACAGGAAACCCATGGCAATAGAAAATTGGAAGGAGTTTTAAATTATCTGGGTTACTGTTACCTTCCTAAACTCATCTCTCATTAATCTTTCCTTCTTTGCCTTTAACTCAGCCACACTGACTCCTTGTTTGTTGTTAATGCGTTATTTTTTTATGACTTTCCAATGTCCACACCTTTCTTAATATTATGTACCTGGCCAGGTCCTCATGTTTAGAGTCTGAGTAACATTCTTACTGAACAAGGTTTGATGAGCCTCCCCCACCCACCCCTTGCAGACCCAGCCTGGCAGAGTAGTGGTCCTGAGTGTGAGCAACCCCCTTCCAAAGGCAGTTTCATGACGTACAAGCAGTAATCAGAGCACCGTTTTCCCAGTGCCTTGTGAAGTTCCAGGACTTCCCCGAACAGCCACCCACAGAGTATAGAGGTATGGAAGAACATACATACTGTGTCTGCATGTGAGTGAGACACACTGAAACATCTTTCCCTGAGCTGAGATGGTGGTGAAGACTGCTTCTGCTTCGATGGGCTCCCTAAGACCCCAGAGCTGCCCTCCCGATGGGATTCAGCATTTGGGCAAGCTCTCCTGCAGCCACAGGTTGACAGCTCCGTGAACATCAGTCCTAAAAGGCTGATTGGCACCGACCAGCCTTTTCCATGGCTCCCTAGTTCCTCCCAGAATTGAGTTTTCTCCTACCACCTCCCAGAAAGACGACGCACCTCGTTGCTTCAGCTCTACAAGTGACACAACATGAAGGCAATCACAATTCAGCATCTGTACCCTGAAGGGACCTTCTGTCCCCAAGGTGTCACAGATCAGCTCAAAAGTTTAGCCTACTCATTAATATGTTACTACTCACCCAACAGCCAATGACTGGTACTAGGGTTATATGCAATTGGCTCTGCCTCTGTTGTGAGCCCCGTGGACGATGTGGACAAGGAAGAGCCTTTTGCCCCTGCCCAAATTGCCTTTTTCATTAACCATCTTGGAGCCTTAGATACCCTCTTCCTGTATTTATCTCTGGGCTCATTATAAAGCAGCTCTTGATCTCAGTGGGCTTATTCTGCCAAGTGGAGACATTACTGCTATAAACATTGACCCAGTTAAAGCACCGGAGAAAGCTGGGTGGGTGCAGTCTGTTGACAGGGTCCACTGAAGCTGGAATGAACATGTGGTGCCACGGGGCCACTGAAGGTCCAAAAGCATTTTAAAAATTGCCTGGCGCAGCATGAATGCTCAGAGAATGTCACTGCTGTCGCTGTCAGTATTACTTTACTCTCATTAACTGTTGGTGGGGCATGTCAGCAAGAACTTCAGGTCTAGCAGACACCCTGCAGGCTGCTGGAGTGAAGCTCTGGGCCCTGCTCCATCCAGAGCTGCTCCATTTTCCCCTCTTTCATACATCGGTGATATTACGCCTGAGGAAGGGTTCTGCCACTGATGCAAAGCACAGAAGCCACTGCTCTGGAAAATCCACCGAAGCCAGAGTTCCCTGTCTTTCTGACTCAGAATGTCTCCCTGACACCCTGGTCATGGCTCATGGGCTCAAGCAAAGGTTGGGGAGCCATCTTGCTGCAAGATAGAAAGCTTAGGAACCTCTGGCCTCAAATTGTAGTAGAGAATAACCTTTGTTTTGTTGGAGGTTTACAGGGACACCATGACCTAGCCCAGAGGGATGGCTGCAAGAACAAAGAGTGCCTGCAGCAAGAAAATTACATCGACCAACCACACCCCCTCCCTTATTTTTTGTATAAAAGGACCCTGTATTCTAACTAGAGCAGGATGGTTCTCTCCTCTCGGTCTGCCGGCTTTCCGAATAAAGTCCTTGCCCCAACACCTCGTCTCCCAATTTATTGGCCTGGCTTTCCGAATAAAGTCACTAGTCCTTGCCCCAACACCTCATCTCCCGATTTATTGGCCTGGCTTTCCGAATAAAGTCACTAGTCCTTGCCCCAACACCTAGTCTCCCGATTTATTGGCCTGTCGTGAGGCAAGAAGAGTGAGTTTGGACTCGGCAACAAAATGATTGCCTTTCAAATGCCCTTCTTTTGAAACGAAACTAGAAGAACCCAAAATTACTCATTTACAAGCTACCCTCTCCCCTTGCCATGTTGCTACAAATGTAAATAGGCTTTAACCTTGAAGTTGAACTTTAAGCAGTCTTTCAGAAAACACACATAAAAATTAATCTTTTTCTACTTAGCCTAACAAATGGACATTTTTTTAATATCTACCAATATTCGAGGAAAAAAACACTTTCTCTGTGCCAAGAAACAGCACGGGACTCAAAAATAGTTGCCTTCTCGTTAAAGCGTCTGCCCAGTGGATGGTTGGCTGGTTGGCTTTGAAGGCACTGGGAACAGACACTTCAAGAGAACAGAACTTTGAGGGGCTCAAAGAGCCTTCTGAGAGTTTGTGCTACCAGGTATTGCTCTGCTAAAGCGAAAAAAAGAAGTTTCCGCAGAAGCAGTGAGGGGTCAGAATGGTCTGTTATCATTAGCATGCAGTGTATCCAACATCCCTTATGTTGCGCTTGACTATGTGTGATACAATCATCCCGGTCCTGCAGATTCAACAGTCGTCCTTCCCTTTAAAGTCTTGTTTTTGACCAAGCTCCCCTCCCGTGTGACTGCAGGAAATCCAGTTCTGTCCCAGAGTGTTCTAGAGGACATCAACATGGAATGTCAAGCAATGTGGGGTGCGCATTCCAGCATGGAGCAGTCTGCTTGCTTCCAAGGGACTCCCTCTGGTGGGCCCAGAGCCTCTTCTCTCTGAAGCTGCAGCCCTCTTGTGTGCCACAAACCATGCACGCCAGTCCCCTCCTTTGTTCCCTAAACACAGCTAATACAAGGCTTGAGGATTAACAAAAGGTGATTCTAAGCATAAGACAAAAACAAAACTAGGAGCCTAGGAGCAGCTTACCTCTGCCCCCAGGGTCCCCCCTGTCCATTTCTCCCCTTGGCCTCTGGCCGGCTGCCCCAGAGGTAGAGTTCATTCCCCTTGTGTCAGATGGCACACCTGACGGGCATGGTTTCCCCTCCCTGTCTCCCACTCCTGGCCAGCAAAACCAGATGCCCTTCTCGGCACGATAATCTCTGCAGAGGTTATTCAGGGTTTCCAGAAGTCAGCATTTCTATCACTCAGCAAAAGAGCTGGGCTGCGTGGGGCACCTGCTGGCCCCTGGGTCTCTTAGACGGGGACTCCCTACCACTAAGGAACACAGTACATTCGTGTTCCCTGTTCCACAAGATGTGCCAAGTGAACCGATGTCACCACTGCCCGCATGTGCCCATCCTCCTCCCCTCAAGGTGAAAAGGAATTAAAAAAAATAAGAACACAAACAAAGGACCAGTATTTAACATCTCAGAAATATTTGCATTCAGATGACTCTCCTTTAGGATCCTTGCTCCAACGGTGGGTAGGAACGTGCCTTTTAACTACAGGACAAGAAAGGCTCACCCAAGGGGTCCCACTCGAAACAGAGTTGTTTTTACCCTAGAATGCAGGAATCGCTACAGATTTTTTTAGTAACACTTTAAGAAACCCTCCCCTCCTCATCTGCAGAGTGTGAGGTGCGCATTCCAGAGCTCACGACTTTATGGACAGCTTGGAAGCAGGGGGAGAACACTGTCCGGCAGGGGGTCTCCACCCCTCGCTCCACTGTGTCTTACGTCCCCCCAGCTGACTCAGAACTGTTCATGGGTCCAGGCAATGGTGTGGGGAGACAGGGCTTGGCAGGTGGCAGACACTCTGAAATGTACAAACCAGAAAGGCCCCAGGGGAGTGTCTTTCTGTCCCAAACAGAAGCAAGAGATAGGCAAGTGCTTTATTTAGAAGTTACTAAAACTCCCTGGCATGGGAGAGTTGTTTGTTAATCAAACTGAAGGAGGATTAATAAAATGACCACACTTAGGCTAACAGATTGCTTATTCTTACGCTTGCCCTGACTGACCGGTTGCTACTCACAGCTCCAGGCCCACTGTTAAAACTAAAGCTATTGATCTTACTGTTTCTACGTTATTCCAGTAATCAAAAGCTATACTCATTCTTGGTCTCTGAGTCGATCTCCAGGGAGAAGGTCACAGAACTGTAACCTTACAAAGTAGGCCAAATACCAAGAAGACCACACCTTGAGTCCTTACGAGATAAAAAGATCGAAAAAGTGACAACCGATAGCCTCTATAGAATTGGTTGCCTGGAGGCATCATGACGCCACTCTAAGTCTTCTGATGAGAAAATGATTCTGTTGATTGTTATCAGTGCTCTATTGTTTGAGCTATGGCTGTATAACCACCCCACCGCCTCCCCAAGGTGGGTTCACAGTTTTTAAGGCACTAGCCTGCTGTGAGTCTCCTTTGCCCAACAAAGTAATAAAGCTGCCTCTTCTCTTCTAAGCTCCAAGACCCAGTCTGTGAGTTATTTGGCTTGTCAGGGACCGGGGCTGATCTTTCAGCAACAAAACAGCACCTGGTTCATTTGATTAATGATTAATAAGGTCTATGAGTTCAAAGCGATCTTCAGATCAAAAAGTTTACTAATACATGACTGAGTTAATTCAAAGCTAAAATGTATAAAATAAAAATTCCTAGTGCTTGGGTTCTGCTCCAAGGGAAGTCTCAACCTAGACCGTATAATGAATAAAGACCCTGAAGGGAAGGGTATTGGGAACTCAAGTGATCTGAGCTGGTTGGGCAAGGTGATTACAGGAACTAGGGGCCGTGGCTTTACCCTAGTCATGATTTGCAGAAATGAGCGCATGCTCGATCCACCAGCACCTGTCACTGCTGTGCAAAAGCAGAGAGGCCAGTCAGGAAGGGCAGAGGGAAGACAATCAAAGACACACACACACACACACACACACACACACACACACACACACACACACACACACACCAGACTCCAGCATCTAGGAAACAGGAAGAGGCGGTCAAGTTTGGACTGCTAAGAAAAGAACAGAGTTGGAGAAAGTGAACGGTTTCACTGAAGGTCTATCTCCTCCAAACAGGAGATCTAACAAATCTTACGTGAGACGCTCTGGAGGTTCCATCCTGCTCTTTTCCACATACTTCATATGTCCCAGGCATTTTGAGAGCCCTTCCCTGGATTCCCTGGGTGGTTTCAGCTCTTGGCTGGCACTAACAATCTCCAGCTGTCATCTGAGGTCTTCCATCCTGCCAACATTCTTCGAAGCACAAAAGTCGCTCCTTCCTCTCCCTCATTCACAGAGGTCCATTGATTAAATTATTTTAAATATTCATCCGAAATTCAGTGGAGATTAGAAATTTCAGGTTTTCTGGTGCTTATAAGGCAGAAATGCAAGATAAATGGTCTTGTGGATTATACTTTAAATTGGGAGTGTTTTTTAGACAATAAAGAATAAAGCTGATGTATAATTTTTAAATGAAAATATTTCTTGGGAAAGGTGTTTCTAGATAAGGCCGAGAGGGACCCTCAGGAACAAGTTACAGGTTTCCTTCAAGGCTTCCTCCCTTGAACCTCACTGTGGTCTGAAAGGGCAAGTTAAAAAAAAAAAAACAAAAAAAACAAAAAAACTTCTGAAAAGAGTTCTTCGTTACTGGGAATGTTCAAGCAGAGGATTCCAGGATGCTTCAAGCATCACAGACTAGGTTCAGCCTAAGAAAGAAGCAAGGCCCCTTCCTACACAGAGAGTAAAATGAAGTATGTGAAGTGCCTTCCTCAGGGCCTGGTGCCTAACAGATGTGTAATAAATACCAGGTTCTTCCCACCCTGAGAGTCCAGGGGTCTGTGAGCACATATATTGGATGTATTTCTGGAGGGGTAATTGGGTACATTCTAGATTCTTCAGGAAGCCCACAGTTGTCTTACATGGGGCCACTAAGAGAGGAAGGCAGGGGAGGAAAGGAGGCCCTTTCCCTTGGCCGACATCAGGCGCTCTTCCTCTGCCTGGAGTTTTCGGCACCTTCAGGCAGTTGCTGGTTTGGGTCTCATGCTGTCCACCACGGCCGAAATCACCGCTCCTGCAGCCTTGGCACCTTCCATCAGCACGTGCTCCACCTGTGAAGCAGACTAGTTGGTAGGACGTGCAGTGAGGCCCCTAGGCTCGCGCCCTGCCCCGCCCCTACCTCACCACTCCCCTTCAGGAACTGGCCTGCCCAGGAGGAAGCCACCCTATATTCCCAAAGATCCTAGAGCCACGGGAGAGCTGGGGAAGCCAGGATGGCCTGAGGTGGACATCGGAGGCAGGCTCGAGCCCTTTCTCCCAGGGCTCCTAGGCCCCTTCCTCCCTCAGAGCCATTCAGCTCAAGGTCTGCCTCTGGTGTGGGGCTCAGAGGGGCACAGCCACTGAACCCCTGATTCTACATACAGGGAATCTGAGAGCCGGGGAGGGGAACTCACTTGGACAGAGTCCACAGAGTGATTTAATGTTTGCACTTAGATCTGGGCTTGGGTCTCAGGCATGCAGGGCCCGGTCTCCTTAGGAGGACCTCTTACAGTTTCCCTGATCCCTCGCAGTCTTCTTTCCCTGCACAAATGCCCATGAGGTGGGACATCCCTCATCCCAGAGCCCACCAAGCCCCGAGCACGAGAGCAAGTTCTCCCAAGAATGGAAGGTAGGCTCGGAGGCAGATGCAGAGAGCAGAAGGGGGAGTGAGGGAGTGCGAGGCCTGCTAACCCCCACTGAGAGACGAGAGCAGTGACAGTCGGGAGACCAGTATTGGGATCTGAGTCCCGTAGGTTATGGAAACATAAGAAACATAGAAAAGAACATAAAAAAATGATGCTCCCCTTTAATTTTTGATTTCTTAATCTATTGAAAAGGTGACAATAAACACTTCCTCCACTCATCTTATGGGGTCTTAGTAAAGTCCAAATTGTCACAGAAATCTGGGCTTCCAAAGCTCTCTCACATGTATTGTACCATACTTAACTTATCACCGCCCTTTATGGTGGAGGGAGGGATCCCAAACTCAAATGCCCACAGACCAGGCAGGTTGTGTGGGTGAAGCCGGCAGGTGCCACACCTACCCCTGCACCCCATCTCAAGGGGGAGCCCCGACTCGGCCCCCCAGTGTGTCAGCAAGCTGGAACACAGGCCCAGTGGCCTGATCAATTGGTTGTTGAAGTAAGGCTGGGAATCCAGATCTTTTTATATAAAATTTCTATGTATTTTTTAAATGTTGGCAAGCCATTCAAACTAAAACAGAAACATAAAAACAAAAACTAGTTATCCAAGCAAAGCATGTCTGTGGACCAGATGTCACCAGGAGGTTGCTGACTTGCGGCTTCAGCACTGAATATCTACCTCAGCTTTTAACAGTGTCAGAAATGAAGTGCCTTGACAAGGAGAACAAGGGAATTAGTGGCTGAGCAGGGACTCCCCCCAGGGGTCTTACTACGGCTCAGTGCCTCCTGGACTCCTCCATGGGTCAGTAGAGGCAAAAATACCTCCTGAAGCATCAAGTCCTCTAGTCATGGGAGGTCCCACGAGCACAACAAATACAAAAACATGGATCCATCACCATTGGGCCCCTGATGCGGCAGACAAGCCCCGAGGACGCCCGGCGAGACCCCTCGTCCGGAGGGGGAGGGGGACGCCGCACCTGCTGGCTCCTGGGCACGCCGTATCTGAGGTCGTTGACGAAATGCTCGCAGTTCCCATCGATCAGGCTGTACTGCACGATCTTGTTGATCATCTTTTTCGTCCGCTGGATGATCTTGTCCACGGGCAGCGGCAGGTACGTCGCATCCAGCTTGTTGTTGACCTTCCAGGGGCAGCCATGCAGCACGTCCTCCAGGCGACTGTATTTCACCACCGCCCGGCTGCTGAAGACAGAAGTGATGCTGCCGGCCTCAAATTCCTCACCTGGAGGCCGAAGACAAGGCAAAGTTGGGAAGCTGTGAGGGGCAGCAGGGCAGAGCACTGGCTCACCCCAGAGCTGGGTAAGTGGCTTCTCTTGGAGCCCCGGTTTCACCGTCTCTAAAAGGCATGGCAGAGGATGGGAAGTTGGACTAATGAACTGCAAAGGACCAGCTTCCACAAGAAGCCTTCTGCCCTGCTTTCCGCACTTCCCACTTTCAACACCACTGCAATCTCTTTCTCATAAAACTCCGTTAGTCCCTTACGGTGTGGCCCAAGCTCCATTCGGTGCACTGACCTGACCAAGTCCTGGAACTGGAGTCTTGCTTTCCTAACCAGACTTCAGTAATCATCACAAACGTGGGATAAGCACCCTTACATGTAACAGTCAGCTCCCAGGTATCCGATGGGGCCATGACAGCCCTCCTGCCGTGGCCACTGCGGGGGCACAGGTGAAGCCAAGCAGACAGGTCTCTGGCTGGGTCCCCCTCCAACCAGCCTCCACCCAGAGCCACTCTGCCCTTCTCTCAAGTATTGGGATTCTCATTAAGGGTTTGTTTGAAAACATGTTTCCACAGCTGTGAAAAGGGAAACATTGAAAGCTGCTAGATTATCATATTCAGTCCTAAGAGGAGATAGAGCCTCAGAGAGGGTCGGGAAGCTGCCCAAGGCCAGGTAGGTGGTAATTTAATACTAGGACTGTTTTTCTGCTACAACCGTATGGACATACAAATGTCCCTTATTCCTTTCTTACTTGAAGACTGCTGATTTTACAAAAGCTGGCAGTCGGCAATTCAGCTTTTAGGAACAAAGGTAGCAGAACTCATTTTTAGAGGAAGATCTGATGGGGATGGTGGGGACATCACTGTTAACTTGTATAACTCTTTGGTTATACAAGAGGGACGCTCCTGGACTTAGTCTGGAAAGGAGAGGTGGAGATGAAGGTAATGTGAAGCAATTTTCCATTCTTCACGTGGGCCCCGAGACAGAGAGGGACTCTGCTCTGCGGGAAGGTCCCAGCAAAGTGAGAGGCTGGGCCACCAGAGGGGGATGGGATGCAGGGCTGAGAGCCCTGAACAACATGTGGCCAGGCCTTTGGTAACAGTGCCATTCTATAAATCAGTCTTGTTTGTCTTGTGGGGAAGGTAATTAGGTTTATTTATTTATTTTAATGGAGGTACTGGAGATTAAACTCAGGACCTCCTGCATGCCAAGCAGGCACTCTTACCCCTCAGCTATACCCACCCCTGTTCAATCTTGAATGGACAGTACTTGCACAGGATGCAAAACCCAAAAGGCATCAAAGATTACACAAGGGAGCCCCCCACCTCCCCTTCTCCTAGCTCCCCTAGGTCCTATAACCTAAGGCAACCACGTGATCCATGGTCCAATTTGTCCAATTTGAAATTGTTTCACATTCTGTGCTGTCATCTTCTACTCTCACTGCCTCTGCCCCCATCACATGTCCACCACAATTTAATTAGTCATCAGTATAACCTCAGCCCTGTGTTAACGCTGCCTGGAGAAATGAGAGGAGGCTGTCCACACTGAGGGTGGCGTGGCCTGGGAGGGGGTGGAAGGGTAGGGAGACAAGGTGAGGGTGGAGGTGCCAAAGGCGATCAGGAAGCAACATTTGGGGACAAATAGGAAAAAAGTGACAACCAGAACACGGAGCGTCTGCACCCCTCCCAGAGAATCCTCAGAAACAGAGGAAGGATATTTAACTGTTGTCATTACAAAACAAAGGCTCCAGATCTTAAGTCTCTATTGTAAAAGAAAGGTGGTCTCGGTGGTCAGGAAACTTAGGGACACTCCTTACACCTGCATCTGCCTTAGAGCTAGACATTCAGTGCTTTGGGGGAGACAGAGACCAAGCTCTATCACATGGTAAATTAAGGTCCAGTAACGCTTCAGGGCGTTCTATCACTAAAATAAGGCGGCAGCTGAGGAACACATGATTAACCGTCCTCTTTTTACTTTGCTAACAGCAATATCAGTATTTCAATAGAGTATCCACCCTTACTCGGGGGAGCCAGGTGGACCACACAGTCATCTTCCACATAGATGGCCCAGTGCTCATAGCCAATTCGAAAAATCTCAATCAGGTCTCCGGGTCTGGGTCTTGGTTTGCCCTGTGATGGAAAAAAAAAAAAAGTAAAATAAAGAGACTGCACATGCTCAAGGAACTCCAGAGACCCTGTTTGGGGATCAGCTAGAGCTCAGCCTGAAGATACTTCGTTTCATCACTTTACAGAAACACAGGCTGCAAAAATCTCTCTTCATACAAAGGGCCAAAGGAGCCGCCAACTCCTGCTATCACCCCCCTTATCAAAGCCACCAAGGCCGACTGTGACAGCCCTGAATGCACCTTCCGTGTATATATGGTACACACATTCTGTAAGCATTTCTCCTTGTTCTGTAAGCATTTCTCCTTGAAACTGAGCACCATGTTGAGCTATTTCAATAGGGGGCGCTGGAGGGACACTGCAAGAGGAAGGGGCTCTCCTGCAGGTTCAGGCTTGGGCTGGCGGGCTGCACCAAACTTGAAATCCTGACATAAATCTCACCTTGTCATGAGGCACGCTCCTTTTCATATGCTGCTGAATTAAGTGTTTTGCATTGATAATAGATTATAGTATAGCTTCTTCCGTCTATGTTCATGAGATGTTAGCCTGTAGTTCTTTCCCTCGCCTGACTTTAGTATCAGGGTAATGTTGGAGTTACAGTGAGTTAGGAAGCACTCCCTCCTCTGTTTTTGTAACCGAGCAGGACCCTACGGGGGGGACTTCCCGGGACAGATCCCCTCCTCCACCATACCCTCTGCTTTAGCTCCTCTCTGAAGTACCTGGATAATAGTATCTGATGCACATTTCCTGAGCTGTTTTACAGATGCTAAAACCCCCACCAAGTGGAAGAAATAAACTCCTTGATGACCATGAGACCTACTGGAGCCAAAGAATTGGTAACGTTAACCCCTGTGACACAGCCCTGTTACCTCCCCATCAACCAGAGAACTATGCACAAGCTGATTACATACCCTGTGACCCCTCCTCTCTCGCCTAGCCTTAAAAAATGCTTTGCTGTCTATGTCTGAGTGTCCTTCTGTTTTGTAAATAAGTTCATTTGTACCATTTTTTTAGATTCCACATATAAGTGATATCATATGATATCTGTCTTTCTCTGTCTTACTTCACTTGGTATGATCATCTCTAGGTCCATCCATGTTGCTGCAAATGGTTACCAAAGGGGAAAATAGGGGAGGGATAAATTAAAAGTTTGGGATTCACAGATAAAAACTACTATATATAAAATAGATAAACAATAAGTTCCTACTGTATAGCACAGGGAATACATTCAATATCTTGTAATAACCTATAATGAAAAAGAATATATATATGTATAACTGAATCACTATGCTCCACACCAGAAACTAACACAACATTGTAAATCAACTACACTTCAATTTTTAAAAATGCTTTGCTGAAACCCATCGAGTTTGGGCTTTCTGAGAACAAGCTGTCCCAGACTCTTTGTACGGTTCCTTACAACGAACACTGCACTTTCCTTCACCACAACCCAATGTCAGTAGCTTGGCTTTACTGCACACAGGCAAGCAGACCCAAGTTTGGTTCAGTAACACTTTGGGAAAGAGTTTGTGAGGGACTGGTAATTTTTCTTCTTTAAATGTATAGCTGAAATCTCAAGTGAAGCCATCTGGGCCTGAGTACTTCCTTGTGAAAAGATTTTCATTTACTAGTTTAATTTACTCCTTGTAGGTCTATTCAGCTTTTGTAGTTAGTCCTGAGTCAGTTTTGTAGTTTGTGTCTTTCTAGGAATTTGTTCGTGTGGGTTTTCCAATTTGTTAGCATAGGCTGTTCACAGTATTCCTTAACTATCCTGTTAATTTCTGTGAGGTTGGTAGTGAGCCCCCTTTCATTCCTGATTTTGGTAGTTTGAGTTCCCTCCCTTAGTTCTTGATCGATGTAGCTAAAGTTTTGTCAATTTTGTTTATCTTCTCAAAGAACCAACATATGGCTTCAGTTAATTTTCTCTATTTATTTCCTTTTTCTACTTCATTGATCTCTGTTCTAACATTTACTATTTCCTTCTTTCTACTTGCTTTGGGTTTAGTTTGCTTTCCTTTTTCTGTTTTCTTGAGGCAGAAATTTGGTATATTAATTTGGAATCTTCCTTTTTCTTTCATACAGGCATTTATAGCCTATATTAAATCTTGCTAAGCACTGCTTTAACTGCATCTCATAAAATTTGATATATTCTGTTTTCACTTTCATTCAACTCAAAAGTATCTTCTAATTTCTCTATTTTTTCTTTTACCCATGGGTTATTTAGAAATAAGTTGCTTCCAAATGCTCATAGACTTCCCAGATTTCATTCTGCTATGAACTTTTAATTTCATGTGAACAAAGAAATATTTTATATGACTTCAATCCCTTTAAATCTGCTGAGAATTGCTTTATGGCCTAGAATGTGGTCTATCCTGGGGAATATTCATGCTTGCTAGTATTGAATGGAATATTCTGTAAACATCAGTTAGGCCGAGTTAGTCAATATTGTTCAAATCTTCTATATGCTCACAGATTTTTTGTCTGGTTGTTCTATCCAGTACTGAGACTGAAGTATTTAAGTCCTATGATGATGATGATAATGATGATGATGATGATGATGATGATGATGATGATGATGATGATGATGATGATTTCTGGATTGACTTTTTCTCTCAGCTTTCAGTTCATGAATTTTGAGGTTATGTTGTTAAGTGTGTATATGTTTATAATTGTTACAACTTCCTCATGAACTAACCCCTTATCATTGTGAAATGTTTCTCTCCTTTTCTAATAATATTTTTTCTCTTAAAGTCTATGTTGTTTAATATTAGTATAACCACTCCAGCTACAGTTACTGTTGGCATTTTTTTTACATCCTTTTACTTCCAACCTATTTATGACCTTGAATTGAAAGTCTCCCTTTTGTAGATGGCTTATAATTGGATCCTGAAGTTTCAAGTCAGATGATCTCTTCATTTTTTGGACCATTTAATTGATTCACATTTCTCTCTGTTGATTCAAGGTACTATGTGGAGTCCTATCGTTGATCCAATATAGCTCCATTTCAGCATCCCTTTCTTCTGCCATTAAAGTTATATTTATTACATCTTTGCATGTTAGAAGACCAGCAATAGAATTTTATAATTATTGTTTCATAAAATTGTCTTTAAAATTAGCTAGAATAAAGGTTTAAATATATATATTTATACTCTTTTATAATAATAACCTATGTAATTACCTTTACAGGTGCTTTGCATTTCATGCTGTGGATTAGTTACTATCTGGTGTGACTTCCTTTCAGCCTGGAGAACTTTCTTTGCTATTTTTTTGCAAAGCAAGCATTCCAGCAACATATTCTATCAGTCTTCATTTATCTGAGACTATCTTTATTTCACTTCTGTTTTTGAAAGCTAGTTAATTGGATATAGGGTTTTTGATTGACAGCTTTTTATTCTTTCTGCACTTTCCATCCGCTATCCCACTGCTTTCTGGCCTCCATTGTTTCTGATGAAAAGTCAGCGATAAATTTCACTATGGTTCCCTTATACATGAGGATTCTTTTTTCTCTTGTTGCTTTCAAGATTTTTCTCTTTGTGTCTGTCTTTCAACTGTGTGGATTCTGATTCCCCCCGGGGCTGGTGGTAGTTGCTGTTTGTTTGTTTATTAGGTTGTTTATTTGTCTGTTTAGACACTTGCCTGGACTAATTCTGTGATGTCTATTTCCCTGTATCAACTTCAGTTGCTGTTGTTGTTGTTTCTTGCTCTTATTTTTAAGCCTGGCTTCCTGGACCATCATAGCATAATGGTCAGTCAGTGAGTGATCAGAGGTGGAGCCACATCCTGGGCCAGTAAGGCATCACCCTTTGCCTATGGAGCTCTGTGTGATTTGGAGAATTCATTCAAGCTTCTAAAGTTTAAAAGTGTTAGGGGGGAGGGTATAGTTCAGTGGTAGATAACATGCCTAGCATGCACAAGGTCATAGGTTTAATCCCCAGTACCTCCATTAAAACAAACAAACAAACCTGATTACCTACCCCCCCCCCAAAAAAAATTTTAAGTCCTTCCCAGCTTTCACTTTCTGCATTCACAAGGCTTTGCATTTCTCCAGGAACTAGAGACTTGCTCAGGCCCTTCCAGTCTCTCCTGTTTGTATGTGCGGACTTGTGCATCCCTTTCAGACCACCAGATGTGGCAGCTTTACTAGACCCTCTTTAGCTGTCTCATTACCTGGATTTCCATATTAAATATCAAGTCTATCACTTGTCCCAGTCAGTACTGCAACCTCAGACTAACTGCAATTTTGTTTGGCCTTCTATGATTTTTGTCACTGATATAATTATTGTTTTCAGCGACATCCCTGAGCACATATTTTTCCACACTGCTCCAAATAAAGTTGCCCTCTGATGCCACTACCAGTCCTCCTGGCATGTCCCAACCACTAGGTACAACTTCCCCACAATAGAGCTGGAGGAGGTGGGAGGAAGGGGCTTGCTAAAACACTAGACTTCTGCTGTTCAAAGATTCCAAGATTCAGTAGACCTTCTGGATATAACGCTTATCAACTTACTGTATGTCTTTGGTCAAATTTCAGAGTCTTGAAATGGTTGCCTTTGATGGTTTTGTCCAGTTTTATTTTTGCTTTCTGGGGAGATTTCTGAGATCTTCAGTTAGCCATTCCAGAAGTCTTGCCCATTGAGGGGGTGAGTTTTTACAGGGAACAGAGCAGACCACCTACACTATTATATTACATGGAAGGAATTGAGGCCAAGAAAGATGAAGTGCTTTGTCCAAGGTCCTACAGCAAGTCAGTGGCAGAGATAGGACCAGAACAGGGATTTCACAGGCCCCCTGTCTAAACCAGCTCCTCCCTCTAAAGAGAAAATACAATAGCCATCGAGTACCCACTAGAGGGCGCCCCAGGCTTCTCATCTGGAAAGTGGATTACACCGCAGGGAACTTGAAACTGGACTTCTGAACTTCATTTTCTTTTATCATAGGCCCAGGGGAAAAGATGTGGCTGTGTCCCGCCCTAAAATCTGGAGGGTGGTAATATATCGAGGAGGGTGAGAGCTAAGGGTTTGGAAGACAGCACATAAACAACGGCACAGACACAAAGAAGTGATGTGGTGACGGTAGATGGATGTGGAGGACCAGGAGTAGCGGGTCCAGGACACAGATAAGAGGGAAGCAAAGAGAGGGAAAGAGCAGAGAGGGGATCTTTCTCATCCTTTGAAGAAGATTAAAAGGAAACAATCAGCAAATTAATAGGATCCTCATTGTGATTCAAATACAAAGAAGGATACATCACTTTAAGCAAATGCCTCTGTCTTGAAAAAACCAGAAGAGATCACAGCAACATTTTAAAATGTTCTTAGGGAAGACTGAATTTCAAACATTTTGAAAATAATTTTTATAGGTTTTATTTATTTCTTTCCTTATTTTTTAACAGAGGTATTAAGGATTGAAGCCAGGACCTCATGCTTGCTAAGCATGCACTCTACCACTGAGCTAGACCCTCCCCACCCCAAAACTCATTTTTTTAAAAACTAAATCTAGTTCAATGCCTACATGGGCTGACACAGGAAAACAGTTAAACTACCTTTAATTTAAACCTTGGTATATATCAATCTTTGATTCATAGTTTTCCTAATTGTTTTCCCCTTTTGGACAATAGGTACTGAGAGGGAAAGAGAACATATTAAGCCTAATATCTTTAAAGGGACAAATGCACTAGGTGAGTGTATTTCTGCTCTAATATGCATATGACACAAGAAAGCCCATGGGTCCATCCTTTCTGATACAGTAACCTAAAACCATTAATACACGAGGCACAGGGGAAAGAAAGGACCATGGACAAAGGATGAACAATAACAATAGCTCCTGCAGGTGCAAGAACTCATATCAGTCAGACTCTATTTCTGGCACCAATCAGCGTGGAAAGGGTGGTGATGATGGTAACGTCGTGGGGCAGGGTTTGCTGAGTCAGTCCAGAGGGGCACCCAGAGGACACTTAGGTTACCCTTGAGCCAACTCCCGACTGCATCTCACTCTATTAAGCACAAACTCGAATACCTAGAGTCCTGACCAATGGCATGTACACTCCAACCAGAGCATCTCGTGGAAGGCAGGTCTCTCAAAGTCTGCCGAGCCCAGCAGACAGTCATATACATCCTTCCTAGGAGCAAGCAGTCCCCGCTGTGTGCCCACTCCCCACCAACAAAATAGCCAGTTACTTCCCACTCCACCTGGCTGGGTCATACCTATCGACAAGAACAATATTCAATCAATCAATCAATCAATCAATCAATATTCCTGCTGTAATTTTCTGGAATAACTGCCAGTAGGAAGACGATATGATTCATGGTGATGCTAGTCTCAGCCAGAAAAAAACAATCAAAACAAAACAAGTGCTGGTCATTGAGGATGTTGAATAAGCTTTGAGACAGAAGGTTCTGGGATTGGAGGGGTGGATTTTAGGATTCTAAGGAGTTTTCTTTACTTCTTTAATACTTTTCACCTGCAGTATTGCCACTGGATAGAGGTAGAAAGTGAAAAACTTCATAGGATTCACAACAGACTTTATAGTCACCTAGAGTTACTTGCTCTCTTGCTGAAGTTTCTCCCACTGTAAACTGATTGTATTGAGCTTTGGGTCTCAACCTTGATTGCAGATGGAAATTGCTTGCAGAGCTTTTAAAAATTGAGATTGATCTGGAGTATGGCCAGGGAAACAGAGCTTTGAGAGCTCCTGGGGCGACTCTACGGGCAGCCAAGGTTGCAGCCATGCTGGAGGCTTTCCCCAGGTCCCATCCTTCCTTTTGCCTTGACTTTACCCTCTCCCCAGCATTTCATGAACTTCAAGGAACCTGTCTGCATCCTCCAGGGTGACCTCCAGTCCCAGCTGATGCTCCAGTCTTCAAATCCAGATTAAAGTTTCTCTGCCCTTTTTCTCTCTTTGGAATAAGATGTTACTTCACAATCCTCCATCCATCAGCTATTTATTTCCTTTGCACAGGCTGGCAACCCAACTCTGGCTTCTTCTCCCAGAAATAGGCACCTGTTTAGAAAAACCAGGCTTTCAGAAGGTCCCTGGATAATAACAGCTTCTGAAAGTCTTATAACCCTGACAGATGTGGTGCAGGGAAGTGGGTGGAGGGCTTGTTCCTGCCTGTGGCATGTGGCAGGGAGGCAAGAGCAAAATCACAAAGTAAGAGCATTATTTTGAATTCCACAAGTCCCTAGGCTTGTGTTGTGTGTTGAACACACAGACTGTTGGGTCAATCCCTGACCAGGCATTGGAACGGATGTGGAAAGCTAGCAGCAGAAGAGAATCACCACGATACAGGTATTAGGAACTTCACTTCCATCTCTGACCCCAACCCAGATGATGCCTCAGAAATTAAACCCAGAGCCTCAAACGATGACACAACACAAAAGAAAGACTATGGGTTAGAATGGCAGACAGCTACCGAGTCATGGCAAGAAGACAGGGTTTGCTGCCAGGAGACCTGGTTCAAATCCCAACTCTGTCACTTACTGGCTGTTCAATGGGTCCTTAGTAGAACTTCTAAGAGAGCAACGATGTTGTCTTTACAAAAGAACATTTTACAAATGTCTAAAGATTATTATGTGCCCCAGTGGAGCACACCACTCCTAATTACTCTGTTATGAATCTGTCATGGTGAATTTATTGTCTAACCTTTTGCAATGAACATGATGCTTTTATCCCACCTAATACTTTGCAGTGGATATGATGGTTTTATTCCAAATGTACTCAATCAACAAATATTTATCAAGAACTTACTATTTGAAGCACTGGAAATACAGCAATGAGTCAGGTTGACAAGTGCTCTGCCCACTTTTGCAAAGAGACAGATAATCAATAAGCAAAACGACTATATAATTAAGGCAATAAATGGGGTGACACGATGGTGCTGGGTTGGGGCAGACTACTTTATGGGTAGTGTGTGCAGATGGTAGATGACACAAACTATCAAAGCTCACACAGGAAGAGATACATAATGTGACTATCCCTATGTCTATGAAGGAAACTGATTTTGTAGTTAAAACCCTTTCCACAAAGAAAACTCCAGGCCCAGATGGCTTTGCTGGTAAATTCTACCAAACATTAAAGGAAAGATTATTACCAGTTTTACACAAGAATACTATAGAGTAAGAATACTTTCAAATCCATTCTACTGTGCTTGCATTACCTTAATACCAAACCAGACAACTACAAGAAGTATCCTTTATGAACATAATGCAAAACGTCACAGCACAATATTGTAAATTGCATCAAACAATATATAAAAAGGGTCATACATCATGCCCACATGTGGTTTTCCCCCCAGGACTGCAAGATTGTTATAATATCTGAACGCCAATCAATACAATTCAAACTGAAAAAGAAAAACCACATGGTCATCTCAATAGGCATAGAAAAAGCATTTGCTAAACTTTAATGGCTAGTGCTAATTTTTTTTTCAGAACAAAAAACTCTCAACAAACTGAGAAACTTTCTGAGAAGGGAACTTTCCTAACTTAACAAAACTGTCTATGAAAAACCTACAGTGTACATTATACTAAACAGTAAAGACTGAATACTTTCCCTCTAAGTTAAGGAATTAGAGGAAGATGTCTGCTGCCACCAATTCTATTAAACATTGTACTGAAGATTCGGGCTAGTACTGCTTAAGACAAAAATAAATGAAGGCATCAGATTGGAAAGGAAAAAGTGAAACTATCTGTATAGATGACATGATATGTCAAAAGCTCGATGGAATCTACCCCGAAAAGTTACAAAAGTAAATGTCAGGAAATAAGGTTGAAGGATACGAGAAAAGTACACAAAAGCCAATTGTATTTCTAACAGAAAATTAGAAACTGGAATTTTTTTTCACTTTAAATTTTCAAAATTGTCAATATTCATTTCATTTAAAAATGTTTAAATACCATGTCAATAGTATCAAAAAATATGAAATACTTTCAAAAAAGATGTGTAAGATCTGTAAGCTGAAACTTACAAAGCTTTGCTGAGAGAAATTAAGGAAGACCTAAATAAATAAAACACCTGATCATGGGTCAGGAGATTCAATATTGTGAAGAATCCAATTCTCTAAAAGATTTGATGAGATTCCAATCAAAATCTCAGCAGGCTTTTTGTAGAATCTAGGATAGCTAAAAGAACTTTGAAAAAGAAGAACAAAGTTGGAGGGCCAACATTCTTCATTTCAAGAGTTACTATAAACTGTAGTAATCAGGATAGTGTGGTATTGGCCTCACAACAGACAAATAGGATCAATGGAACAAAATAGCCCAGAAAAGGACCCACAGGTACCATGGATAACTGGGATTTTACAAGGTTCAAAGGCAACTCAGTGGGAAAAGGACAGTCTTCTCACCAAATCATTTTGGAACAGGATATCCATAAGGGGGAAAAAAACAAGCCAACATTGACCTATTCATTGTACCATATACAAAAATTAACTCAAGATGTATCAAACATGTAAATGTAAAATGTAAAAACTAAAACTTTATAATATCTAGTAGAAAACAGTAGAAAATCTTTGTGAGCTTGGTTCAGGCGAAGATTTCTCAGATAACAGCACCAAAGGCACAATTCATAAAAGAAAAACTTATAAACTGGACTTCATCAAAGTTAACAGTTTTTTATTCTTCAAAAGATATTATTGCTAAGTAAATGAAAACACAAACCACAGACCAAGAGAAAAATATTACAAGTACTGTTGAACTACTGTATACAACTACTGATGAAGTACTTGTATACAGAATTTCTGAAGAACTCTCAAACATGTAAACCAAGAGAAAAAAAGAGCAAAAGATTTGGACACTTCATTAAAGAATATATATATGTGTGTGTGTGTGTATGTGTGTGTGTGTGTGCGTACATATGTGTGTGTGTTTGTGTATATATAAATATAAGGAAGGCAAGTAATGTTCAACATTGTTAGGGAAATGCAAAGTGAAACCACAATGAGGTAACGACATATCTATTAAGATAGCTAAAATTAAAGAGATCAACCATACCAGATGCTGATGAAGACGTGGAGGAACTGGAACTCTCCCACACTGCTGGTGGGATGTAAAATGGCACAACCGCTTTGGAAAACAGTAAGTTAAACACACATCTACTATATGATCTAGCCACTATATTCCTAGGTATTTACCCAAAAGAAATGTATGTCTCTACAAAGGCTTGTACACAAATGTTCATAGCAGCTTTATTTGTAACAGCCAGACAGTGGAAACAACCCAAATGCCCATCAACAGGTGAATGGCTAAACAAATAGTAGCATATCCGGATATACAGTGGAATACTGCTCAGTAACAAAAAGGAATAAATTGTTGATAACATGCAACAATGTGCATATAACTCAAAATAATTATGTGAAATTATGTGAAAGGAGACCCACCAAAAAGCACATACAGGAGTTGGGGGAGGTATGGCTCAGTGGCAGCATGCATGCTTGACGTGCACAAGGTCCTCGGTTCAATCCCCAGTGCCTCTGTTAGGTGGGGGGAAATTTGTTTGAAAAAACGAGTTCGTACAACATGATTCCATGTGTATAAGTCTCTAGTAAGCACAAACTAACACATAATGACAGAAGGCAGATCAAGTCATTGCTTGGGGATGGAAGTGGAAAGAGGAAGGGATTTACAGAGGGGAAAAAAGAAAGCTTCAAGAATGATGGAGGTGTTCATTATCTTGACTGGTGTTTTCATGGGTGTACACGTATGTCAAAACATATCCTACTGTACATTCTGAATATAATGCGATTTATTGTACGTCAGTTATACCTCAGTAAAGCTCAATAAACAGCTCTATAAATCTGTGTTTAAACAATTAAAAAGGCGTAAGCAACATCCCAAATCAGTGTACAATTCGACCCGCCACATTGTACGTAGGTAAGTCACCAGGAAACTGACGGTGTTCCCGGTCTGAGAATTCTCGCGATACCCACCTCCGCGGCTTGCTTTGTTAATCTGCCTGCACTGCCAGGCTTTGGGGTCGAGTTCCACTCTGCTCTCGTCTGCTTGGGCGTGGGCTCCAAGTTAACCATAGGCTTCTCCCTACATAAAGTTTGGGATCATATAGTTAAAATACTTTTAAAATGCTTTTTAATTGAAGTATAGTTGATTTAAAATGTTGCATTAGCTTCTGGTGTATAGCATGGATGGACTTGGAGGGCATTATGCTAAGTGAAATAAGTCAGATAAAGACAAGTACTGTAAGATAGCACTTACATGTGGAATCTAAAAAAATACAGCAAACTAGTGAGTATAACAGAAAGGAAAAAGACTCAAAGATGTAGAGAAGGAACTAGTGGTTACCAGTGGGGAGAGGGAAAGGGGCGGGGCAGGATGGAGGTGGAAGATTAAGAGGTACAAACTATCAGGTATAAAATAAGCTACAAGGATGTATTGCACAACGTGGGAGTATAGCTAATATTTCATGATAACTAGAAATGGAGTATAACCTTTAAAAATTGTGAATTACTGTATTGTATACCTATAACATAATATTATACATCAAATACACTTCAATTTTTAAAAAATGATATTGTAAACTAAATACATAAATAAATTTTAAAAATAAAAATATACATCTTGTAAGCACCCTTGTAAAGTGATTCTGTTCTGAGGATCTGGACAATGGCCCTGTGGCTAGAAAATGCTACAAGGCAGCCTCCCACCAGCCCTTCCCAGGCTTGGTCTCCAGCTGTTATTACCAGGAGGAGCACACCAGCTTTCTGCCGACTGGTTAGTAGTAGGCTGGCTCACATAGAAACTAACTCAGGATTTGTTTTACAGAATTGCCATCAAAGTTGGTTCTTCAGAAGGCTTCTAACCACCCCAAAGCTCAGTCCTTCCATACAAAGAAAGAATCTTACCCTTGCTGGACGCTGCTTCTGCTCTGTTCTAAAGTGCCCGGCTGTGGCTGCTTGGGCATGAGCTGGACCAACGCGTGAGAGCCCATAGAGTCTTCTAATTCAAGAGAAAAAAAAAAATTTCTTTAAACCACAATTGCCTTCTCTGGAGCGTGAACCCTGTGAAAGGAGAGTTGGAGCGAGCATCTCAACAGCTCTGCGAAGGTGGGAGCTCCTGTCTAGAACCGAACCTGGCTCCTGATCAGCCCTCAATAAACTTTTGGATGAAGGGGGGCTATGGGGGTGCGACCATCCTGGAGGGGGCCCAGTTCCTCTGGGAAAGAGAGACTCTGGAATTCCCAGAGACAGAACAGGGGAGGGGACGAAGTGTGAGTTGCCACTACCGAAGATGGCAGAACCCTGGGGCTACACCCAACTGCAGAAGCTTCTGCCAAGCTAGCGCTGTTGTTCAGCCTACCTGCCCGGCAGCTGCCACGTCTGCCCCATGTCCACCCGAAATACACTAGGAAGGCAAATACCCGAGTCACTGGATGCCTGGCTCGCTTCAGTTAAATTAATAACGAAAGATCATTCCGAAATCATCATTCATTTCGGCTACAGGCATTTCGCACAATGCCCAAGTATCTGCAAGGAGGGTTGAAAGAAACTGTGGTGACCTTGCTGGGGGTCCGATGGCCGGCTGGGACAGGGGGAACGATCCAGGGGGGTTCCAGGCCGGGGCGTGGTGGCTCGGTGAAGGGGAGCCTCATTCCTGTGGCGACCCGACTGGGGCACAGCTGAATGTCCCGGAGCAGGCTGACTGTCATTTGGCCGAATACTCGCGGTTCTCGACGCGGCTTTGAGGCGGGGCCGGGGGAACCTAGGGAAGCGGCGCCCGCAATCGCCCCCGGCGGCGGGGCTCAGGCCCATCCCGCTGCTGCCGCCCCGCGGGTCCCAGGGCCTCCCAGAGGGCGACGCCCCAGGCCAGCTCCCCCGAGTCGGCGGAGCCACGGAGTCCGGGGCGCTGGGCGCAGCGCGGTGAGGAACTGCGCCCCGGAAGGGCGGAGGGGCGCGCAGCAAACGGCGGGGGCGCGCGGGGCGCGGGGAGCGCGTGCCCGAACGCCGCGGGAGCGGTCCCGGCGCTTGAAGGCCCAGGAACCTGCGGGGTTTTGAGAGGAAAGGCAGAGAAAAGCCATAGAGGAGGGTACTGGTGAGGTGGAAAGGAACAGAATAGTTTGCTTAAGGCTCGGAGGTGGCATCTGATGTAGCTGGAGAAGACAGAGGAGCGACATCTGCCCACAGGTCCATGGAGCCGACAGAGGAGCAACACAGGGAGACAGGGCTTGAGGCCAGGTTCGGAGGGCCTGGGGATCACACTCGGGAGTTAAAATTTGGGAGTATGCAGACTTTCAGGCAGATTGATAGGTAGATAGATCTTCTATATGTTTTATTTAAATTATGTATAATATGTTTAATATATACAAAAGAATACATGGACCACATGTAGTTATGAAACATGATGAAAATTACCACCCACGAATACACCATCCTGCGTTAAGAACCAGCACAGGTGATCCTCCCACGTGTGTTCTTCCCTTGTGCCGTCTTCCCGACTCCTCCCTCCCCACCCCACCCCCTCCCCGCGAACGTCACCTCTCTCCTGAGGTTTTGTCTATCATGGCGTTGCTTTTTAAAAGTTTTTAAAAAATCTCTTCTTTGTACTCCTAGCACGTGTTTCGTTTTGCTTATTTGAAGCTTACAGAAATATCACGCTCTATGTCATCTTCTACAATCTGCTTCTTTCCAAGTTGTCTCTATAATACATGCACATTGCCTGTACGCATAGACCTGTAATTTGTTTTCCCTGCTGGAAAATATTCCATGATAGGAACTGCCTAGGATATTATGGGGTCTGCAACCCAGCAGGGAAGGGTCAACATAATGTGGTCAACAGCAATGTTTGGGGGGGAAAAATCAAGTTTCAGGTTTTGAGCTGAGATTCTGCAATAAACCTATGATCCAGAGGGGAGGGAAGAAGCTTGGTGGGATACACAGCAAAATAACCAGAAGTGCTGTGTCAGCCTATCGAGGTTATGGGTGATGCCTGTTCTTTTCCCCATTTTACAATATTTCTACCTAAATGGTAAAAGAGGTAAATAAAAGAGAGGGAAAAGAGGTAAATAAAAAGCAACTGGCTTTGTCCTACTGGTTCTCCCCTCCAAGTGTTTGTCTTCTCTCTCCAATTAGACTGGAAGCTCCCTGAGAGCAAGATTGATCACTGCCCCCTGTAACGACCCCAGCGCCCAGTATGAAAAATGGCTGCAGCCACTAAAGCTCACTTATGGGACAGAACAGCACTGAACGAAATCGAAACTGGTGGGGAGGGTGATAGCTCAGTGGCAGAGTGCGTGCTTAGCATGCATGACGTCCTGGGTTCAAACCCCAGTAATAGTGAAAAAATATATATGTATATGTATACCTAATTGCCTTTCCCCCTTGAAGAATGAAACTGTTTTCTCAAGAGAATGTTAACTTTCTTTCAGGCGACAGCACCTTCATTCCTTCAAAACCACGGATTAACCTTCTGGTGTCCAGGCTCCATCCAGATTGATTTCTGTACCCCCACCTCCTCCAGAATGGTCTTGACTGGAATGAGCCAGCTTGCCACGCTTCCAGATTATCTCCTATGTTTTTCTAGAACCTTCCCAATCATTTGGTTCAAGATGTTGGAGTCACTTTTCTTGGTCCTTTTTCCTTCATCTCCCTTATCCAGCCAGCTGTCAGATTCTATCAGTTCTTCTCGCCTAGTAGTTCCCCTAATTATCCCGCCCTCTGTTCCACGATGATGCAAAACTGGTCCCGAGAGAATGAGGGTCCATGAGAGTCTCCAGTGACCTGGGGGAACCAGATAGAAGGAAAGGGTGGAGATGTAGACCTATGCGCTAGTCCCTCCCTAGGCCCAGAGAGTGGTGCCTGTGCAGGAGCAGGGATTGTGAAAGAGGCTGCTGGATCACAGAATGGGGGAGAGTGGGGCACCTTGAGAGCTCCGACCAGGGATTATGCTTCCCAGGCTATTAACCAGTAATTGACAGGTATCAATAAAATTGCCTCAGTTGCAATCTGTGGCCAGCTAGCAGTGTATGTGAGTATTTTGTGCTTGGGCCACAGTACCATTCCTGCTGGGGGAGAGACAGATGAGGCAGAGGAGCCAAAAACCGTCACCACCTCTTACAGGCACTCACTCCCTAAATATATTTTGAGCACTTCCTCTGTGTCAGGCATTGCTCATTACCGAGAGCGTAAGAATAAATGTGCTCTCGTGGAACTTACAGGTGGGGGAGAGGGGGAATAGGAGACAAACCTTCAACAATTCTTTAATGCATAACAACAGGTTATGATAAGTGGTCTCAGGGAAAATCACAGGGTGTAGGGAGCTGGGGGGTGCCAGCCTGGGACAGGGGAAACCCCCTGCCAGTGTCACAGTCATCCTCAGCCTCTTCCTGGACCTCTCCCACAAGCTCCCCTTCACTCTGGCTCAGGAGGAGGAATTTACCCTCCCCCACTCCTGGATAGACCAACAGACACTAAGGCCCTGTCTTATCCTGGAGCCACTCAGACTCAACCAGCTCTAGACGTGTGTTTTAAGACCAACCAGGCCCCTCCCACCTGTCAAAACCTGGGGTCACCTGAAAAGAAACATGAAACACACCATCCGCTTCCTTCTGCTGCCTCCCCTCCCCACTGCAGACCCTCAGCACTCCCCTCTCCTTACTGTTGCAAAACCCTGGGGTTTCAGAAAGAGAACAGTTATGGCTGCTCCTCTGTTATGGGCTGAATTGCATCGAGTCCTAATCCCCTGCAACTAGAATGTGACTGTATTTGGAGATAAGGCCTTTAAAAAGGTAATTAAAGTAAAATGAGGTCATATGGGCAGGCCCCAGTCCAATATGGCTGGGCTCCTTATAAGAAGAGAATAGGACACAAACGCCAGCAAGCCTGGAGCCAAGCAGAGCCCTGCCCCCTGCCCCCCGCCCCACCCCCTGCCTCTTGTTTATGGAAAAGCTGAAGCCTCTGGGCCTCCCTGAGTCTCAGGAGAGCAGGCTCAAGCAGTTGATGCTTAGGACAACAGAGTCACAGGCTCACTGTCTGACACACATTCCTGAGTTGTTTTACAGGTACCATAACTGGCACCAGAGAGAGGGAGTAAACGCTAACTGCATGATGACCAGACTGCAGCCATGACACAAGCTGCTCCATCTAGAGCAGGACTGAGTCTATGGCTAGCACAATGCCAAGAACTGGCCTTAAAGAGAATGAGCCTAACACTACTGCTCATAATCATCTGTATCTTTGTGGGCATCAAAATAACTCTAGTTTGTTCTGCCCCTGTATGTAAGCAGGCAACTAAAACTGTCAGCAAAGAGATGCTTCAACCAACCCCAGGTTGATATCTTTTACCCTAAGACATCAACGCCTTTTTTATCAGCGTGAAGCAGTTACAGAAGACAGACCTTCACCCATAATCCATACAAATGGAATGACATCTGGTGTGGGGGCATTTGTAAGCAGCTCCTTGCAGAAAACCCCGTTTGCCTTGTCACTTTAGCAAAGCTACATTGTAATTAACAACGGCATCCCCATGCTTTACAAATCTTTCTACCACACAATGCCTTGCCTCACCTGTTGGTTTTCACCATAGATGGAAGAAATAGAAATGGAGAATCAGTAATTAACAAATGACCAGATCTCTTCCCTAGCTTCCCCTTCAGTAATCTTGTGAACAAACTGTGTGGACAAGAGTGCTTCTGAGGAAAAGGGGGTGGTGACAACTCTGACCCCCGTCTCAATGATCCACTGAGAGTACTTCCTGTTTTCCCTTTAAAACTTTCATGGCTGAGTCGAAATTCAGAAATAGTTTTGGGGGACACTGAGTCCACCGTCTTCCTCCCCAGATTTCCGGCATTCTGATTAAAGGCAATTTTTCTATCAACATTGTCTCTTTCGAGCATTGATTTTTGAGCAGCGAGCAGCCAAACCCAAGTTCGGTAACAAGACAAGAGGAGGGGCCCCAGGAAAAAGTGACTCTGCCAATGCCTTGATCTTGGGCTTCTAGCCTCCAGAACTGTGAGAAAATAAACTCCTGGTGTTTAAGGCGCCCAGTCTATGGTATTTGTTATGGCGGCCCTAGCTAACTGAATCCTCTTCCATCCTCAATTCACAGAGGAGGCACTGAGGCTGGGATGGGAGTAGGGGAGGGGCACCATTTAGATGCTGTGAGGATGGGACCAGGACCCATATGTGACTCCCAGTAGCAGGGAGTCCTGCCCAACTGGTTTCTCTACCTTTGGTTTGTACCCCCTGCTGTGTATGTAGATTCTTCTTTCTGAACACACCTCGGATTGAATTTCCCCACACAAAACACCTTCAGCCACCCAGCTCCACATACCCAGCAGGACAGGATCTGAACAAACTCCTTGGCTTGTACCCTAAGCCCTGCCAGTTAGAACCTGAGTCAATGCTTCTCTAGCGTTAACATGCATGAGAATCCCCAGGAGAGTGTGTAAAACGCTGCCTCCTGGGCCCCGCCACCAAAGGCTCCTGTTCAGTACGTCTGGGGTGGGGCCCAAACATTGGCATTTCTAACAGGCTTCCAGGTGATGTGTACGCAGCCCTCGAATAGCTGCTCCGGCTAACAAGCCTCCTTTCCCCAGGGTCGCCCATGCACCCGCCCCTCCAACAGAGCAGCTGATTGCTTTTCCCTCACCACCCCATGCCCTTGAGCCTTTGCCCAGCCTGATCCTGCCAGGGATTTCCTGCTGCCAAGTCTAACACTGTGGTCAGATCCCAGGACCTCCCAACTCAGGATAAAGTTGACAGGGTGTGCTGCTTTTTAAAGGGAAAGCGTTACTGGAATTCAAACTAGAACTGGAATGACTCTAGTCCAAAGGATCATAGAGGAGGTTGAGAAAGAACAACACAGACATCTAGACCCACCCCCAGATACAGACCTCCCTTCAAGACACTGTGACCCCGTGGTCACCCTTTCTATGTACAGATGATCAAAGGGAGTCCCAGAGAAGGTAAGTGACTTGTCTCAGGGCACACAGCACATTAGAGCAGGCGCTGAGCAGGACCCCAGGTCTTCAGTGCAGCTGCGTGCTCCCCACTGCCTACCTGTGTCCTCCCCACTGCCTTTTCTAACCCTAAGAGGGTGTTCTGTCTCCCTGCTCTTTCCCACCTCCCCCAACCCACTTTCCTATGACTCCAGATGGGCGCTCGCATTTCCAGCCAGTGCTGAAATGGAGTCCCAGAGGTCTATACAACTTGCCAAAGAGACAAGAGTGGGGAAAAGGGCAGGGAAATGAGGGAGAGACTAAAACCTTTTGTGCAGAAGGGAGGCCACTCATTGGCGTCCAGGAAGCTGGAAGCGGGGCTTCTCCCGCGACCCACCCACGTGTTCTACCAGCCCTGCCTCTGACCCAAGGTGGGCTCAGACCACAGCCCTGGGAACCACAAACCCTTGCTGGCCCCAAAGGAGACAGACTCTGGCTTGTCTCGGCAACAGGCTGTATGCTTCATACCCTGAGGCACTGATTAGTTAGTTGGTTAGTTCCTGCAAGCTTTGCACCCCTCAACACAGATTTCTGCTCACACGAGTCCAATCAGTGGGGCTGGAGCTGGGATGAGGCACTGGGGGTGACAGCTGTCCTCCCAGACCTGTTCCAAGTGTCATTTGGACCCTCCAGGTGCAGGTGAGACAAACAGCTGGGAGAGCTGCCCAAGACACTTAGGGTCCTGGCAGAGAAAGGGAAGTCAGTCCAGTGGGCACAGGGTTCCTGGAATCGGGATCTGCAACCCAAGTTGGAGGTGCCCCACCCCCACCATGTCACCGGGAGAAACTCTGGACCCGCTGCCTGACACCCTCATTCTGCAGCCGCCAGTCTTCCACCCGGTAAGCAGCTGCTCGCATCTGGAACCTCCTGGGTCTCAGGGCTCCTCCTTTCCTCCTTCCAGCTGGGCCCAGACTCCCAGGTTGGGGGGTGGAGAGGCCCTCAGTTGTGAGCCCTGCTTCCCCAGCACCCACGCATGGGCTCTGGAAGACCCTCCTGAGCTTAGCAAAGTGGCTGACCAGCTCATTCTCACTTGAGTGTCAGTTACTGTTGGGCTCATGGGGGTCCTTGCATTTTAAAAGTAATAGAGCCTGGAGACACAGTGTAGTGCCCTCCTGCATGATGGGTGGCCAGGAGGACCTGGGGGAGTGTGTAGTAGGGTAGGAGGGGGACACTGATTACCTAGGAAGGGCAGTCGTATCTCCAGCCTGGAAGGGAGCCAGGTCAAAACCTCCAAGTCAGAGGTGGGGCTGGGGTCTCCTCGATTCCTTCTGTTTCCTCCTTCAGCTCCTGCAGGTTCCTTCGGCTCCTGCAGGTGCCCTGCAGGTTTCCTGAAGCCTAGCAGTGCTTTACAGAAGGCTGAACTCCCAGCAGACTCCCCCCTCCCACTGATGAGCACTAATTACCACTTTCTCTTTACTTGGTCCTCTCCTCCCAGGAGAGCTCCAACAACTCACTCAATTACAGGCCAGGCCGGGAGCCCGGGAAGTGGGAGGGACTGACATGCTGAGCCTGGTTAAGCTGTGGGCGCTCTGACAGCCCGGGGTCTCCTGCAGCCCGTTTGGCAAGCTGTGAGCCCCCGCCTGGAGGGCAGCGCTGCTGGGTCGCAGCTCTTTCTAGGCGGTTTGGGCTTCTGAAGGCTGCTGGGAGCTGGAGAACACCGCATGAGGGCCAGCCTTGTGATACTGCCCAACATGTACCGGCTGCTTGTTCACGTTTATTCTGCAAACACCTCTTCAGAGCCCACGCTGTCCAGGCCAGGCACTGAGCCTAGAGAAGGGAAAGACAGGGCTTCAGCTGTGGGGGGCTCGTGCCTCCCGGCATGAAGAGCCAGCCATACGTCACCCGGTAAGCCGGCCAGCCAAGGACCAAACTAGCCGTGCCTGCAGCGAGCATGCTGAGGGAAGGAATGATTCAGGCACCAAAATGGATGATGCCTGGAGAAGGTGTCAGAGCCCGGAAAGTCAAGTCAGATTTCACAGACTAGAGGGCGAGCAGCAGAAACAGTCCCTGAAAAGGGAGGGAGTTGTATTTTAGGAACGCCAGGGGAAAGCTGAGCTGGGAAGGTAGGCTGGGGACATTGTCAGGTATCTCGCCGACATCTATATGAGGGTCTGCATTCAGGCCCCAACCAGTCCAACTTTCTGCCTCCCAGTTCCCAGACTCTGGCCAATAAGAAGTCCTCAGCAAGCCTCAATGCCAGGCTTCTGAAGGCCAGGGAGGCAGCCCGAGGACAGCAAGCCTCACTAGGGATACCACTGTGCCCTAGGAGCTGGGGAGAGGGTCTGGGCTGGTGCGCCAGGGGGCAGGGGAGCTGAATCCGGCTTCCGCAGTGCCATGTGGCTTTCTGTGTGAAGGTCCAGGAGAGGGGAGTAGATGGAAGAGAACATTTCGGAGAAAGCTAATTTTTCCCCATCGGGACACTTTCTGTCTGGGGTGGGAGAGTTCACTTTTCCTGTTCCTCTTCCTTCCTCACCTCCCTGACATAGGGGTCCCCAGGTCCTTTCTCCAATCCTATATGGACGGGTTTTTCCCCTTCTTCAGGTGGTTCCTTACGTCACGACAATCTTTGGCGGCCTGCGAGCAGGCAAGATGGTCACGCTGCAGGGAGCGGTCCCTCTAGATGCACGCAGGTAAGGGGAGGGCCCCACGGCGGTGCTGGAGCTCAGCCCTGGAGGCAATGAGCCGGGGGTTCCTCTCTGCCTTCGGGGTCCCTGGGGGTCCCTGACTGGAAGGGCCCTTTGAGAGCCTCACCTCCTCCCAGGTTCCAGGTGGACTTCCAGTGCGGCTGCAGCCTGCACCCTCGGCCAGATATCGCCATCCACTTCAACCCCCGCTTCCACACCACCAAGCCCCACGTCATCTGCAACACCCTTCACGGTGGGCAGTGGCAAGCCGAGGCCCGGTGGCCCCGCCTGGCCCTGCAGAGAGGAGCCAGCTTCCTCATCCTCTTTCTCTTTGGAAATGAGGAGATGAAGGTGACTGGAAGGGATGGGCATCAGAGGGTCTAGAACTTGCGTCCTTCTGCCTCCCTTCCTGCAGCTGAATTCCCCATGTCAATGTGTTGAGGGGTACTGGGAGGGGGGCGGAGTCAAGTACACAGAGAACCAAGCTGCTACCACACCCTGTTCCCAGCTGCCCTGGGTCCACATGGCCCTGTACACAGGGGGCATTCAGCAGGCTCTATGGTGCTGGCCCTGGAGAGGGCGCCGCTGAGACAGCCACAGGGAGCATCTGGAAAGCGCCTGCAATACTAGCTGCTCTACGCCCTTAAACATCAGCTTAATGAATCCTCACAACCCACGAGGAGGGTCCTTTCATTCTCCCCATCTCACAGCTGAGAGGGCGGGGACAGCGCGAGAGAATCTGACCTCAGTGTTCTTTTTATCACTGATGTAAACTCCTGCCAGAAGGATCTTGAGGCTTCTCCAGGGAATAGGGAGCTGGAAGAAGCCAGCAGTGGAGGGAGGGGCCTGTGGACAGGGGTCCCCTCTCCCCACCTGTGGCTGGGGACTCTGCTGCTGGGACTGCTGGCAGGTCAGCTGCCAGGCGGAATGGGGCCTGCGTGGGGAAGTGCTGTGTCGGGGGCAGGGGTGGGCAGAGACGGTGCCACCATGTGCCGGCTCTGCGGCCTTGGGGGAAATTCCAGTAAGAGTGCTCGTGGTGCCTGGCACGTTGGCGTGAACTCAGGAACATCAGCAGCTGCCAGGCCAGCCTCCATCTGTCTCTCCAGGTGAGTGTGAACGGACGACACTTTCTCCACTACGGATACCGGCTCCCGCTGTCTCGGGTGGACACCCTGGGCATATATGGTGACATCTTGGTGACGGCTGTTGGGTTTCTGAACATCAATGTAAGTTCCCTGGAGGTTGACGCCTGGATGGCAGAGGCCTCTGACTTCCCCTGATGCCTGGCTAGGCCTGGGACACCCTCCCACTCCAGACGAGCCTTGTCAACGCAATTATAACCAAGGTGGAGGGGCTTTATAGAGGTGGTGGACACGAGGCGGGGTGAGGTGACCACAGAAAGCAGAGCTAAGAGCCTTGGGCAGCAGTCTATACTGGGCGTGGGGTGTGGTCCACATGGAGGAGCCATGGCCAGGAGGCAAATGACTTAGAGGCTTGGAGCGGTGGGACCCAAACCTAGCAGTGGCTGTATGATTCCCGGCTGAGGGGCTTTATTCAAAAGGCAGATTTCCGGGATCTGCCACCAGAGATTCGGATTCAGGAAGTCTGAGGTGGGGCCCAGGAATCAGCATGTTCAAAATGTCGGGTTTCAGAAGCCCTGACGGGGCCTCCGGGGAGATGCGGCGCTCTCAAGGCCAGAGCTCGGCCTCTGCCTGCTTCCCAGGCACAGCAGGGCAGGCGGGAGCCAAATAAATGGCTCCGGGGCTTGCGGTGGTGCTGAGTCCGGCTCGTTGCTTTTTCTCTTTCCCAACAGCCATTTGTGGAGGGCGGGAGCGAGTATCCAGTTGGACACGTGAGTCTCTCGGGAGCTTGGCTGGCGCTCGCGGTCCCAACCACACTGGCTGCCCCGCTGGCTCTCCCTCCTCCCGGGGCCTGACCTGCCCCTCGCTGGCCACTGCTCACGCGGCCCAAGGCCCAGCTGCCACCCACCTCAGTGCGCGGTTGCCATGGATACAACCGGCCCCGCCCCAGTCCCTGGGACCCGGGATTTGCCCCTCCCAGCGCCGGGGCGGTTCGGGAAGACGGATGCGGTGCGCTGGCTGCCCAGAAACGCCGGGGCCCCAGTATTCCCATCAGAAGCCTCGTCTCAGCTGGAGCTCTCAGTTCTCAGCAACCCTGCGAGGCTGCGGGGTTGGCCTGCGGGGCAGAAGGGGAGATGAGGCCCAGGCCCTTGCCCAGAGCCACAGGGTGTGAATGACAGACCCTCCGCCCCGTTCTCCCCCATTATTTCAGAGCTGGTGTCCCTCTAAATTCAAAAGGACCCCTCTGGGGCTCCACTTACCTGCATTATCGCTCAGAGAGGCAAACCCCAAGTATTCCCATTTGTTAAGAATAAAATCCAGAGGTTCCTTTTCATGGAGCAAACAGCACGTGGCCTCCATGACCCCTCTTTCTTTCCTTGACAGCCTTTCCTGCTGGAGAGCCCCAGGCTGGTGAGTGACCTCCCTCCTCGTTCTGGTGGGGGTACAGTCCCTCACCTGCTCCATCAGAGGTGGAAGGGCACCCCCAACTGGTGGGAAATGCCCTCAACATCAGGGTTTCCTTCCTGCTCCAGGGGTCCCTGGCCCCTGAGGGCAGCCCACATAGCGGTTCCTGAGCGCGGGAGCCCTCGCCACGCCCCTCTGTGAGTCCTCGTCTCCGTTATCTCCTGTGTTCCCTCAGGAGGTGCCCTGCTCACGTGCCCTTCCCCGGGGCCTCTGGCCTGGACAGGTCATCATAGTGCGGGGGCTGGTCTTGCCAGAGCCGAAGGAGTAAGTGTCAGAGGGAAGGGTATAAGCATCTTTGGTCTCTTTAACCTTCAGCACGAGCTTTATAAGCATCACCTCTTTAATCTCCAGCACCACTACTTCATCCCCACCTGACAGATGAGAAGTAAATTGCCCAGGGTCGCACAGCTTGTAAAAGTCTGGTCTGATTGGTACAGGGTTCAGGCCGCCTTCGTGGCCCCAGCAGCCCCAAATCTGGGAGTATCTTCCCTGCCTGTACGTCTTTTCAGGCCAACCAGCCTCTCCCCGCAGGTCCCAGCGGGAGCCTCGGGAAAAGCCCTGTAAAGGCACAGGCTGAGATCCAGGGAGAGGATGCGACCTCCCACAGTGACACAGTGCCCTGGTTTAGGAAACAGAGCCAGGCAGCCCCGAAGAGGAAGCCCTGTGCTGCAAAGTGGAAACTTGGAGGGACACAATAACCAAGTGGATGCTGCCTAACCTCTCCGACAGAGGGCGCTCCCGCCCCATTTCCCAAACCTGTGGGCTCCAAGTCAAGTGTCTTTTTCTTTTTCTTCTTTCCTTCCTCCCCTCCATCCTTCCTTCTTCCTGGAATTGCATTGGACTTCATGACTTTTCTGAGCCAGGTTTCCTGGGTTTGACTTCTGCTGAGGACACTTACTACTTGTGCAACTTCACAGCAGTTCCTTTTCCTTTCTGTGCTTCAGTTTCCTTGTGTGTACAAAGAGGTAAAAATAGTGCCGCCTTCAGGGACGGTATAAATGCGTAGGACTGTGCCCCGCACATAGCATGTGCTCCACAGCTGTGATGGTGCCACAATCCTTGTGGTGGAGGGGCAGGGGAGTAAGAAAAACACCTCGTGTTCTCCTTGCCTGATCCCCTTCCGTTTGTTTTTGTTTTTGAAGTCACTGGCCTCACTCCACCCTTACCCTGCATGATCTTGATCAGATCTGTGAATTCTGAGCAGACATGGAGGCTGTGGAAAGCATGGGCCTCCAAAGTCAGGCAGGACTGGCTGGATTTCTGGTTTTGCCTCTTATAGACTGTAGTCTTGAACAAGTCACTACACCTCTCTGAGTCCGGAGTCCTGAGTTTCCCTATTTGGTGGGGGGAGAGGGGAGATAATCCCAACCCTACGGGGGAAAAAAAAAGTTCCCAGTAATAGAACCCCCACTCCTCCCAAGATTTGGAGACAGGAGACCAGGTTCAGATCTTTGCTCAGGGTCACATGGCTATGATTAGTGATGCAGCAAGTGATTTTACTGCTCTCTCTCAAGGGCCACGAACTGACATGTCCTCAGGGGCCAGGCAGTTCACAGAAATAGTGAGGCACCAGGCTGGGAAAGCTGGTGTAGTGGAAAGAGTATTTCCATAGACTCACTCATGCCAGATCTTCTGATTATTTTAAAAGAGAAGCTGGAAACCATCTCTTATAAACGTTCTCACTTTTGAAAATGGTATTACTTTAAAGTTGAAGAATACTGCAGATCAGCCAGAACATTTCTACAGGCCCAGTCGGCCCCGGGCCACCAACATCCAGGCTGAGCGCAGTGCCTGGCGCTGAGCCGCCGGCAGTGAATGCCGCCTCTGTACTTCCTGCTGTCTCTGAAAGCAACTGGCTTGAATTGGCCGGGGTGGGGGGCTGGCGGGGGGTGGAGAGAGTTTGGAGGGTGCCAGGTTCATTTGCATTAAAAGTTTGTCCTTCTCTGTCTACCTCCCCCCTCCCCAAGCTCTGAGACTGGATGTGGCTGCAGCTTCAAAGGGCTGAAACAAGAGCAGCACCGCGCACTGGAGGGAACCCGTACCCAGTGGAGGGCGGTGCTGGACGGGGCTGAGGTGGGGGGCCACTGAGGCCTCCAAGAGTTTTCAGGCCAGTGGGAAGACAAAGCCTGATCTGAGGAGGCAGGTGGGGAAGGGGGTCCCCCAGCTAGTGGGTGGCAACGTGGCAGTTTAATCCCAGGTGCACCTAAGATTCAAGCAGGTGGTTCCTCTGTGAGCTGTTTCCCGAGGCCAGAATCTGGCCAACCTTCCAGCCACTCTCCTGCCTCCATCCCTCCCCTGAGGGCCAGCAGCCACAGCCTGGAAGAGCCAGGGAGCCAGGGACTGGGGGTTAGGAAGGCTGAGCCCCTTCTCCCGCCCCTTCCCGCAGTTTCACGCTCAGCCTGCGGGACGAGGCTGCCCATGTTCCTGTGATGCTAAGGGCTTCCTTCGCAGACAGAACTCTGGCCTGGGTCTCGCGCTGGGGCCAGAAGAAGCTGATCTTGGCCCCCTTTGTCTTCTACCCGCAGCGATTCTTTGAGGTGGGTCTTGGAGAGGCGTGGTCCCTTTGGGGTGGAGCACAGAGCTGCATTTGCATCCTGGAGACTGGCGGCATGTCCTGTGGGCCGGGAAGCCAGAGCCCCTAGGGGAGGGAAGGTCTATGCCAGGGCTCCACCCTCCACGCTGGTGCCGGGGTCCCGTGCCCAGAAGCCCTGAGGAGATGCTGGCATCGGCATTACTGAAAAGCCCCGCTAGTGACTCCAAAGTGCAGCTGGGGTTGAGACCACACCTCCAGGGGAATCAAGTCCTATTACAGATGGTGAAACTGAGGCCAGGCCTGGTGACAAGCTGGGCCCCTTGTCCTGTTCTCTTCCCCCCCTGGGTGCCTCATGGATCCAGTCTCTGATGGGAGGGGGGGCTGGCTGCCTGGGGCATCAGGCCGGCAAAGGAGGGTCTGGAAGCCAGCAGCACCTCCCGCCCTCCTTTCCCAGGTGCTGCTCCTGTGCCAGGAGGGAGGGCTGAAGCTGGCGCTCAATGGGCAGGGCCTGGGGGCCACCAGCCTGGGCCAGCAGGCCCTGGAGCGGCTGCGGGAGCTGCGCATCAGTGGCAGCGTCCAGCTCTACTGTGTCCACTACTGAGGAGGGATCCAGAGGGCTGGCCAGAGAAGAGGAAGGCCCTCCTACACCCAGGATGGCCCTGCTCTCCTCCTCTCATTACAACATCCACCTGTCACCTGGTGTCAGGCCTGGCTCCCTACTGGAGCCACCAGCCTGAGTCTGCAGGGGCTTTGGACTGTACAGCAGAGGGTAGGCACAAGAGTGTGAGGGTTCAGAAATTCTGCAGCTCCCTCCACCAGGAGGCTGAGATCTGGTTCTGCCTTCCTTCAGGGCCTAGACAAGGAAGCAGGCTTTGTACTCTAACGAAGATATCCCCAAAAAACAGTGGCTAAAAATGTAGAAATTTATTTCCTTCCCATCTAACAGTTCTGGAGAAAATAGTCCGGGTCAGTAGGGCGTCTCTGCTCCATGGACCTTAGGGGTCATGCTAGTCATCATCCCACCATCCCCGGGGCGTCAGCATCACCTGCATGCCAGAAGCTCTAGGTTTCAACCACTGAGAAGACAGATAGAGAATATGGACAAGGTCCACCTGACAAGGTACGCCCCAGGCCTGGGCTTGGCATACAGTGTTATGCTCGCGTCTCAGGGGCCAGCACGCAGATACCCAGCCCCACTATCTGCAAGGGAGGCTGGAAGTGTTCTCCGGCCGGAAGGCCACGTGAGCAGCCGCAGTTATGCTACTGGGCTTCCCGGTACGTTTGGTTTTACTTACACCATCTTATTTTGTGCCATCTATTTACCATTGCTATTTTTTCCTTATAATTTCAGCTTTCTTGCTTGCTGTTGGATTGATGAAGTCTTCTTTATCACCTCCTCTGCCTTTTTTTCTTACATTGACTTGGAAGTTATGAATTCCATTTTACACTTCCAGTGGTTATCCTTGATCTTTATTTTATTTTCTTATTAACACAATATAATTGACTTTTGGGGGTGGGTAACATTCTGAGTTTTAATATGTATGATGATTTGTGTGACCACTTCCACCATCAGGATATATAACAACTCCATCATCCCCCAAAATTCCCCTGAGTCACTCCTGTGTACTCACACCTCCTCCACTCCTTCCCCTAACCCCCGGCAACCCACTCATCTCTTCATTACCATATTTTGTCTTTTTGAGAATGCCATATAAATAGAATCATATGGGGCATGACCTTTTGAAACTAGTTTATTTGAACCAGTATTATCCTTTTAAGATTCATCTAAGTTGCTGTGTGTATCACCGACCCACTCCTGTTTATTACTCAGTAGTATTCCATTGTACCACCATTTGCTTATCTGTTGACCCACAGAAGAACATTTCAGTGGTTTTCAGTTTTTGATAATTATGAAAAGAGCTGCTAAAAACATTTGTTTGCAAGCCTTTGTATGAACATGACTTTTCATTTCTTTAGGGTTAATTCCTACTAGTGGAATTGATGGGTCATATGGTAAATGTATGTTTTAACTTTATAAGAAACGGCCAAGCTATTTTCCAGAGTTGTTTCGGAATATCTTTGGGAATTTGGCATTCCCACCAGGAATGTATCAGATTTCCAGTTGTCCTGTCTTCTCATCGGTACTTGTTATTGTCAGTGTTTTTATGTTAGCCATCCTCACTGGCGTGTAGAGGTATCCCATTGTGGCTTTGATTTGTGTTTCCCTTATGGCTACCGATGTTGAGCATGTTTTCATGTGCTAATTTCCATCTGTGTATTCTCTGTGGTGTAATGCCTGTTCAGATCTTTTCTCCATTTTTAAATGGAGTTGCTTGCTTTCTTATCATTGACTTTTAAGAGTTCTTTATATAGGCTGGAGAAACGTCCTTTGTCTACAATAGCCAAGAGATGGAAACAACCTAAATGTCCATCACCAGAGGACTGGATAAAGAAGCTGTGATATATTTATACAATGGAATACCACTCAACCATAAAAAAAGAGTATAATAATGCCATTTGCAGCAACATGGATGGATCTGGAGATCATCATTCTAAGTGAAGTAAACCAGAAAGAGAAAGAAAAATACCATATAATATCACTTATAGTGGGAATCTAAAAAGGAAAAAGAAGACACTAATGAACTTATCTACAAATCATAAACAGACTCACAGACATAGTAAACAATCTTATGGTTACTCGGGGGAGAGTGGGTGGGAAGGTATAAATTGGGAGTTTGAGATTTGCAAATATTAACTGCTAAATATAAAATAGATAAAAACAAATGTCTTGTGTATAGCACAGGGAACTATATTCAATATCTTGTAGTAACCTATAATGAAAAAGAATATGAAAACAAATATACGGATGTGTATGTATGACTGAAACATTATGTTGTACACCAGAAATTGACACATTGTAACTGACTATACTTCCATTAAAAAAAAAAAAACTAAGACATCTATATCCAATGCTAAAAAAAAAGTCAGTTGGCCATATTTGGGCAAGCTTATTTTTGGACTCTATTCTGTTCCATTAGTCCGTCTCTTTGCCAATAGCACACTGTCTTGACTACTGTATCTTTATAGTAAATCTTGATATTGGGTAATATAATTTCTCCAACCTTATTCTTCTTTTTCAAAATTATTTTGGCTCTTACTGTCCTTTTGCCTTTTTGTATAAATTTTAGAATCAGCTTGTCCATACATGCAAGATATCCTGCCGGGATTTTGATTGGAATTGCATTAAATTTATAGAACAACTTGGGAAGAACTGGCCTCTTTATTATGTTGAATCTTTCAATCCATTAGCATAATATGTCTTACCACTTATTTAGGTCTTTGATTTATTTCATCAGCATCTTGTAGTTTTCAGCATACAGATCCTGTACCTGAGTTGTTAGATTTATAGCTAAGCATTTAATTTTTAGGGTTATTGTCAATGGTATTTTTTAAACTTCAGTTTGCAATTATTTATTACAATTATATAGAAACATAATTGATTTATCTGTGATGACTTTGTATCCTGGTACCTTGTGAAACTCAGTATTTCTAGAAGTGTTTTGTCTATTCCATAGAATCTTTTACATAAAGCAATTGTTTACATGTTGTCTATGGAAGGGGACAATTTTACTTCTTCCTTTCCAATCTATAAGGCTTTTTAAAAAACTTTTCTTGCCTTATTATGCTGGCTAAGAATTCTAGTGCAATGTTGAATGGGAGGAGTGAGAGTAAACTTCTTTGTCTTTTTCCCAATATTAGGGAGGAAGCCTTATGATAGTAACTGTAGATTTTTTGTAGATGCCCCTTATAAAGTTGAGGACACGCCTTTCTGTTTTTAGTCTACTGAGAGTTTTTTTTTTATTATTATTACCATTATTATGAATTTATTACAAATTATTATGAAAAGATGTTGAATTTTGTCAACGGCTTTTTCTGCATGAAATGATATAACCATGTGTTTTTTATTCTTTAGCCTATAAATATGGTGTATTACATAATTGGTAATCAAATATGGAACCAAACTTGCTTCCCTATGATAAGCTCTACTTGGCCATGATGTATTATTCATTTTGAGAGTACAAGCACACCTCGTTTTGTTGCACTTCACTTTATTGTACACCCCAGATATTGCACTTTTTACAGATTGAAGTTTCATGGCAATCCTACTTTGAGCAAGTCTATTGGTGCCATTTTTCGAATAGCATAATTTCTTTTTTTTTTTTTGCATTTTAAGTAAACTTTTTATTTGAGATCATTGCAGATTCATGTGCAGTTACAGGAGATAATACTGAGAGATCCTATGTACTCTTTACCCAGTTTCCCCCAATGGTAACATCTTACAAAACTATAATACAATATCACAACCGGGATGCTGACATTCATCCAGTTCTGTCAAGAGACAGAACATTTCCATAGCCACAAGGACCCCTCATGTGGCCCTTTTGTAGCTAAATCCACCTCCCTTCCATGAGAACCCCTTCATTAACCCCTGCCAACCACTGTGTTTTCCATTTGCATAATTTTGTCATTTCCAAATGTCATATAAATGAAATCATACAGTATGTAACATTTGAGGATTGGCTTTTTTCACTCAGAATAATTTCCTAGCGATTCATCCAGGTTGTTGCATGTATCAATAGTTTGTCCTTTTTTAATTGTTGAGTGGTGTTCCACGGTATGGTTATACCAGTGTTTGTTCATCTATTTACCTGTAGAAGGACATCTGAGTTACTTCCAGTTTGGGGTTTTTATAAATGAAGCTGCTATAAACATTTATGTACAGGTTTTTATGCAAACACAAGTTCTCATTTCTCTGGATAAATTCCCCAAAGTGTAATTGCTGGGTCATGTGGTACTCCCAGCAATTGAGAAACACTTTGTAGAATAAAATTATATTTCAAAATGGATGGATCTAAAGGTTGTCTCTGGAATTGTTCTTCTACTTACTAGAGGTAAGGTTTTGTTTCTCTTGGGCTCTTCTCAAGGTCCAATAGCAAAATTTCTAAACTAAGGTATATACATTATTTTTTAGACATACTGCTATTGTATACTTAATAGACTACAATATAGTATAAAACAGAACTTTTATATGCACTGGAAAACCAAAAGATTCACGTGACTCTCTTTATTGTGATATTCACTTTATTTTGGTCTAGAACCAAACCTGCAATATCTCTGAAGTATGTGTGTAGCTGGATTTGATTTGCTAAAATATTTTTGAGGATTTTAACATGTGTGTTCATGAAGGATAATGGTCTCTAATTTTGCTTTCTTGTGCTATCAGTCATTGTCTTGTTTTGTTATCAGGATAATGCTATCCCCTCCTCTGTTTTCTGGAAGTTTGTGATGATTGGGGATATTTCTTTAAATCTTTTTTTTTTTTTTTAGCGTTTTCCAAGGACACCATCTAGACCTGGATATTTCCATTTGGAAGATTTTTAATTAAAATTTAATTCCTTTGGTAAGACATAGAAACAGACTGTGTATCTATTTCATCCTGGGTGAGTTTTGGTAGTTTGTGTTTTTCATGAATTTGGTGCATTTAATCTTAGTCATCAAATGTGTGTGTATATATATATATATATATATATATATATGTAGAGTGCATAGTATTATTTTCTCATCATTTTAATGTCTGTATGGTCTTTACAGAAAGCCCTTCTCTCATTTCTGAAACTGGTAATTTGCACCTTTTTCCTTTTTTTCTTTGTCAGGTTCACTAGACTTTTATCTATTTTATTGATCATTTTTTTTAAAACAGCTTTGACCTTGTTGATTTTCTCTATTGTTTTCTGTTTCAATTTTTATAGATTTCTGCTCTTACCTTTATTATTTCCTTCTTTCTGCTTGCTTTGGTTTATTTTGCTCTTTTTTTTTTTTTCCTAATTTCTTCACTTGGAAAAAGAATATTGACTTTAGACTCTTTTTCTTTTCTAATAAAAGTGTGGAAAACAATAAATTTCTTCTCAGCACTTCAGCTCTAGCCCACAAATCTTGATGTTTTATATTTTCATTTTTGTTCATTTAAAAATATTTGTTAACATCCACTGAGCCTTCCTCTTTGACCCATGGTTTATTGGGAAGTGTGTTATTTAATTCCACGTGTTATGGATCATTTTGCCATCTTTCTGTTAGTGAGTTGTAGTTTAACTCTATTATGGTCAGAGAATATACTTTGTATGATTTCAATTATTTAAAAATTTTAAGATTTTCTCATGATCCAGAATATAAGCTTTAGTGAATGTTCTATGGACACTTGAAAAGAATGTGTATTCTGATGTTGAGTTGAATCTTCAGTAAGTGTCGGTTAGATCGTGTTTGTTGATGGTGTTGGTTCAGTTTTTCTATATTCTTGCTGATTTTCATCCTACAAGTTCTGTCAATTATTCACAGAGGAATATTAAACTATTATTGTGTGTTTGTCTGTTTCTCCTTTCAGTTCCGTCTGATTTTGTTTCATTTACTTTGAAGCCTTGTTGTTCGGTATATATACATTTTGGATTGTTATGCTGTGTAGAAAAAGTTTACCATACTAAACCTGAGACATCTATTCTTAGGAAGGCCTGCTTGCAAGGCTGGCTCTTGGCTAGTGTCTGGGAATTTGACTAGCAAACAATTCCCTGTACTAATATTAAACATTCCCTAAATATTAAGAGTGGCTCATGTGCACAAACCATTTGTATTGTTTTTTAATGTAGTTTATGCTAAATACCTCCTTTCCTTCTGGGAGTCTAGAATTTTGGTACATGCTAGGCAGAGGGTGCCTATATGACTCACTCTTGATTTAAAAAGCCTGAACTTTTAGGCTCAAAAGAAGTTTCCTGGTAGACAACACTCCACATGTATTGTCACAAGTCATCAGTGGAGGCATTAAGCACTTGTGTGAATCCACTGGAGAGGGCCCTGGGAAGTTTGCCCTTGGTTTTTTCTGGGCATCACCCCATGTGCCTTTTCCCTTTGCTGATTTCACTTTGTATCCATTGCTGTAATGTCCTAGCTGTGAGTATGACTGTATGATAAGTCCTGTGAGTCCTACTAGTGAATCACTGAACCTGGGGGTCATCTTGGGGATCCCCAACACACATGTCTTCTTCTTGATGAATTGACTTTTGACATTTTGTAAAGTCCCTTGTTATCTCTTTACTGTGAGTCCACTTTGTCTGATATTAATATAGCCACTCCAGCTTTCTTTCATTCATATTTGTGTGTTGTATCTTTTTTCATCCTTTTACTTTTAACCTATCTGTCTCATTCTATTTGAACTGAGTTTTGTGTACGTAGTATATAGTTTGGTTATGGTTTTAGTGATTGTCGGTTGTTTTGGTTTGGTTTTTCTTTTTTAATCCATTCTGACAGTCTCTTTGTTTTAATTGGTGTGTTTAGACCATTTATATTTAAAGTAGTCATTGATGTGTTTGGATGTAGGTGTACCATTTTATTGTTTGTTTTCTATTTGTTTGCTCTGTTTTCTAATCTTGTTTTCCCTTTTCTGCCTCCTTTTCGACTATTTGAACATTTTTAACATTCAATTTTAGTTAATCTATGGTTTTTTTTTCACTATATCTGTTTGCATAATTACTTTAGTGTTGTCTCTAGGGATTATAATACACATACTCAAGTTTTAAAAAATTTTATTGAGATATAATTGACATATAACATGATATTAGTTTCAGGTATACATCATAATGATTCAATATATGTATATATTGTGAAATGATCCCCACAATAAATCTAGTTAACACCTACCACCATACATCATTGCAATATTTTTCTTGTGATGAGAACTTTTAAGATTTATTTTCTTAGCAACATTCAAATACATAATATAATATTATTATCTGCAGTCACTATGCTGTATACATCCCTAGGACTTAAAACTTATAACTGGAAGTTTGCACCTTTTGATACATACTTAAATTTTTTAATTGAAGTATAGTCAGTTTACAATGTTGTGTCAATTTCTGGTGTATAGCAAAATACTTCAGTCATATAGGAACATACATATATTCATTTTCATATTCTTTTTCACCATAGGTTACTACAAGATATTGAATATAGTTACCTGTGCTATACAGTATAAACTTGTTGTTTATCTATTTTATGTACATTAGTTAGTGTCTGCAAATCTAGAAGTCCCAATTTATTCCTTCTCACTCCCTTCTCCGCCCCTCCCCCAGAAACCATAAGTTTCTTTTCTATGTCTGTGAGTCTGTTTCTGTTTTGTAAATAAATTTTTTTTTGATTCCACATACAAGTGAAATCATGTTATTTCTCTTTCTGGCTTACTTCACTTAGGATGACATTTTCCAGGTTCACTCATGTTACTACAAATGGCATTATTTTATTATTTTTATGGCTGAGTAGTATTCCACTGCATAAAAAATGCCACAACTTCTTTATCCAGTCATCTGTCGATGGATATTTAGGCTGTTTCCATGTCTTGGCTGTTGTAAATAGTGCTGCTATGAACATTGGGGTGCATGTGTCATACTTAACTTTTAACAGTATACTTAGAGTCAATATTTTATCACCTCAAGTAGAATGTAGAAACTTCATCACCATCTATTTTCCTTTACCTTTCCCTCTTTCATATTGAAATTGTCTTAAATAATACACCTATATCTATTGAAAAGCCTATTTTGTTTCAACCAACAAATATATTTTTAAGAACTCAAGAGCAGAATGGTCTATTTCAGGATCTCTCAAGCTCATCACATTTGAGGTCATATCATTCTTTGCTGGGAGCTGTCCTGTGCTTTATACCATGTTCAGCAGCATCCTTCTCCTCTACCTACTGGATGCGAATAGTAACCTCTCCTGCATCCAAATCATGACAATCAAAAATGTCTCCAGACATTGCTAAAAGTCCCCTGCGGGGCAAAATTTCCCCAGCTGAAAACCACTGGTCTATCACACTTAGATTTTTTAAAATTTCTGTTGCTCTTTCTTCATCCCCGATGTTCCAGGTTTCCTTCTGGTGTCACTTCTTTTTTTCTGAGGAATTTCTTTTAGTAATTCCTTCAGAGCAGATGCTGGCAATGGATTCTCTTAGTTTTTCTTCATCTGAAGATGTCACTTGTTCACTTACGTAAATACCTACGCGTGAGATTGCTGAGTTGTAGTCAGTCTGCATTATGGTAAGCGTACAAGAGGTCTGGGGTGGTGTGGGAGGAAGGGATGAGCAGAGTGTGCATGGGTGGGGGTGAGATGAAGGAAGAAGAAGGAACAGCAGTTGAAGCAGCAGCAAGAGGGAGAGTAGTGAGAGTCTTAAGAACAGTCTACAAAATACAGATATATTTCAAAGATTAGTTATACACTTACAATATGACCCAGCAATCACAATCCCAGTTTACCTACGTGAAATGAAAATATGTCTACAAGAAAATCCATATTTGAATGCTCATAGTGACTTTATTTATTAAAAAAGTATATCATCTATACTTCAGTTTTTTAAAAAAGATGTATCAAGCTGTATACTTAGCATTTGTGTGCCTTTCTGTATCTGTGTTATTATACTTCCATAAAACTTTTTAAAAATTTAGAAAACCTGGAAATAATCCAAATGTCTCTCAATTTATGAATAAACAAATTGTAGTACATCTGTATAATGGAATACTACCCAGTGAAAATAAGTAACAAACTATTCATTCATGCAACAACATGGGTGAATAATAATCATTTTTAAAAGCATTATGTTAAATGAAAGAATCCAGACCCAGAAGGTTCCATATGGTCAACTCCACTCACATGACATTCTGGAAAAGGCAGACTACAGGGGACCAGAAGTGAGAGTAATGGTTGCCTAAGGCTAGGTGTGGGGAGGAGTTGACTACAAGGGACAAGAGGGAACTCTCGGGGATGACAAAATCTCTGCCTGGATTGTGGTGGTAGTTGGATAATTGAGTATGTTTGCCAAAACTCACAGACCGGAACTTAAAAATGGCAAATTTTACTGTATGTAAATTACATCTCAATAAACCGTCTCCACCTTAAAAAATGAGAAGACTACTTAGTGGAAGGTAAGAAGATGGTACTCACTCAGAGCTAGCGCAATCGTTTTATAGGACAATTAGAGAAAGAACCTTGCTTTCATTGCTTAAATACTAGCAACACCATGTTAAGTGTGAAACTTACACTGAAGTACATTCCGCACAGAGCAAGCTTGGGGACCAGGGGTCAGATATTTTCAAAGATCAGCTGCTTTCAGCCCACAGCCACGCCCTGACTGCACATCCCAGACATCTAGTGAATTCTTAAAACATGTCAGTGCCTGGTGTCCACGGCAGATCCATGAAATAGAAACCTGTGCCTCAGTAAAAGTTCCCAGGAGATTTTGACATGCAGTCAGGCTTGAGAATGAACGTTTCAGGTCTTGAAGACTGAGAACTTCCAACCCTTTTATGTGTGAAATTGTCTCCAGGAAGGAAATGCTATGGCCAGCACAGCCCTCAGTAGGGGGCAGTTTCCAGCCAGCTGAGAGCAAGGTCTGAGGGATGGGACTCCTGGGGAAGTAGGGGTAGTGGGGAGGATGAAGTAGCAATGCCCGTGAAGGTGGGGACACCCCAAATTATGGATCCAAGATGTAGTGCACACTAAGAGCAGAGGGAGAGTGGAGAAAGGGCTCAGAGTGACAGGTCCTCTGCTGAAGAGGCTTAGGTAAATCATGTGACCTCTCTGAGCCTCAGTTCCCTCCAGTATAGGACAGGGATGAGAAGTCATTGCTCTGCTCACCCCACAGGGGCAAGAGGACAACACACCATCGCGACAGAGGCTCACATCTGAGTGGGGCTCTCAGTTTTCCAGCCCTTTCCCACATGTTCCCTTCTCGTAAGGACCCTGTGATGGAGAAGAGATGGAGGAAGGAAGCTAGCAGACTGGCCAAGTCACTTGTCAGAAGTGACATGGCTGGTCCGTGGATCTGCCAGAGTCGGAACCAGCTCCTCTGTCCCTGGGTCAGAGCCTGCCCTCCACGGTCTCCACTGAGGATCCTTGCAAATGTCATTCCCAAAGCACACGATGCTATCATAGGAGGAAAAAACCAGCCACTTCTATGAGCTTAGATTTCATGGGTTTGGGCAAACTCCTTGTGGCCACGTGGAGAGGTATGGGAAATAACACCAACAGGATGCTTGGGAGAATTCATGGGTCGGAATCACTTCAGATGCCTCGTTCTGAGTTGGAACTCAATAAATGGGGACTTTTACTGGTATTGTGAGCAATAACGCTGGCCCTACTGGTGTTGCCAACGTCTCCTCCCCCAGCACCAGTGGACCCTAAGGTGTCTCACCTGCCTACTGCTGTGGGGACGCAGCCCAGAACAGTGACGAGCACTCAGTGTTGCTTTCGGGGTTGGGGGTGGGAGAGATACTGCCTCCGTTAAACAACCTTCTTTGCAAAACTGATGATCTGTCTGCATCCCGGGGACTGTGCTGTCCAGGGGTTGTGGACCCAGTTGCTTAAGGATGTGGAGAACTTACCTGCAAATCACAGACAGACTCTCGACTCCGGGGGTATCAGGGTGCTGTGCAGAAGGAGGGAAAGGAGAAAGACAAGGGACTCCCTGCTGGCCTTTCACGGGCTCCACGGTCCCATGCTCTCCCTCTCTCTCACTCTGTGCAGGATTCAATGATTCAATGTATCCTGCTCTAGTCACTTGATTATTCAGAAAGAGACAGCTTTTCTTAACTACCTCCCTTGTGCCAAGCCCCGTGCTAGTGCCTAACATGCTGTCTCAGCCCCTCCCTTCCTCATCCCAAAGGGTTACAAGTATTATCATTTCCCCTTTAGGAAAGTCTCTTGAGCCTTGGAGAAACAGAGCAGCACACCCGAGGACTCGGCTGAGACACGGTGGAGCCAAGATTTGGAGTCAGGACTTACACACTCTGAAGATCTTGTCCTCTCCCTGGAGCCAGGCTGACACCTTGTGGACCTTTAGCCAACAAATTCCTTTAGGGACACGTGAGAGGGTTTACCAAAAAGTGCAATTCAACTGATGTACAACAAATTCCATCCTACTGAGAATAAAGGTGCAGAGTATTTTATTTCCAAAGAACCCAAGGTGCTCAGTAAGAAAGAACACAATATTAGAATTCAGTGTACACACATTTATGCTTCTAAACTCAAGGGCTAATATTTAAACAGAAAATCCTTCCCTGCTTCCAGGGAGCAGATGGACCACATTCTTGTCTCACAGCCACTTCAAAAAATCTCAGCCAGGTCTCCAGGTGTAGCATGTGTCCCTCCTGCCATAGAATAACCAGGTGGACATGAACCTGAGACCCCAACTCCAAGAGAGTGTCTTCTAGTGCAGGGAAAGGGTGATGCTACAGCTTCATCACCTGGTGGGAAACCAGAAAGATGAAGGCCCTTGTCTCAGTACCTTCTGCCAAGACATGGGAAAGGAGGGAGGGTCCAGGGAGTGTGTCCACTGAGCACACGTTCATTCAGATGCACGTTCATGTGCACATGGTGTGTAGATGTGTTTCTCCATGTGTGTACTCATGAGAATCTACAGCATCTTTCCATTATGTCCAAGCACCTTGCCCACCGAGGACAACATTGGACAGTTTGTCTTGAGTCCCTTCCCTCCTTGCAGACTGACCCTCAAGCCCAGCACTGCTGGCTCATGGTGCCCATGGCCATGTGGAGCCTGCTCCTTGAACCCCCTTCTGGCCTCAGAATCAGCCTTCTTTCATAGCTGATGTCCTGAGAGATGCAAGTTGAAGTTGATGTGATCCAACAGGTAGTTGGGCCAGGGACCAAGACCTTGTGGGCTCACACAGCTGTTGGCAGTGGGATGGACCCCTGCCATCCAGCCCCCCCCCCATCCACATGACAAGCTGACGATCACCCCCTTGTACAGGCGCAGGAACCAGGGTTCCAAGAGGGGGATGATTTGCTTCAGGTCACATGCAAAGAGGCCAAGCTGGGTCTTTTCTCTGCCCACAACTCTCACTAAGCAGCCCACGGTCCTGCCTTCCTCCCTTCCTCACCCCACTGCTCATTGTCCATTCTACCCCAGGGCACCACAACACAAGAACTAATACTTTTTCTGTTCCCTCTATGTTCCTGATCTGGGAAAAGACATCCTCTGCTCCAACTCTGCTTCCAGGTTTCCGAGTCCCAAGAGAGGACCATCCTCAGCCCTGCATCTGCACAGCACAACTTCTCTTTCCACCCTAACATCACCCCTACCCCTGCTACCAGCATTCAATCACAAAGCCCATTCAGTGCTGACCCTGGAAATGTCTCCTGAGTACACTGCCTCCTCCATCTCCCGGCTACTGACTTGGCCCAGGGCAGCCCCAACCTTGCCTCTGTCACCCCCACACCTCCTCTGCCTCCTGTCCCTGCCGCTTCACAGCCAGCCTCCCCAAGACCCACTGTGGCCTGCCCAAAGGGCGTGTCTGGCAAGACTTCCCCTGACCTCAGAGCACAGGGTACACCCTTTGTGCAGCCCACAGGCCCTTCCTGACCTGCCCTCCGTCCCCTCCCCTTGCCCTCCCTGCCTCTCCCTCCCCCCACCCCCAGGCTGACTGGATGACTTGTCCTTTCCTTCCCCAAGAGCTCGCTCTGGCTTCTGCTCCTCCCTGCATCTCCAGCATGCAGAGAAGGGCCTGGCTTGGAAGGGCAGCAACACAACTGCAACACAACTGTGCCAGCGGGAGGGCTGGAGGCTCAGCGGGACCAGGACTCCTGCCCAGCCCCTCTGCTGTCTCAGACCAGGGCACCCCATCCACCAGCGCGGGGCCAGAGATGGTCATCATCTGGAGAGCATGAGGGGGCTATTGGCTCCATCCCCCAGTGTCTAAGGCCACGTCCAGGGCACTGTCAACAGCAGCCAGTGGAAGGGCAGAACATCAGCTGACTCGCTGCCTAGATCAGGAAATGGGGCAGGATGCAGGCACAGAGCAGCACAGAACAAGGCTGCGTGTCCTCCCTTCCTGTGGAATGGGAGACACGGCTTCCCGGAATCGATTGGTTTTCGGTAATGCTAGGGGTCTGGCTGGTTTCTTTCCAGCTACACACTGTGAAATGAGCACCACTGCAACTTCTCTCATTCTCTGCTCCTGGGAGAGGAGATTTCAGAGTCAGAAAGCTGATACTTGAGGACACTTTAGAAGACAGGACAAGAACCATGGGAGAAAGAGGGGACACCAAAGTCCAGCCAGCGGCTGAGGCAGATGAGGTGGGATTCACCCACTTCCGCACCCCAGGGCCCCCCATCGGCCCACACCCCAGCTCCTTCCCCACAGCTCCCAGAGCACCCACACATCCTCCCCCACACAGGTCCCTGCCCTCACTGTGCCTGACGGATGCACACAGGAGGCTCCCTCTGCCCACAAACCCCACAGTCCTGCAGGAAAAGGCACTTTTGAACAACAAATATATTTTCCCATGAAAGCCTTCCAGAGACAGGCTCTGGGACCTGGGCTGAAGCCTTTAAGGGGAGCTGCCCTCTCCGCAGGGCCAGCGATGGGAGGTGTCAGGGGACTCACCGAAGCCACCTGGAAGCCAAGGCGGCATCTGGGGCAGCACTGCTCTTGCATCTGGTTTTATGTCAGATTTAAGAAATTCACTTTCATTTTCTTTCTGACGCTGTTTAAAAGCTACTCTCGCTAAACACTTTTTTAAGGGAGACCAAAGATTTGCTGTAAATGGAAAGGTCAAAGGTTACCTACCTCAAAACATGAAATCACGGGGGCTTTAAAGGCAGCTGGAAGCAGGCAGAGCAGGAGGAAGGCCTTCCCTGCTTGAGAAGCCCAAGGTCTCTTCCAACAAGAACCTGAGCAGCTGGTCCTTCTCCAGGAAGGCTGGAGACATTTAGAAGCCCAGAGGTGCCAACCCCCAGTGCACCTCCTTGGCCATTCACTTGTAACAACTCCAGAAAATCAGGGGTTAGAAGCCCCAGGGCAGGCCAGACGGGGTCCTGCACTGGACGGGGAAAGCCTTCAGAAGGTGAGCACCTTGGAGCCTGTGGGGCCCAGGAGCTCATTGTTCCCCTCAGGATGCGTTTGTCTGCAAAGAAGTAGAATTTCAGTAAATGTCCAGGGTTTTGACAGCCTGGACGTTCACTGCCTCTGTAACATAAGAACAGGAGGCGGGTGACTCAGATTCAGTTCAGCAGCTCACCAAGGCCACCAGGGACCCAGGCTTTTCCATCATGCTGCTCCTGTGTCTGCAGTGACAGCTGCCTGGCCCACTATGGCTGCAGCAGCCTCGAGTGGCGCGTTTTCACCTGGTGATGTGCAGAGGCACTAAAGGAAGAGGTTTCTCATGACTTGTCTCTTTTTTTCCTGGAGTGAATTCTTGCTTCCACTCTTCACTGTCCAGAACTGTGTGTCACTTCCTCTCCGACGCCGGTAGTGGCCAAAGAGAAAGGGGCCTCCTTGGGAGGCTCAGACTACTCACGGTGTCACAGCTGGAACTATGGAAGGGCTCCTGCTGCCCGAGGAGCAGGCAGGCTGTGAGTCTGGGAGAAGGTGAGAGACGGTGGTGTGTACTCGGCTGGGGAGGAGATGGCTGTTGGCTAGGCAACCAACAAGTGGGCTGCACTCACATACTTGCCACCCACGGGAACAAACAGCTTTATTCCAAGGCTACCAAGAGATTGCAACCAGTTCTCTAGCAATAGACTGGTTCCCTATAGGGTCTGGCAGGGAATCAGGCAAGAGAGAGAAATAAAAGGGATCCAAGTTGGTAAAGAAGTGGTAAAAGTGTCAGTATATGCCAATGACATGTTACAATATATAGAAAACCCTAGAAGGTCCACATAAAAACTACTAGAGCTGATCGAAGAATTGAACAAGGTAGCAGGTTACAAGATTAACGTTCAAAAATCAGTTGCATTTCTTTACACTAACGATGAATCAACAGAAAAAGAATGTAAAGAAACAATCCCCTTTAAAATAGCACCCAAAGTAATAAGATACGTAGGAATAAATCTAACCAAGGAGGTGAAAGACTTACACATGGAAAACTATAAACCATTGATGAAGGAAATTAAGGAAGACATTAAAAAGTGGAAAGCTATCCCATGCTCTTGGATTGGAAGAATCAATATTGTTAAAACGGTCACACTGCCCAAGGCAATCTACAGATTTAATGCAATCCTATCAAATTACCCAGGACATATTTCACAGAACTAGAACAAATCATAATAAAATTTATATGGAACCACAAAAGACCTAGAATTGCCAAAGCATTACTGAAGAAAAAGAAAGAGACTGGAGGAATAACTTTCCCAGACTTCAGACAATACTATAGAGCTACAGTTATCAAGACAGCATGGTACTGGTACAAAAACAGACATACAGACCAATGAACCCAGAAATGAACCCACAAACTTTTGGTCAACTAATCTTTGACAAAGGAGGCAAGAATATACGATGGAATAAAGACAGTCTCTTCAGCAAATGGTGTTGGGAAAACTGGACAGCAGCATGTAAAGCAACGAAGCTAGAACACTCCCTTACACCATACACAAAAATCAATTCAAAATGGATCAAAGACTTAAACATAAGACAAGATACAATAAACCTCCTAGAAGAAAATATAGGCAAAACATTATCTGACATACATCTCAAAAATGTTCTCCTAGAACAGTCTACTCAAGCAATAGAAATAAAAGCAAGAATAAACAAATGGGACCTAATGAAACTTACAAGCTTCTGCACAGCAAAGGAAACCATAAGTAAAACAAAAAGACAACCTAAGGAATGGGAGAATATTTTTGCAAATGAAACCGACAAAGGCTTGATCTCCAGAATATATAAGCAGCTCATATGACTTAATAAGAAACAACCAAACAACCCAATCCAAAAATGGGCAAAAGACCTAAGCAAGCAATTCTCCAAGGAAGACATACAAATGATCAATAGGCACATGAAAAAAAGCTCAAAATCACTAATTATCAGAGAAATGCAAATCAAAATCACAATGAGGTATCACCGCACACCAATCAGAATGGCTATCATTCAAAAGTCCACAATGACAAATGCTGGAGAGGCTGTGGAGAAAAGGGAACCCTCCTACACTGCGGGTGGGAATGCAGTTTGGTGCAGCCACTATGGAAAACAGTATGGAGATTCCTCAAAAGACTAGGGATAGACTTACCATATGACCCAGGAATCCCACTCCTGGGCATATATCCAGAAGGAACCCTACTTCAAAATGACACCTGCACCCCAATGTTCATAGCAGCACTATTTACAATAGCCAAGACATGGAAACAGCCTAAATGTCCATCAACAGATGACTGGATAAAGAAGAAGTGGTATATTTATACAATGGAATACTATGCAGCCACAAAACCCGACAACATAACACCATTTGCAGCAACATGGATGCTCCTGGAGAATGTCATTCTAAGTGAAGTAAGGCAGAAAGAGAAAGAAAAACACCATATGAGATCATTTATATGTGGAATCTAAAAAAAAAAAAAAAAAAAAAACCACACACACAAACAAAGCATAAATACAAAACAGAAATAGACTCATAGACATAGAATACGAATTTGTGGTTGCCAAGGGGGCAGAGGATGGGAAGGGATAGACTGGGGTTTCAAAATTGTAGAATAGATAAACAAGATTATACTGTATAGCACAGGGAAATATATACAAGATCTTATGGTAGCTCATGGAGAAAAAAATGTGACAATGAATGTATATGTTCATGTATAACTGAAAAATTGTGCTCTACACTGGAATTTGATACAACATTGTAAAATGATTACAAATCAATAAAAAATGTTAAAAAAAAAAAAAACAAACCCAACAACATAATGCCATTTGTAGATATATGGATGTTCCTGGCGAATGTCATTCTAAGTGAAGTAAGCCAGAAAGAGAAAGAAAAATACCATATGAGATAGCTCATATGTGGAATCTGAAAAAAACAAAGCATAAATACAAAACAGAAATAGACTCATAGACATAGAATACAAACTTGTGTTTGCCAAGGGGGCGGGAGGTGGAAAGAACAGACTGGGATTTCAAAATTTGTTGATACTGACAGACATATGCAGAATAGATAAAATTATACTGTATAGCATAGGGAAATATATACAAGATTTTATGTTAGCTCACAGTGAAAAAAATGTGACAATGAATATATGTATGTTCATGTATAACTGAAAAATTTTGCTCTACACTGGAATTTGACACAACATTGTAAAATGAATATAACACAATAAAAAATGTTAAAAAAAGAAAATAAAGGAGTGGAAGCCATTTCATATTAAAAAAGAGGTTGAGTATGTGTATTATAATCCCTAGAGACAACACTAAAATGATTTTGCAAACAGATATAGTAAAAAACACCAAAGGTTAATTAAAACTTAATGTTAATAATGTTCATAGTCTCAAAGGAGGCAGAAAAGGGACAACAGGATTAGAAAATACAGCAAATAAATAGAAAACAAACAATAAAATGGTACACCTACATCCAAACGCACCAATGACTGCGTTAAATGTAAATGGTCTAAACACACCAATTAAAAGAAAGAGATTGTCAGAATGGATTAAAAACACACAAACAAACCAAACCAACTGACAAACAATAACTAAACCATAACCAAACTACATACTACATACACAAAACTCAGTTCAAATAGAATGAGACAGATAGGTTAAAAGTAAAAGGATGAAAAAAGATACAACACACAAATATGAATGAAAGAAAGCTGGAGTGGCTATATTAATATCAGACAAAGTGGACTCACAGTAAAGAGATAACAAGGGACTTTACAAAATGTTAAAGAGTCAATTCATCAAGAAGAAGACATGTGTGTTGGGGATCCCCAAGATGACCCCCAGGTTCAGTGATTCACTAGTAGGACTCACAGGACTTATCATACAGTCATACTCACAGCTAGGACATTACAGCAATGGATACAAAGTGAAATCAGCAAAGGGAAAAGGCACATGGGGTGATGCCCAGAAAAAACCAAGGGCAAACTTCCCAGGGCCCTCTCCAGTGGATTCACACAAGTGCTTAATGCCTCCACTGATGACTTGTGACAATACATGTGGAGTGTTGTCTACCAGGAAACTTCTTTTGAGCCTAAAAGTTCAGGCTTTTTAAATCAAGAGTGAGTCATATAGGCACCCTCTGCCTAGCATGTACCAAAATTCTAGACTCCCAGAAGGAAAGGAGGTATTTAGCATAAACTACATTAAAAAACAATACAAATGGTTTGTGCACATGAGCTACTCTTAATATTTAGGGAATGTTTAATATTAGTACAGGGAATTATTTGCTAGTCAAATTCCCAGACACTAGCCAAGAGCCAGCCTTGCAAGCAGGCCTTCCTAAGAATAGATGTCTCGGGTCTAGTATGGTAAACTTTTTTCTGCACAACATAACAATCCAAAATTATATACACCCAAAAAGGCTTCAAAGTAAATGAAACAAAATCAGACAGAACTGAAAGGAGAAACAGACAAACATACAATAACAGTTTAATATTCCTCTGTGAATAATTGACAGAACTTGTAGGATGAAAATCAGCAAGAATATAGAAAAACTGAACCAACACCATCAACAAACACGATCTAACCGACACTTACTGAAGACTCAACTCAACATCAGAATACACATTCTTTTCAAGTGTCCATAGAACATTCACTAAAGCTTATATTCTGGATCATGAGAAAATCTTAAAATTTTTAAATAATTGAAATCATACAAAGTATATTCTCTGACCATAATGGAGTTAAACTACAACTCACTAACAGAAAGATGGCAAAATGATCCATAACACGTGGAATTAAATAACACACTTCCCAATAAACCATGGGTCAAAGAGGAAGGCTCAGTGGATATTAACAAATATTTTTAAATGAACAAAAATGAAAATATAAAACATCAAGATTTGTGGGCTAGAGCTGAAGTGCTGAGAAGAAATTTATTATTTCCCACACGTTTATTAGAAAAGAAGAAGAGTCTAAAGTCAATATTCTTTTTCCAAGTGAAGAAATTAGGAAAAAAAAAAAGAGCAAAATAAACCAAAGCAAGCAGAAAGAAGGAAATAATAAAGGTAAGAGCAGAAATCTATAAAAATTGAAACAGAAAACAATAGAGAAAATCAACAAGGTCAAAGCTGTTTTAAAAAAAATGATCAATAAAATAGATAAAAGTCTAGTGAACCTGACAAAGAAAAAAAGGAAAAAGGTGCAAATTACCAGTTTCAGAAATGAGAGAAGGGCTTTCTGTAAAGACCATACAGACATTAAAATGATGAGAAAATAATACTATGCACTCTACATACATATATATATATATATGTATATATATGTATACACATTTGATGACTAAGATTAAATGCACCAAATTCATGAAAAACACAAACTATCAAAACTCACCCAGGATGAAATAGATACACAGTCTGTTTCTATGTCTTACCAAAGGAATTAAATTTTAATTAAAAATCTTCCAAATGGAAATATCCAGGTCTAGATGGTGTCCTTGGAAAACGCTAAAAAAAAAAAAAAAGATTTAAAGAAATATCCCCAATCATCACAAACTTCCAGAAAACAGAGGAGGGGATAGCATTATCCTGATAACAAAACAAGACAATGACTGATAGCACAAGAAAGCAAAATTAGAGACCATTATCCTTCATGAACACACATGTTAAAATCCTCAAAAATATTTTAGCAAATCAAATCCAGCTACACACATACTTCAGAGATATTGCAGGTTTGGTTCTAGACCAAAATAAAGTGAATATCACAATAAAGAGAGTCACGTGAATCTTTTGGTTTTCCAGTGCATATAAAAGTTCTGTTTTATACTATATTGTAGTCTATTAAGTATACAATAGCAGTATGTCTAAAAAATAATGTATATACCTTAGTTTAGAAATTTTGCTATTGGACCTTGAGAAGAGCCCAAGAGAAACAAAACCTTACCTCTAGTAAGTAGAAGAACAATTCCAGAGACAACCTTTAGATCCATCCATTTTGAAATATAATTTTATTCTACAAAGTGTTTCTCAATTGCTGGGAGTACCACATGACCCAGCAATTACACTTTGGGGAATTTATCCAGAGAAATGAGAACTTGTGTTTGCATAAAAACCTGTACATAAATGTTTATAGCAGCTTCATTTATAAAAACCCCAAACTGGAAGTAACTCAGATGTCCTTCTACAGGTAAATAGATGAACAAACACTGGTATAACCATACCGTGGAACACCACTCAACAATTAAAAAAGGACAAACTATTGATACATGCAACAACCTGGATGAATCGCTAGGAAATTATTCTGAGTGAAAAAAGCCAATCCTCAAATGTTACATACTGTATGATTTCATTTATATGACATTTGGAAATGACAAAATTATGCAAATGGAAAACACAGTGGTTGGCAGGGGTTAATGAAGGGGTTCTCATGGAAGGGAGGTGGATTTAGCTACAAAAGGGCCACATGAGGGGTCCTTGTGGCTATGGAAATGTTCTGTCTCTTGACAGAACTGGATGAATGTCAGCATCCCGGTTGTGATATTGTATTATAGTTTTGTAAGATGTTACCATTGGGGGAAACTGGGTAAAGAGTACATAGGATCTCTCAGTATTATCTCCTGTAACTGCACATGAATCTGCAATGATCTCAAATAAAAAGTTTACTTAAAATGCAAAAAAAAAAAAAGAAATTATGCTATTCGAAAAATGGCACCAATAGACTTGCTCAAAGTAGGATTGCCATGAAACTTCAATCTGTAAAAAGTGCAATATCTGGGGTGTACAATAAAGTGAAGTGCAACAAAACGAGGTGTGCTTGTACTCTCAAAATGAATAATACATCATGGCCAAGTAGAGCTTATCATAGGGAAGCAAGTTTGGTTCCATATTTGATTACCAATTATGTAATACACCATATTTATAGGCTAAAGAATAAAAAACACATGGTTATATCATTTCATGCAGAAAAAGCCGTTGACAAAATTCAACATCTTTTCATAATAATTTGTAATAAATTCATAATAATGGTAATAATAATAAAAAAAAACTCTCAGTAGACTAAAAACAGAAAGGCGTGTCCTCAACTTTATAAGGGGCATCTACAAAAAATCTACAGTTACTATCATAAGGCTTCCTCCCTAATATTGGGAAAAAGAAAAAGAAGTTTACTCTCACTCCTCCCATTCAACATTGCACTAGAATTCTTAGCCAGCATAATAAGGCAAGAAAAGTTTTTTAAAAAGCCTTATAGATTGGAAAGGAAGAAGTAAAATTGTCCCCTTCCATAGACAACATGTAAACAATTGCTTTATGTAAAAGATTCTATGGAATAGACAAAACACTTCTAGAAATACTGAGTTTCACAAGGTACCAGGATACAAAGTCATCACAGATAAATCAATTATGTTTCTATATAATTGTAATAAATAATTGCAAACTGAAGTTTAAAAAATACCATTGACAATAACCCTAAAAATTAAATGCTTAGCTATAAATCTAACAACTCAGGTACAGGATCTGTATGCTGAAAACTACAAGATGCTGATGAAATAAATCAAAGACCTAAATAAGTGGTAAGACATATTATGCTAATGGATTGAAAGATTCAACATAATAAAGAGGCCAGTTCTTCCCAAGTTGTTCTATAAATTTAATGCAATTCCAATCAAAATCCCGGCAGGATATCTTGCACGTATGGACAAGCTGATTCTAAAATTTATACAAAAAGGCAAAAGGACAGTAAGAGCCAAAATAATTTTGAAAAAGAAGAATAAGGTTGGAGAAATTATATTACCCAATATCAAGATTTACTATAAAGATACAGTAGTCAAGACAGTGTGGTATTGGCAAAGAGACGGACTAATGGAACAGAATAGAGTCCAAAAATAAGCTTGCCCAAATATGGCCAACTGACTTTTTTTTTAGCATTGGATATAGATGTCTTAGTTTTTTTTTTTTTTAATGGAAGTATAGTCAGTTACAATGTGTCAATTTCTGGTGTACAACATAATGTTTCAGTCATACATACACATCCGTATATTTGTTTTCATATTCTTTTTCATTATAGGTTACTACAAGATATTGAATATAGTTCCCTGTGCTATACACAAGACATTTGTTTTTATCTATTTTATATTTAGCAGTTAATATTTGCAAATCTCAAACTCCCAATTTATACCTTCCCACCCACTCTCCCCCGAGTAACCATAAGATTGTTTACTATGTCTGTGAGTCTGTTTATGATTTGTAGATAAGTTCATTAGTGTCTTCTTTTTCCTTTTTAGATTCCCACTATAAGTGATATTATATGGTATTTTTCTTTCTCTTTCTGGTTTACTTCACTTAGAATGATGATCTCCAGATCCATCCATGTTGCTGCAAATGGCATTATTATACTCTTTTTTTATGGTTGAGTGGTATTCCATTGTATAAATATATCACAGCTTCTTTATCCAGTCCTCTGGTGATGGACATTTAGGTTGTTTCCATCTCTTGGCTATTGTAGACAAAGGACGTTTCTCCAGCCTATATAAAGAACTCTTAAAAGTCAATGATAAGAAAGCAAGCAACTCCATTTAAAAATGGAGAAAAGATCTGAACAGGCATTACACCACAGAGAATACACAGATGGAAATTAGCACATGAAAACATGCTCAACATCGGTAGCCATAAGGGAAACACAAATCAAAGCCACAATGGGATACCTCTACACGCCAGTGAGGATGGCTAACATAAAAACACTGACAATAACAAGTACCGATGAGAAGACAGGACAACTGGAAATCTGATACATTCCTGGTGGGAATGCCAAATTCCCAAAGATATTCCGAAACAACTCTGGAAAATAGCTTGGCCGTTTCTTATAAAGTTAAAACATACATTTACCATATGACCCATCAATTCCACTAGTAGGAATTAACCCTAAAGAAATGAAAAGTCATGTTCATACAAAGGCTTGCAAACAAATGTTTTTAGCAGCTCTTTTCATAATTATCAAAAACTGAAAACCACTGAAATGTTCTTCTGTGGGTCAACAGATAAACAAATGGTGGTACAATGGAATACTACTGAGTAATAAACAGGAGTGGGTCGGTGATACACACAGCAACTTAGATGAATCTTAAAAGGATAATACTGGTTCAAATAAACTAGTTTCAAAAGGTCATGCCCCATATGATTCTATTTATATGGCATTCTCAAAAAGACAAAATATGGTAATGAAGAGATGAGTGGGTTGCCGGGGGTTAGGGGAAGGAGTGGAGGAGGTGTGAGTACACAGGAGTGACTCAGGGGAATTTTGGGGGATGATGGAGTTGTTATATATCCTGATGGTGGAAGTGGTCACACAAATCATCATACATATTAAAACTCAGAATGTTACCCACCCCCAAAAGTCAATTATATTGTGTTAATAAGAAAATAAAATAAAGATCAAGGATAACCACTGGAAGTGTAAAATGGAATTCATAACTTCCAAGTCAATGCAAGAAAAAAAGGCAGAGGAGGTGATAAAGAAGACTTCATCAATCCAACAGCAAGCAAGAAAGCTGAAATTATAAGGAAAAAATAGCAATGGTAAATAGATGGCACAAAATAAGATGGTGTAAGTAAAACCAAACGTACCGGGAAGCCCAGTAGCATAACTGCGGCTGCTCACGTGGCCTTCCGGCCGGAGAACACTTCCAGCCTCCCTTGCAGATAGTGGGGCTGGGTATCTGCGTGCTGGCCCCTGAGACGCGAGCGTAACACTGTATGCCAAGCCCAGGCCTGGGGCGTACCTTGTCAGGTGGACCTTGTCCATATTCTCTATCTGTCTTCTCAGTGGTTGAAACCTAGAGCTTCTGGCATGCAGGTGATGCTGACGCCCCGGGGATGGTGGGATGATGACTAGCATGACCCCTAAGGTCCATGGAGCAGAGACGCCCTACTGACCCGGACTATTTTCTCCAGAACTGTTAGATGGGAAGGAAATAAATTTCTACATTTTTAGCCACTGTTTTTTGGGGATATCTTCGTTAGAGTACAAAGCCTGCTTCCTTGTCTAGGCCCTGAAGGAAGGCAGAACCAGATCTCAGCCTCCTGGTGGAGGGAGCTGCAGAATTTCTGAACCCTCACACTCTTGTGCCTACCCTCTGCTGTACAGTCCAAAGCCCCTGCAGACTCAGGCTGGTGGCTCCAGTAGGGAGCCAGGCCTGACACCAGGTGACAGGTGGATGTTGTAATGAGAGGAGGAGAGCAGGGCCATCCTGGGTGTAGGAGGGCCTTCCTCTTCTCTGGCCAGCCCTCTGGATCCCTCCTCAGTAGTGGACACAGTAGAGCTGGACGCTGCCACTGATGCGCAGCTCCCGCAGCCGCTCCAGGGCCTGCTGGCCCAGGCTGGTGGCCCCCAGGCCCTGCCCATTGAGCGCCAGCTTCAGCCCTCCCTCCTGGCACAGGAGCAGCACCTGGGAAAGGAGGGCGGGAGGTGCTGCTGGCTTCCAGACCCTCCTTTGCCGGCCTGATGCCCCAGGCAGCCAGCCCCCCCTCCCATCAGAGACTGGATCCATGAGGCACCCAGGGGGGGAAGAGAACAGGACAAGGGGCCCAGCTTGTCACCAGGCCTGGCCTCAGTTTCACCATCTGTAATAGGACTTGATTCCCCTGGAGGTGTGGTCTCAACCCCAGCTGCACTTTGGAGTCACTAGCGGGGCTTTTCAGTAATGCCGATGCCAGCATCTCCTCAGGGCTTCTGGGCACGGTACCCCGGCACCAGCGTGGAGGGTGGAGCCCTGGCATAGACCTTCCCTCCCCTAGGGGCTCTGGCTTCCCGGCCCACAGGACATGCGGCCAGTCTCCAGGATGCAAATGCAGCTCTGTGCTCCACCCCAAAGGGACCACGCCTCTCCAAGACCCACCTCAAAGAATCGCTGTGGGTAGAAGACAAAGGGGGCCAAGATCAGCTTCTTCTGGCCCCAGCGCGAGACCCAGGCCAGAGTTCTGTCTGCGAAGGAAGCCCTTAGCATCACAGGAACATGGGCAGCCTCGTCCCGCAGGCTGAGCGTGAAACTGCGGGAAGGGGCGGGAGAAGGGGCTCAGCCTTCCTAACCCCCAGTCCCTGGCTCCCTGGCTCTTCCAGGCTGTGGCTGCTGGCCCTCAGGGGAGGGATGGAGGCAGGAGAGTGGCTGGAAGGTTGGCCAGATTCTGGCCTCGGGAAACAGCTCACAGAGGAACCACCTGCTTGAATCTTAGGTGCACCTGGGATTAAACTGCCACGTTGCCACCCACTAGCTGGGGGACCCCCTTCCCCACCTGCCTCCTCAGATCAGGCTTTGTCTTCCCACTGGCCTGAAAACTCTTGGAGGCCTCAGTGGCCCCCCACCTCAGCCCCGTCCAGCACCGCCCTCCACTGGGTACGGGTTCCCTCCAGTGCGTGGTGCTGCTCTTGTTTCAGCCCTTTGAAGCTGCAGCCACATCCAGACTCAGCGCTTGGGGAGGGGGGAGGTAGACAGAGAAGGACAAACTTTTAATGCAAATGAACCTGGCACCCTCCAAACTCTCTCCACCACCCCCCCAGCCCCCCACCCCGGCCAATTCAAGCCAGTTGCTTTCAGAGACAGCAGGAAGTACAGAGGCGGCATTCACTGCCGGCGGCTCAGCGCCAGGCACTGCGCTCAGCCTGGATGTTGGTGGCCCGGGGCCGACTGGGCCTGTAGAAATGTTCTGGCTGATCTGCAGTATTCTTCAACTTTAAAGTAATACCATTTTCAAAAGTGAGAACGTTTATAAGAGATGGTTTCCAGCTTCTCTTTTAAAATAATCAGAAGATCTGGCATGAGTGAGTCTATGGAAATACTCTTTCCACTACACCAGCTTTCCCAGCCTGGTGCCTCACTATTTCTGTGAACTGCCTGGCCCCTGAGGACATGTCAGTTCGTGGCCCTTGAGAGAGAGCAGTAAAATCACTTGCTGCATCACTAATCATAGCCATGTGACCCTGAGCAAAGATCTGAACCTGGTCTCCTGTCTCCAAATTTTGGGAGGAGTGGGGGTTCTATTACTGGGAACTTTTTTTTTTCCCCCGTAGGGTTGGGATTATCTCCCCTCTCCCCCCACCAAATAGGGAAACTCAGGACTCCGGACTCAGAGAGGTGTAGTGACTTGTTCAAGACTACAGTCTATAAGAGGCAAAACCAGAAATCCAGCCAGTCCTGCCTGACTTTGGAGGCCCATGCTTTCCACAGCCTCCATGTCTGCTCAGAATTCACAGATCTGATCAAGATCATGCAGGGTAAGGGTGGAGTGAGGCCAGTGACTTCAAAAACAAAAACAAACGGAAGGGGATCAGGCAAGGAGAACACGAGGTGTTTTTCTTACTCCCCTGCCCCTCCACCACAAGGATTGTGGCACCATCACAGCTGTGGAGCACATGCTATGTGCGGGGCACAGTCCTACGCATTTATACCGTCCCTGAAGGCGGCACTATTTTTACCTCTTTGTACACACAAGGAAACTGAAGCACAGAAAGGAAAAGGAACTGCTGTGAAGTTGCACAAGTAGTAAGTGTCCTCAGCAGAAGTCAAACCCAGGAAATCTGGCTCAGAAAAGTCATGAAGTCCAATGCAATTCCAGGAAGAAGGAAGGATGGAGGGGAGGAAGGAAAGAAGAGAAAGAAAAAGACACTTGACTTGGAGCCCACAGGTTTGGGAAATGGGGCGGGAGCGCCCTCTGTCGGAGAGGTTAGGCAGCATCCACTTGGTTATTGTGTCCCTCCAAGTTTCCACTTTGCAGCACAGGGCTTCCTCTTCGGGGCTGCCTGGCTCTGTTTCCTAAACCAGGGCACTGTGTCACTGTGGGAGGTCGCATCCTCTCCCTGGATCTCAGCCTGTGCCTTTACAGGGCTTTTCCCGAGGCTCCCGCTGGGACCTGCGGGGAGAGGCTGGTTGGCCTGAAAAGATGTACAGGCAGGGAAGATACTCCCAGATTTGGGGCTGCTGGGGCCACGAAGGCGGCCTGAACCCTGTACCAATCGGACCAGACTTTCACAAGCTGTGCGACCCTGGGCAATTTACTTCTCATCTGTCAGGTGGGGATGAAGTAGTGGTGCTGGAGATTAAAGAGGTGATGCTTATAAAGCTCGTGCTGAAGTTTAAAGAGACCAAAGATGCTTATACCCCTCCCTCTGACACTTACTCCTTCGGCTCTGGCAAGACCAGCCCCCGCACTATGATGACCTGTCCAGGCCAGAGGCCCCGGGGAAGGGCACGTGAGCAGGGCACCTCCTGAGGGAACACAGGAGATAACGGAGACGAGGACTCACAGAGGGGCGTGGCGAGGGCTCCCGCGCTCAGGAACCGCTATGTGGGCTGCCCTCAGGGGCCAGGGACCCCTGGAGCAGGAAGGAAACCCTGATGTTGAGGGCATTTCCCACCAGTTGGGGGTGCCCTTCCACCTCTGATGGAGCAGGTGAGGGACTGTACCCCCACCAGAACGAGGAGGGAGGTCACTCACCAGCCTGGGGCTCTCCAGCAGGAAAGGCTGTCAAGGAAAGAAAGAGGGGTCATGGAGGCCACGTGCTGTTTGCTCCATGAAAAGGAACCTCTGGATTTTATTCTTAACAAATGGGAATACTTGGGGTTTGCCTCTCTGAGCGATAATGCAGGTAAGTGGAGCCCCAGAGGGGTCCTTTTGAATTTAGAGGGACACCAGCTCTGAAATAATGGGGGAGAACGGGGCGGAGGGTCTGTCATTCACACCCTGTGGCTCTAGGCAAGGGCCTGGGCCTCATCTCCCCTTCTGCCCCGCAGGCCAACCCCGCAGCCTCGCAGGGTTGCTGAGAACTGAGAGCTCCAGCTGAGACGAGGCTTCTGATGGGAATACTGGGGCCCCGGCGTTTCTGGGCAGCCAGCGCACCGCATCCGTCTTCCCGAACCGCCCCGGCGCTGGGAGGGGCAAATCCCGGGTCCCAGGGACTGGGGCGGGGCCGGTTGTATCCATGGCAACCGCGCACTGAGGTGGGTGGCAGCTGGGCCTTGGGCCGCGTGAGCAGTGGCCAGCGAGGGGCAGGTCAGGCCCCGGGAGGAGGGAGAGCCAGCGGGGCAGCCAGTGTGGTTGGGACCGCGAGCGCCAGCCAAGCTCCCGAGAGACTCACGTGTCCAACTGGATACTCGCTCCCGCCCTCCACAAATGGCTGTTGGGAAAGAGAAAAAGCAACGAGCCGGACTCAGCACCACCGCAAGCCCCGGAGCCATTTATTTGGCTCCCGCCTGCCCTGCTGTGCCTGGGAAGCAGGCAGAGGCCGAGCTCTGGCCTTGAGAGCGCCGCATCTCCCCGGAGGCCCCGTCAGGGCTTCTGAAACCCGACATTTTGAACATGCTGATTCCTGGGCCCCACCTCAGACTTCCTGAATCCGAATCTCTGGTGGCAGATCCCGGAAATCTGCCTTTTGAATAAAGCCCCTCAGCCGGGAATCATACAGCCACTGCTAGGTTTGGGTCCCACCGCTCCAAGCCTCTAAGTCATTTGCCTCCTGGCCATGGCTCCTCCATGTGGACCACACCCCACGCCCAGTATAGACTGCTGCCCAAGGCTCTTAGCTCTGCTTTCTGTGGTCACCTCACCCCGCCTCGTGTCCACCACCTCTATAAAGCCCCTCCACCTTGGTTATAATTGCGTTGACAAGGCTCGTCTGGAGTGGGAGGGTGTCCCAGGCCTAGCCAGGCATCAGGGGAAGTCAGAGGCCTCTGCCATCCAGGCGTCAACCTCCAGGGAACTTACATTGATGTTCAGAAACCCAACAGCCGTCACCAAGATGTCACCATATATGCCCAGGGTGTCCACCCGAGACAGCGGGAGCCGGTATCCGTAGTGGAGAAAGTGTCGTCCGTTCACACTCACCTGGAGAGACAGATGGAGGCTGGCCTGGCAGCTGCTGATGTTCCTGAGTTCACGCCAACGTGCCAGGCACCACTAGCACTCTTACTGGAATTTCCCCCAAGGCCGCAGAGCCGGCACATGGTGGCACCGTCTCTGCCCACCCCTGCCCCCGACACAGCACTTCCCCACGCAGGCCCCATTCCGCCTGGCAGCTGACCTGCCAGCAGTCCCAGCAGCAGAGTCCCCAGCCACAGGTGGGGAGAGGGGACCCCTGTCCACAGGCCCCTCCCTCCACTGCTGGCTTCTTCCAGCTCCCTATTCCCTGGAGAAGCCTCAAGATCCTTCTGGCAGGAGTTTACATCAGTGATAAAAAGAACACTGAGGTCAGATTCTCTCGCGCTGTCCCCGCCCTCTCAGCTGTGAGATGGGGAGAATGAAAGGACCCTCCTCGTGGGTTGTGAGGATTCATTAAGCTGATGTTTAAGGGCGTAGAGCAGCTAGTATTGCAGGCGCTTTCCAGATGCTCCCTGTGGCTGTCTCAGCGGCGCCCTCTCCAGGGCCAGCACCATAGAGCCTGCTGAATGCCCCCTGTGTACAGGGCCATGTGGACCCAGGGCAGCTGGGAACAGGGTGTGGTAGCAGCTTGGTTCTCTGTGTACTTGACTCCGCCCCCCTCCCAGTACCCCTCAACACATTGACATGGGGAATTCAGCTGCAGGAAGGGAGGCAGAAGGACGCAAGTTCTAGACCCTCTGATGCCCATCCCTTCCAGTCACCTTCATCTCCTCATTTCCAAAGAGAAAGAGGATGAGGAAGCTGGCTCCTCTCTGCAGGGCCAGGCGGGGCCACCGGGCCTCGGCTTGCCACTGCCCACCGTGAAGGGTGTTGCAGATGACGTGGGGCTTGGTGGTGTGGAAGCGGGGGTTGAAGTGGATGGCGATATCTGGCCGAGGGTGCAGGCTGCAGCCGCACTGGAAGTCCACCTGGAACCTGGGAGGAGGTGAGGCTCTCAAAGGGCCCTTCCAGTCAGGGACCCCCAGGGACCCCGAAGGCAGAGAGGAACCCCCGGCTCATTGCCTCCAGGGCTGAGCTCCAGCACCGCCGTGGGGCCCTCCCCTTACCTGCGTGCATCTAGAGGGACCGCTCCCTGCAGCGTGACCATCTTGCCTGCTCGCAGGCCGCCAAAGATTGTCGTGACGTAAGGAACCACCTGAAGAAGGGGAAAAACCCGTCCATATAGGATTGGAGAAAGGACCTGGGGACCCCTATGTCAGGGAGGTGAGGAAGGAAGAGGAACAGGAAAAGTGAACTCTCCCACCCCAGACAGAAAGTGTCCCGATGGGGAAAAATTAGCTTTCTCCGAAATGTTCTCTTCCATCTACTCCCCTCTCCTGGACCTTCACACAGAAAGCCACATGGCACTGCGGAAGCCGGATTCAGCTCCCCTGCCCCCTGGCGCACCAGCCCAGACCCTCTCCCCAGCTCCTAGGGCACAGTGGTATCCCTAGTGAGGCTTACTGTCCTCGGGCTGCCTCCCTGGCCTTCAGAAGCCTGGCATTGAGGCTTGCTGAGGACTTCTTATTGGCCAGAGTCTGGGAACTGGGAGGCAGAAAGTTGGACTGGTTGGGGCCTGAATGCAGACCCTCATATAGATGTCGGCGAGATACCTGACAATGTCCCCAGCCTACCTTCCCAGCTCAGCTTTCCCCTGGCGTTCCTAAAATACAACTCCCTCCCTTTTCAGGGACTGTTTCTGCTGCTCGCCCTCTAGTCTGTGAAATCTGACTTGACTTTCCGGGCTCTGACACCTTCTCCAGGCATCATCCATTTTGGTGCCTGAATCATTCCTTCCCTCAGCATGCTCGCTGCAGGCACGGCTAGTTTGGTCCTTGGCTGGCCGGCTTACCGGGTGACGTATGGCTGGCTCTTCATGCCGGGAGGCACGAGCCCCCCACAGCTGAAGCCCTGTCTTTCCCTTCTCTAGGCTCAGTGCCTGGCCTGGACAGCGTGGGCTCTGAAGAGGTGTTTGCAGAATAAACGTGAACAAGCAGCCGGTACATGTTGGGCAGTATCACAAGGCTGGCCCTCATGCGGTGTTCTCCAGCTCCCAGCAGCCTTCAGAAGCCCAAACCGCCTAGAAAGAGCTGCGACCCAGCAGCGCTGCCCTCCAGGCGGGGGCTCACAGCTTGCCAAACGGGCTGCAGGAGACCCCGGGCTGTCAGAGCGCCCACAGCTTAACCAGGCTCAGCATGTCAGTCCCTCCCACTTCCCGGGCTCCCGGCCTGGCCTGTAATTAAGTGAGTTGTTGGAGCTCTCCTGGGAGGAGAGGACCAAGTAAAGAGAAAGTGGTAATTAGTGCTCATCAGTGGGAGGGGGGAGTCTGCTGGGAGTTCAGCCTTCTGTAAAGCACTGCTAGGCTTCAGGAAACCTGCAGGGCACCTGCAGGAGCCGAAGGAACCTGCAGGAGCTGAAGGAGGAAACAGAAGGAATCGAGGAGACCCCAGCCCCACCTCTGACTTGGAGGTTTTGACCTGGCTCCCTTCCAGGCTGGAGATACGACTGCCCTTCCTAGGTAATCAGTGTCCCCCTCCTACCCTACTACACACTCCCCCAGGTCCTCCTGGCCACCCATCATGCAGGAGGGCACTACACTGTGTCTCCAGGCTCTATTACTTTTAAAATGCAAGGACCCCCATGAGCCCAACAGTAACTGACACTCAAGTGAGAATGAGCTGGTCAGCCACTTTGCTAAGCTCAGGAGGGTCTTCCAGAGCCCATGCGCGGGTGCTGGGGAAGCGGGGCTCACAACTGAGGGCCTCTCCACCCCCCAACCTGGGAGTCTGGGCCCAGCTGGAAGGAGGAAAGGAGGAGCCCTGAGACCCAGGAGGTTCCAGATGCGAGCAGCTGCTTACCGGGTGGAAGACTGGCGGCTGCAGAATGAGGGTGTCAGGCAGCGGGTCCAGAGTTTCTCCCGGTGACATGGTGGGGGTGGGGCACCTCCAACTTGGGTTGCAGATCCCGATTCCAGGAACCCTGTGCCCACTGGACTGACTTCCCTTTCTCTGCCAGGACCCTAAGTGTCTTGGGCAGCTCTCCCAGCTGTTTGTCTCACCTGCACCTGGAGGGTCCAAATGACACTTGGAGCAGGTCTGGGAGGACAGCTGTCACCCCCAGTGCCTCATCCCAGCTCCAGCCCCACTGATTGGACTCGTGTGAGCAGAAATCTGTGTTGAGGGGTGCAAAGCTTGCAGGAACTAACCAACTAACTAATCAGTGCCTCAGGGTATGAAGCATACAGCCTGTTGCCGAGACAAGCCAGAGTCTGTCTCCTTTGGGGCCAGCAAGGGTTTGTGGTTCCCAGGGCTGTGGTCTGAGCCCACCTTGGGTCAGAGGCAGGGCTGGTAGAACACGTGGGTGGGTCGCGGGAGAAGCCCCGCCTCCAGCTTCCTGGACGCCAATGAGTGGCCTCCGTTCTGCACAAAAGGTTTTAGTCTCTCCCTCATTTCCCTGCCCTTTTCCCCACTCTTGTCCCTTTGGCAAGTTGTATAGACCTCTGGGACTCCATTTCAGCACTGGCTGGAAATGCGAGCGCCCATCTGGAGTCATAGGAAAGTGGGTTGGGGGAGGTGGGAAAGGGCAGGGAGACAGGAGACCCTCTTAGGGTTAGAAAAGGCAGTGGGGAGCACACAGGTAGGCAGTGGGGAGCACGCAGCTGCACTGAAGACCTGGGGTCCTGCTCAGCATCTGCTCTAATGTGCTGTGTGCCCTGGGACAACTCACTTACCTTCTCTGGGACTCCCTTTGATCATCTGTACATAGAAAGGGTGACCACGGGGTCACAGTGTCTTGAAGGGAGGTCTGTATCTGGGGGTGGGTCTAGATGTCTGTGTTGTTTCTATTTCAAGCTCCTCTATGATCCTTTGGACTAGAGTCATTCCAGTTCTAGTTCGAATTCCAGTAACGCTTTCCCTTTAAAAAGCAGCACACCCTGTCAACTTTATCCTGAGTTGGGAGGTCCTGGGTCTGACCACAGTGTTAGAGTTGGCAGCAGGGATCCTGGCAGGATCAGGCTGGGCAAAGGCTCAAGGGCATGGGGTGGTGAGGGAAAAGCAACCAGCTGCTCTGTTAGAGGGGCGGGTGCGTGGGTGACCCTGGGGAAAAGAGGCTTGTTAGCCAGAGCAGCTATTCGAGGGCTCCGTGCACATTGCCTGGAAGCCTGTTAGAAATGCCAATGTTTGGTCCCCACCCCAGACGTACTGAACAGGAGCCTTTGGTGGCGGGGCCCAGGAGGCAGCATTTTACACACTCTCCTGGTGATTCTCATGCATGTTAACGTTGCAGACATTGACTTAGGTTCTAACTGGCAGGGCTTAGGGTACAAGCCAAGGAGTTTGTTCAGATCCTACTGGGTATGTGGAGCTGGGTGGCTGAAGGTGTTTTGTGTGGGGAAATTCAATCCGAGGTGTGTTCAGAAAGAAGAATCTACATACACAGCAGGGGGTACAAACCAAAGGTAGAGAAACCAGTTGGGCAGGACTCCCTGCTACTGGGAGTCACATATGGGTCCTGGTCCCATCCTCACAGCATCTAAATGGTGCCCCTCCCCTACTCCCATCCCAGCCTCAGTGCCTCCTCTGTGAATTGAGGATGGAAGAGGATTCAGTTAGCTAGGGCCGCCATAACAAATACCATAGACTGGGCGCCTTAAACACCAGGAGTTTATTTTCTCACAGTTCTGGAGGCTAGAAGCCCAAGATCAAGGCATTGGCAGAGTCACTTTTTCCTGGGGCCCCTCCTCTTGTCTTGTTACCGAACTTGGGTTTGGCTGCTCGCTGCTCAAAAATCAATGCTCGAAAGAGACAATGTTGATAGAAAAATTGCCTTTAATCAGAATGCCGGAAATCTGGGGAGGAAGATGGTGGACTCAGTGTCCCCCAAAACTATTTCTGAATTTCGACTCAGCCATGAAAGTTTTAAAGGGAAAACAGGAAGTACTCTCAGTGGATCATTGAGACGGGGGTCAGAGTTGTCACCACCCCCTTTTCCTCAGAAGCACTCTTGTCCACACAGTTTGTTCACAAGATTACTGAAGGGGAAGCTAGGGAAGAGATCTGGTCATTTGTTAATTACTGATTCTCCATTTCTATTTCTTCCATCTATGGTGAAAACCAACAGGTGAGGCAAGGCATTGTGTGGTAGAAAGATTTGTAAAGCATGGGGATGCCGTTGTTAATTACAATGTAGCTTTGCTAAAGTGACAAGGCAAACGGGGTTTTCTGCAAGGAGCTGCTTACAAATGCCCCCACACCAGATGTCATTCCATTTGTATGGATTATGGGTGAAGGTCTGTCTTCTGTAACTGCTTCACGCTGATAAAAAAGGCGTTGATGTCTTAGGGTAAAAGATATCAACCTGGGGTTGGTTGAAGCATCTCTTTGCTGACAGTTTTAGTTGCCTGCTTACATACAGGGGCAGAACAAACTAGAGTTATTTTGATGCCCACAAAGATACAGATGATTATGAGCAGTAGTGCTAGGCTCATTCTCTTTAAGGCCAGTTCTTGGCATTGTGCTAGCCGTAGACTCAGTCCTGCTCTAGATGGAGCAGCTTGTGTCATGGCTGCAGTCTGGTCATCATGCAGTTAGCGTTTACTCCCTCTCTCTGGTGCCAGTTATGGTACCTGTAAAACAACTCAGGAATGTGTGTCAGACAGTGAGCCTGTGACTCTGTTGTCCTAAGCATCAACTGCTTGAGCCTGCTCTCCTGAGACTCAGGGAGGCCCAGAGGCTTCAGCTTTTCCATAAACAAGAGGCAGGGGGTGGGGCGGGGGGCAGGGGGCAGGGCTCTGCTTGGCTCCAGGCTTGCTGGCATTTGTGTCCTATTCTCTTCTTATAAGGAGCCCAGCCATATTGGACTGGGGCCTGCCCATATGACCTCATTTTACTTTAATTACCTTTTTAAAGGCCTTATCTCCAAATACAGTCACATTCTAGTTGCAGGGGATTAGGACTCGATGCAATTCAGCCCATAACAGAGGAGCAGCCATAACTGTTCTCTTTCTGAAACCCCAGGGTTTTGCAACAGTAAGGAGAGGGGAGTGCTGAGGGTCTGCAGTGGGGAGGGGAGGCAGCAGAAGGAAGCGGATGGTGTGTTTCATGTTTCTTTTCAGGTGACCCCAGGTTTTGACAGGTGGGAGGGGCCTGGTTGGTCTTAAAACACACGTCTAGAGCTGGTTGAGTCTGAGTGGCTCCAGGATAAGACAGGGCCTTAGTGTCTGTTGGTCTATCCAGGAGTGGGGGAGGGTAAATTCCTCCTCCTGAGCCAGAGTGAAGGGGAGCTTGTGGGAGAGGTCCAGGAAGAGGCTGAGGATGACTGTGACACTGGCAGGGGGTTTCCCCTGTCCCAGGCTGGCACCCCCCAGCTCCCTACACCCTGTGATTTTCCCTGAGACCACTTATCATAACCTGTTGTTACGCATTAAAGAATTGTTGAAGGTTTGTCTCCTATTCCCCCTCTCCCCCACCTGTAAGTTCCACGAGAGCACATTTATTCTTATGCTCTCCGTAATGAGCAATGCCTGACACAGAGGAAGTGCTCAAAATATATTTAGGGAGTGAGTGCCTGTAAGAGGTGGTGACGGTTTTTGGCTCCTCTGCCTCATCTGTCTCTCCCCCAGCAGGAATGGTACTGTGGCCCAAGCACAAAATACTCACATACACTGCTAGCTGGCCACAGATTGCAACTGAGGCAATTTTATTGATACCTGTCAATTACTGGTTAATAGCCTGGGAAGCATAATCCCTGGTCGGAGCTCTCAAGGTGCCCCACTCTCCCCCATTCTGTGATCCAGCAGCCTCTTTCACAATCCCTGCTCCTGCACAGGCACCACTCTCTGGGCCTAGGGAGGGACTAGCGCATAGGTCTACATCTCCACCCTTTCCTTCTATCTGGTTCCCCCAGGTCACTGGAGACTCTCATGGACCCTCATTCTCTCGGGACCAGTTTTGCATCATCGTGGAACAGAGGGCGGGATAATTAGGGGAACTACTAGGCGAGAAGAACTGATAGAATCTGACAGCTGGCTGGATAAGGGAGATGAAGGAAAAAGGACCAAGAAAAGTGACTCCAACATCTTGAACCAAATGATTGGGAAGGTTCTAGAAAAACATAGGAGATAATCTGGAAGCGTGGCAAGCTGGCTCATTCCAGTCAAGACCATTCTGGAGGAGGTGGGGGTGCAGAAATCAATCTGGATGGAGCCTGGACACCAGAAGGTTAATCCGTGGTTTTGAAGGAATGAAGGTGCTGTCGCCTGAAAGAAAGTTAACATTCTCTTGAGAAAACAGTTTCATTCTTCAAGGGGGAAAGGCAATTAGGTATACATATACATATATATTTTTTCACTATTACTGGGGTTTGAACCCAGGACGTCATGCATGCTAAGCACGCACTCTGCCACTGAGCTATCACCCTCCCCACCAGTTTCGATTTCGTTCAGTGCTGTTCTGTCCCATAAGTGAGCTTTAGTGGCTGCAGCCATTTTTCATACTGGGCGCTGGGGTCGTTACAGGGGGCAGTGATCAATCTTGCTCTCAGGGAGCTTCCAGTCTAATTGGAGAGAGAAGACAAACACTTGGAGGGGAGAACCAGTAGGACAAAGCCAGTTGCTTTTTATTTACCTCTTTTCCCTCTCTTTTATTTACCTCTTTTACCATTTAGGTAGAAATATTGTAAAATGGGGAAAAGAACAGGCATCACCCATAACCTCGATAGGCTGACACAGCACTTCTGGTTATTTTGCTGTGTATCCCACCAAGCTTCTTCCCTCCCCTCTGGATCATAGGTTTATTGCAGAATCTCAGCTCAAAACCTGAAACTTGATTTTTCCCCCCCAAACATTGCTGTTGACCACATTATGTTGACCCTTCCCTGCTGGGTTGCAGACCCCATAATATCCTAGGCAGTTCCTATCATGGAATATTTTCCAGCAGGGAAAACAAATTACAGGTCTATGCGTACAGGCAATGTGCATGTATTATAGAGACAACTTGGAAAGAAGCAGATTGTAGAAGATGACATAGAGCGCGATATTTCTGTAAGCTTCAAATAAGCAAAACGAAACACGTGCTAGGAGTACAAAGAAGAGATTTTTTAAAAACTTTTAAAAAGCAACGCCATGATAGACAAAACCTCAGGAGAGAGGTGACGTTCGCGGGGAGGGGGTGGGGTGGGGAGGGAGGAGTCGGGAAGACGGCACAAGGGAAGAACACACGTGGGAGGATCACCTGTGCTGGTTCTTAACGCAGGATGGTGTATTCGTGGGTGGTAATTTTCATCATGTTTCATAACTACATGTGGTCCATGTATTCTTTTGTATATATTAAACATATTATACATAATTTAAATAAAACATATAGAAGATCTATCTACCTATCAATCTGCCTGAAAGTCTGCATACTCCCAAATTTTAACTCCCGAGTGTGATCCCCAGGCCCTCCGAACCTGGCCTCAAGCCCTGTCTCCCTGTGTTGCTCCTCTGTCGGCTCCATGGACCTGTGGGCAGATGTCGCTCCTCTGTCTTCTCCAGCTACATCAGATGCCACCTCCGAGCCTTAAGCAAACTATTCTGTTCCTTTCCACCTCACCAGTACCCTCCTCTATGGCTTTTCTCTGCCTTTCCTCTCAAAACCCCGCAGGTTCCTGGGCCTTCAAGCGCCGGGACCGCTCCCGCGGCGTTCGGGCACGCGCTCCCCGCGCCCCGCGCGCCCCCGCCGTTTGCTGCGCGCCCCTCCGCCCTTCGGGGGCGCAGTTCCTCACCGCGCTGCGCCCAGCGCCCCGGACTCCGTGGCTCCGCCGACTCGGGGGAGCTGGCCTGGGGCGTCGCCCTCTGGGAGGCCCTGGGACCCGCGGGGCGGCAGCAGCGGGATGGGCCTGAGCCCCGCCGCCGGGGGCGATTGCGGGCGCCGCTTCCCTAGGTTCCCCCGGCCCCGCCTCAAAGCCGCGTCGAGAACCGCGAGTATACGGCCGAATGACAGTCAGCCTGCTCCGGGACATTCAGCTGTGCCCCAGTCGGGTCGCCACAGGAATGAGGCTCCCCTCCACCGAGCCACCACGCCCCGGCCTGGAACCCCCCTGGATCGTTCCCCCTGTCCCAGCCGGCCATCGGACCCCCAGCAAGGTCACCACAGTTTCTTTCAACCCTCCTTGCAGATACTTGGGCATTGTGCGAAATGCCTGTAGCCGAAATGAGTGACGATTTCGGAATGATCTTTCGTTATTAATTTAACTGAAGGGAGCCAGGCATCCAGTGTCTCTCTCGGGTATTTGCCTTCCTAGTGTATTTCGGGTGGACATGGGGCAGACGTGGCAGCTGCCGGGCAGGTAGGCTCCACAACAGCTCTAGCTTGGCAGAAGCTTCTGCAGTTGGGTGTAGCCCCAGGGTTCTGCCATCTTCGGTAGTGGCAACTCACACTTCGTCCCCTCCCCTGTTCTGTCTCTGGGAATTCCAGAGTCTCTCTTTCCCAGAGGAAATGGGCCCCCTCCAGGATGGTCGCACCCCCATAGCCCCCCTTCATCCAAAAGTTTATTGAGGGCTGATCAGGAGCCAGGTTCGGTTCTAGACAGGAGCTCCCACCTTCGCAGAGCTGTTGAGGTGCTCGCTCCAACTCTCCTTTCACAGGGTTCACGCTCCAGAGAAGGCAATTGTGGTTTAAAGAAATTTTTTTTTCTCTTGAATTAGAAGACTCTGTGGGCTCTCACGCGTTGGTCCAGCTCATGCCCAAGCAGCCACAGCCGGGCACGTTAGAACAGAGCAGAAGCAGCGTCCAGCAAGGGTAAGATTCTTTCTTTGTATGGAAGGACTGAGCTTTGGGGTGGTTAGAAGCCTTCTGAAGAACCAACTTTGATGGCAATTCTGTAAAACAAATCCTGAGTTAGTTTCTATGTGAGCCAGCCTACTACTAACCAGTCGGCAGAAAGCTGGTGTGCTCCTCCTGGTAATAACAGCTGGAGACCAAGCCTGGGAAGGGCTGGTGGGAGGCTGCCTTGTAGCATTTTCTAGCCACAGGGCCATTGTCCAGATCCTCAGAACAGAATCACTTTACAAGGGTGCTTACAAGATGTATATTTTTATTTTTAAAATTTATTTATGTATTTAGTTTACAATATCATTTTTTAAAAATTGAAGTGTATTTGATGTATAATATTATGTTATAGGTATACAATACAGTAATTCGCAATTTTTAAAGGTTATACTCCATTTCTAGTTATCATGAAATATTAGCTATACTCCCATGTTGTGCAATACATCCTTGTAGCTTATTTTATACCTGATAGTTTGTACCTCTTAATCTTCCACCTCCATCCTGCCCCGCCCCTTTCCCTCTCCCCACTGGTAACCACTAGTTCCTTCTCTACATCTTTGAGTCTGTTTCCTTTCTGTTATACTCACTAGTTTGCTGTATTTTTTTAGATTCCACATGTAAGTGCTATCTTACAGTACTTGTCTTTATGTGACTTATTTCACTTAGCATAATGCCCTCCAAGTCCATCCATGCTATACACCAGAAGCTAATGCAACATTTTAAATCAACTATACTTCAATTAAAAAGCATTTTAAAAGTATTTTAACTATATGATCCCAAACTTTATGTAGGGAGACGCCTATGGTTAACTTGGAGCCCACGCCCAAGCAGACGAGAGCAGAGTGGAACTCGACCCCAAAGCCTGGCAGTGCAGGCAGATTAACAAAGCAAGCCGCGGAGGTGGGTATCGCGAGAATTCTCAGACCGGGAACACCGTCAGTTTCCTGGTGACTTACCTACGTACAATGTGGCGGGTCGAATTGTACACTGATTTGGGATGTTGCTTACGCCTTTTTAATTGTTTAAACACAGATTTATAGAGCTGTTTATTGAGCTTTACTGAGGTATAACTGACGTACAATAAATCGCATTATATTCAGAATGTACAGTAGGATATGTTTTGACATACGTGTACACCCATGAAAACACCAGTCAAGATAATGAACACCTCCATCATTCTTGAAGCTTTCTTTTTTCCCCTCTGTAAATCCCTCCCTCTTTCCACTTCCATCCCCAAGCAATGACTTGATCTGCCTTCTGTCATTATGTGTTAGTTTGTGCTTACTAGAGAGTTATACACATGGAATCATGTTGTACGAACTCGTTTTTTTAAACAAATTTCCCCCCACCTAACAGAGGCACTGGGGATTGAACCGAGGACCTTGTGCACGTCAAGCATGCATGCTGCCACTGAGCCATACCTCCCCCAACTCCTGTATGTGCTTTTTGGTGGGTCTCCTTTCACATAATTTCACATAATTATTTTGAGTTATATGCACATTGTTGCATGTTATCAACAATTTATTCCTTTTTGTTACTGAGCAGTATTCCACTGTATATCCGGATATGCTACTATTTGTTTAGCCATTCACCTGTTGATGGGCATTTGGGTTGTTTCCACTGTCTGGCTGTTACAAATAAAGCTGCTGTGAACATTTGTGTACAAGCCTTTGTAGAGACATACATTTCTTTTGGGTAAATACCTAGGAATATAGTGGCTAGATCATATAGTAGATGTGTGTTTAACTTACTGTTTTCCAAAGCGGTTGTGCCATTTTACATTCCCACCAGCAGTGTGGGAGAGTTCCAGTTCCTCCACGTCTTCATCAGCATCTGGTATGGTTGATCTCTTTAATTTTAGCTATCTTAATAGATATGTCGTTACCTCATTGTGGTTTCACTTTGCATTTCCCTAACAATGTTGAACATTACTTGCCTTCCTTATATTTATATATACACAAACACACACACATATGTACACACACACACATATATATACACACACACATATATATATTCTTTAATGAAGTGTCTAAATTTTTTCTCATTTTTTCTCTTGGTTTACATGTTTGAGAGTTCTTCAGAAATTCTGTATACAAGTACTTCATCAGTAGTTGTATACAGTAGTTCAACAGTACTTGTAATTTTTATCTCTCAGTCTGTGGTTTGTGTTTTCATTTACTTAGCAATAATATCTTTTGAAGAATAAAAAACTGTTAACTTTGATGAAGTCCAGTTTATGTTTTTCTTCTATGAATTATTCTTTTGGTGCTGTATCTGAGATCTCTTTGCCTAAACCAAGGTCACAAAGATTTCCTACTGTTTTCTACTAGATATTATAAAGTTTTAGCTTTTACATTTTACATTTACATCTTTGATACATCTTGAGTTAATTTTTGTATATGGTACAATGAGTAGGTCGATGTTGGCTTGTTTTTTCCCCCTTGTGGATATCCTGTTCCAAAATGACTTGTTGAAAAAACTATCCTTTTCCCACTGAGTTGCCTTTGAACCTTGTAAAAAACCAGTTATCCATGGTACCTGTGGGTCCTTTTCTGGGCTATTTTGTTCCATTGATCCTATTTGTCTAATGTGAGGCCAATATCACACTATCCTGATTACTATAGTTTACAGTAACTCTTGAAATCAAGAATGTTGGCCCTCCAGCTTTGTTCTTTTTCAAAGTTCTTTTGGCTATCCGAGATTCTACAAAAAGCCTGCTGAGATTTTGATTGGAATCACATCAAATCTTTTAGAGATTAGGCATCTTCACAATACTGAATCTTCTGATCCATGATCAGGTGTTTTATTTATTTAGGTCTTAATTTCTCTCAGCAAAGCTTTGTAAGTTTCAGCTTACAGATCTTGCACATCTTTTTTGAAAGTATTTCATATTTTTTGATACTATTGACATGGTATTTAAACATTTTTAAATGAAATGAATATTGACAATTTTGAAAATTTTAAATGAAAAAAATTCCAATTTCTAATTGTCTGTTGCTAGTAATTGGAAATACAATTGGCTTTTGTGTACTTATCTTGTATGCTTCCCTTCAACCTTATTTCCTGACATTTACTTTTGTAACTTTTCGGGGTAGATTCCATCGAGCTTTTGACATATCATATCATCTATACAGATAGTTTCACTTTTTCCTTTCCAATCTGATGCCTTCATTTATTTTTGTCTTAAGCAGTACTAGCCCGAATCTTCAGTACAATGTTTAATAGAATTGGTGGCAGCAGACATTTCCTCTAATTCCTTAACTTAGAGGGAAAGTATTCAGTCTTTACTGTTTAGTATAATGTACACTGTAGGTTTTTCATAGACAGTTTTGTTAAGTTAGGAAAGTTCCCTTCTTTTCTCAGTTTGTTGAGAGTGTTTTGTTCTGAAAAAAAAAAACTAGCACTAGCCATTAAAGTTTAGCAAATGCTTTTTCTATGCCTATTGAGATGACCATGTGGTTTTTCTTTTTCAGTTTGAATTGTATTGATTGGCGTTCAGATATTATAACAATCTTGCAGTCCTGGGGGGAAAACCACATGTGGGCATGATGTATGACCCTTTTTATATATTGTTTGATGCAATTTACAATATTGTGCTGTGACGTTTTGCATTTATGTTCATAAAGGATACTTCTTGTAGTTGTCTGGTTTGGTATTAAGGTAATGCAAGCATCGTAGAATGGATTTGAAAGTATTCTTACTCTATAGTATTCTTGTGTAAAACTGGTAATAATCTTTCCTTTAATGTTTGGTAGAATTTACCAGCAAAGCCATCTGGGCCTGGAGTTTTCTTTGTGGAAAGGGTTTTAACTACAAAATCAGTTTCCTTCATAGACATAGGGATAGTCACATTATGTATCTCTTCCTGTGTGAGCTTTGATAGTTTGTGTCATCTACCATCTGCACACACTACCCATAAAGTAGTCTGCCCCAACCCAGCACCATTGTGTCACCCCATTTATTGCCTTAATTATATAGTCGTTTTGCTTATTGATTATCTGTCTCTTTGCAAAAGTGGGCAGAGCACTTGTCAACCTGACTCATTGCTGTATTTCCAGTGCTTCAAATAGTAAGTTCTTGATAAATATTTGTTGATTGAGTACATTTGGAATAAAACCATCATATCCACTGCAAAGTATTAGGTGGGATAAAAGCATCATGTTCATTGCAAAAGGTTAGACAATAAATTCACCATGACAGATTCATAACAGAGTAATTAGGAGTGGTGCGCTCCACTGGGGCACATAATAATCTTTTGACATTTGTAAAATGTTCTTTTGTAAAGACAACATCGTTGCTCTCTTAGAAGTTCTACTAAGGACCCATTGAACAGCCAGTAAGTGACAGAGTTGGGATTTGAACCAGGTCTCCTGGCAGCAAACCCTGTCTTCTTGCCATGACTCGGTAGCTGTCTGCCATTCTAACCCATAGTCTTTCTTTTGTGTTGTGTCATCGTTTGAGGCTCTGGGTTTAATTTCTGAGGCATCATCTGGGTTGGGGTCAGAGCTGGAAGTGAAGTTCCTAATACCTGTATCGTGGTGATTCTCTTCTGCTGCTAGCTTTCCACATCCGTTCCAATGCCTGGTCAGGGATTGACCCAACAGTCTGTGTGTTCAACACACAACACAAGCCTAGGGACTTGTGGAATTCAAAATAATGCTCTTACTTTTTTTTGCTCCTGCCTCCCTGCCACATGCCACAGGCAGGAACAAGCCCTCCACCCACTTCCCTGCACCACATCTGTCAGGGTTATAAGACTTTCAGAAGCTGTTATTATCCAGGGACCTTCTGAAAGCCTGGTTTTTCTAAACAGGTGCCTATTTCTGGGAGAAGGGCCAGAGTTGGGCTGCCAGCCTGTGCAAAGGAAATAAATAGCTGATGGATGGAGGATTGTGAAGTAACATCTTATTCCAAAGAGAGAAAAAGGGCAGAGAAACTTTAATCTGGATTTGAAGACTGGAGCATCAGCTGGGACTGGAGGTCACCCTGGAGGATGCAGACAGGTTCCTTGAAGTTCATGAAATGCTGGGGAGAGGGTGAAGTCAAGGCAAAAGGAAGGATGGGACCTGGGGAAAGCCTCCAGCATGGCTGCAACCTTGGCTGCCCATAGAGTCGCCCCGGGAGGTCTCAAAGCTCTGGTTCCCTGGCCACACTCCAGATCAATCTCAATTTTTAAAAGCTCTGCAAGCAATTTCCATCTGCAATCAAGGTTGAGACCCAAAGCTCAATACAATCAGTTTACAGTGGGAGAAACTTCAACAAGAGAGCAAGTAACTCTAGGTGACTATAAAGTCTGTTGTGAATCTCATGCAGTTTTTCACTTTACACCCCATCCAGTGGCAATACTGCACATTAAGAGTATTAAAGAAACAAAGAAAACTCCTTAGAATCCTAAAATCCACCCCTCCAATCCCAGAACCTTCTGTCTCAAAGCTTATTCAATATCCTCAATGATCAGCACTTGTTTTCTTTTGATTGTTTTTTTCTGGCTGAGACTAGCATCACCATGAATCATATCGTCTTCCTACTGGCAGTTATTCCAGAAAATTACAGCAGGAATATTGATTGATTGATTGATTGATTGAATATTGTTCTTGTCGATAGGTATGACCCAGCCAGGTGGAGTGGGATGTAATTGGCTATTTTGTTGGTGGGGAGTGGGCACACAGCGGGGACTGCTTGCTCCTAGGAAGGATGTATATGACTGTCTGCTGGGCTCAGCAGACTTTGAGAGACCTGCCTTCCACGAGATGCTCTGGTTGGTGTTTACATGCCATTGGTCCGGACTCTAGGTATTTGAGTTTGTGCTTAATAGAGTGAGATGCAGTCGGGAGTTGGCTCAAGGGTAACCTAAGTGTCCTCTGGGTGCCCCTCTGGACTGACTCAGCAAACCCTGCCCCACGACATTACCATCATCACCACCCTTTCCACGCTGATTGGTGCCAGAAATAGAGTCCCCTTTTTTCCTGTTTCATTTTTATTAGGTAGAATTATTATAGTTTGACTGCACGTATACAGTATATTACATGTAAATACATATATACTATATATTGCACATATTTTTCACAAATGCCACATATTATAAGATTCTATTCAAATGTAATGTCCAGAATAGACAAATATATAGAGACAAAAAGTAGATTAGTGATTGTTTAGGACGAAGGATGTAGGCAGCACTTGGGGATGATAGCTAAAGGCTGTGGTACTTCTTTTTGAAGTGGTTGAAAGTGTTCTAAAATTATGATGATGCTTTCCCAACTCTGTGAATATACTAAAAACCACTGAATTGTACACTTTCAATGGGTGAACAGTATGGTATGTGAATTATATTTTAATAAAGCTGTTATGAGAAAAATTAACCCCCATGTTCCTCTCCCTCCTAATCCTGTTGTAGCCACTCTCCTGGATTTTGTGCCTATTAATGTCTTGTTTTTTTAAAACCTTTACACATAAAGAAGTATCCTTCGACAATACATTTTTTAATTTCGGAAAAACAGACTCAAACACCGTACATTCTAACTTGATTGTTTTGGCTCAGGATCAGGTTCCAGGCTGATGCACTGTAGCCACTGTTCAGTCACGTTCACAGTATTCCCGGTGTAGAATGTAGCACAGTTAATTACCCTGTCTCCTGTCAATGGACATTGGGGCTGTTCCCAGGACGTTGCTGTTACTGACAAAACTGCTGTGAGCATCCTCACACAAGCCTCCCGGAGCCTCTTCTCTTCACATCTTTTTGACCAAGACCCACAGGAAGAAATACACTTTACAATGTATCAGGATATATACAGATTTGAGGTAGGTCAATAAGTCTTACCAAAAGATTTACCAATAAACCAGATGAGGATCTAAAAAATCCTATTCTCTATTATCCTGTCTCTTTGAATGATTTTTACAACATTGACTGTGACCCACTAAATGGAAGTTCTCACTCACTAAAGGGTCACAAACCAGACTTGCTGGGTTGCAGGGTATGACCTTCAGCTTTACTAGAAAAAGAATGCAAAAATAGGCTTCCCACTGGCAGTATACCAGAGTTGCAATTGCCCAACATTTAAATATTTGTCAGCATGGTATCTGTACCACAGGATCCTTTAATTCACATTTCTGTAATTACTTATGAAGTGCCCCACTTTTTCATGTGTTTATTGAACGCCTGTATTTGAGACAGGAGGGAAGGGGGCAGGGCACAACCATTAAAAGAATGACATAGGGAGGAGGGTATAGCTCAGCGGTAGAGTGCCTGCTTAGCATTCACAAGGTCCTAGGTTCAATCCCCAGTACCTCCATTAAAAAATAATAAACAAATAAACGCTAACTACCCCCAACAAAAAATTTAAAAATTTAAAAAAGAATGACATAGCCATTGAGGATACAACATAAATGGATTAGAACCAACTAAGGCCAAGATGGCAGAAGATTCAACTTCCAGCAGACCTTGATTCTCATTGTACGCTCATTGTATTATATTAACATGCTAAATGACACACCCGCAGGCACCATGACTGTTTCCAGGCTGCCCATTAGAGGCCAAAAGTGGATGGGGCCCAGTTCCAGAAAATCCCCATCCCTTCCCCCAAACAGCTGGAATAATCCTCCCACTTGTTAGTATATGAAATTACCCAGTCCTTAAAAACTAACAATTCCATACCCTGGGGCCACCTCTCTTGCCTTGTGACACAGCCTGCACTCTGTCTGTGGAGTGTGGATCTCCCTGAATAAACCTACTTTCACTTTACTATGGCTCACTCTTGAATTCTTTCCTGTGCAAGGCAAGAATCTATTCTCTGACAACATATTCACTTCTCTGTGAAAGGCTCATTAATATTTTTGTCCACTTTTCTGTGGGGTTGCCTTTTCCTTACTGATTTATATGAGTTTTTTTTTTTATATATATTCTGAATACTAATCCTTTTTCAGTTTTTGTGTTACAAATATCTTCTCTCAAGTGTTGGCCTGCCTTTTCATTTATTTATGGCTCTTATTTGATGGAGCCAAATTTATCTTTTTGTGCTTTACTTTTTTTTTCTGTATTTTTTTGTGCTTATGAACTACAGAAAGGGAACAGAGACACTCTGCTGCATTTCTTTCTAAAAATTTTGTACTTTTGCCTGTGGTGGTTAATTTCAAGTCAGTTTGACTGGGTTAAGGTATGCTCAGATAGCTGGTGTAATATTATTCCTGGGTGTGTCTGTAAAGGTGTTTCCAGAAGAGATTAAGCATTTGAATTAGTAGACTGAGTAAATGTTTGATCTCGTCAAAGTGAGTAGTGCGAAATGTAAAACAAAATAGAGTCACTTATGTCAAGGGTTTTTTTTTTTAACATTTTTTATTGATTTATAATCATTTTACAATGTTGTGTCTGTCAAGGGGTTTTTTAATTGAATCAGGAGGCCATTAAGGAAGTGAACCTTACTCACATCCTCCCAAGGTGGAACCATGAACTTTTGAACTGAGCCAAACCACAAATATTTCAATAACTCTTCAAGAACATGTGCAATTTGTCATAGCAACGGACTTGACCTCACTCTAGTAATAACCTTAGCAATCAATCACGTTCGGCACCTCCCTTCTTTGCCTTTAAAAACCCCTGACTTTTACTCTCTAGCTGGATACTGTTTAGGCTGCTACCAGAATCTGTGTGCACCAAATTGCAAATTTTTTTATCCTAAATAAATGCTTTCTGCCTATTGTCTCCTAGGTTTATTTAGGTTGGCGAGCATTATCCCATCTGCTGAGGGCCCAAATAGAGCAAAGAAGGTCAAGAAAGAACAATCTCTCTCTTCTCGAGCTGGGAGGTCCATCTTTTCCTGCTCTCTGACATCAGAGCTCCTGGTTCTCTGGCCTTTAGACCCCAGAACTTAGACCAGGGCCCCTCCCACCGCATTCAACGACCTTCAGCCATGGATGGACTAGGACTTAGACCATGGGCCTGCTTGGTTCTGTGGCTTTCGGTCTTGGACTGAATTATATCATGAGTTTTCTGTTCTCTGCTTACAGATGACAGATGGTAGGAGTTCTCAGCCTCTATAACCACATGAGCCAATTCCTATAATAAACCTCCTTTATGCCTATTTATCATCTATCTATCTATGTCCTGTTGGTTCTGTTCTCCTGGAGAACCACAACAAATACATTGCCTTTCACGTTTAAGTCCAAAATCCTTCCCAACCTGCTGTTTTCTGTGCAGTGCAAAGTCCACATGATTATGCAGTTGCTTGAGTACCATTCATTGGTTGAGGATCAGCAAACAATGGCCCAAAGGCCAAATCCAGTCCTTGACCTGTTTTCACACAGTCCAATAGGTAAGACTGGTTTTTGAATTTTTAGATGGTTGAAAAAAAATCAAAAGAAGACTAATATTTCATGACCCATGAAAAGCACATGAAATTTAAATCTCAGCGTACATAAAGTTATCCCTTTTATAAATGAAGTTTTATTAGATACACAACAATGTATTACAATACACAGACTTGTATTGTAGATGGTGGCTTTCAGGCTACAACAGAAGAGTTGAATAGTTATGTTGCTGTGAAGCCTACAAAGCCGAAAATATCGAGTACCTGAACCTTCACAAAAACAGTTTGCCAGCCCTGAGTAGTTCATCCTTCCCCACTGATCTGCAGTGCCACCTCTGTTGTAAATTAAAGTTTCATGTACTTGTGGGTCTGTTTTAGAGGTTCTTCTCTATTCAATGGAATAGTCAGTTCAACAGTCAGCTCAACTATGCCTGCATCAAAAATGCACTCTCATGATCACAATAATAACATAATAAATCATGATACTTGATAGCCTGGTGTTTCTTCTTGATAATGAAAAAGCTAACCAACTCTGCCTCTTTACTTTTTCCATATCCATCTTAGAATCTCGGTGCAAATTTCAGGAAAGACCCTGTTGGGATTTGGTTTGGAATTGTATTAAATCTATAGATGTATTTTAGAAGAAATTGACATGTTTATGATAAGGTTTCCTATCCATGAATAATGTATCTCTCCCCAATTAGGTTTCCTTCAGTGTCCTTCAATATTTTCTCCATAGAGAGCTCATTCATGTATTGCTTGAATGTTTGGTAAAACTCACTTATAAAACCATCCTGGCATGCCGGTTCTTTGTGGGAAAATGTCTGACTACTGATTTAATTCCTTTAATGATTTATTGATTTATTTATTGCCCTTTAAAGGTAATAGGACTGCTTAAATGTTTTTACTTATTCTTGGTTCAATTTTGATAACATGTTTTTCTTGGAATGTATCAATTCCATCCAAATCTTCTAGTTTATTGTCATAAAGTTATTTATTGATATTTCTTATTGTTTGATCTCCTTAGCATCTGTAGTCATATTGCCTTTTTTATTCCTAAAAAGATTGATTTGTGCATTTTCTCTTATATGCTTATTTTGCTTCATTTGTTTTTGTTTGTATCTTTTTTTGGAGGGGTGGTTAGGTTTGTTTGTTTCTCTATTTTTAATGGAGGTACTGGGGCTTGAACCCAGGAACTCATGCATGCTAAGCATGCACTCTACCACTGAGCTATACCCTCCCCACTTTTTGTTCATATATTTTTACTTTCTTTTCTTTTATCTCTTTCTATCTTCTTTTTTTACAGTCTTTTTTTTAGGTATAATTAACATATAACATTACATTAGTATCATGTACAACGTAGTGATTTGATATTTGCTTATATTGCAAAATGATCACCACAATAAGTCTAGTTAACATCTGTCATCATACATAATTAAAAACTTTTTTCCTTGTGATGAGAACTTTTAAGATCTATTCTCCTAGCAACTTTCAAATATGCAATACACTTATTATTAACTATAGTCATGTTGTGCATTACATCCCCACAATTTATTTTATAACTGAAAGTTTGTATCTTTTGACTCCCTTTATCTGCCCCCAACCCCCACCTCCAGCAACCACCAAACTGTTTTCTGTATCTATGAGCATGATTTTTTTAAAGAGTCTACATATAAGTAAGCTTATACAGTATTTGTTATTTCTCTGTCTGACTTATTTCACTTAGCATATTGCCCTCAAGGTCCACTCATGCTGCTGCAAATGGCAAGATTTCATTTCTTTTTGTGGCTAGGTAATATTCCATTGTATATATGTACCACAATTTCTTTATCCATTTCTCCAGTGGTGGACACTTAGGTTGTTTCCATATCTTGGCTATTGTGAATAATGCTGTGATGAACATGGCGGGTGCAGATATCTTTTCAGTTTATCTTTTCATTTTCTTTGGATAGATACCCAGAAAGGGAATTGCTGGATCGTATGGTAGTTCTATTTCTAATATTTTGAGGAAACTTCATGCTGCTTTCCACAGTGGCTGCACCAATTTACATTCCCATTGACCGTGGACAGGGGTTCTCTTTTCTTTACATCCTCACCAACACTTGTTATTTCTTGTCTTTTTGATAATAGTGGTGAGGTGATATCTCATTGTAGTTTGATTTGCATTTGCCTGAAGATTATTCATGTTGAGCATCTTTTCATGTAACTGTTGGCCATCTGTATGTTTTCTTTCTATCTTCTCAAATTGGATGATCAACTCATTAGTCTGTACCTTTTTCTTTCTTAGTGTAAGAATTCATGCTACAAATTTCTTTCTAGGCATCCCTTTATCTGCATGACCTAAATACAGTATCTAGTATTCTTATTATCATCCAGTTCTAAATATTTTCTAGTTTCCATTATATTTTCATCTTTGACTCATTATTTATTTGACAATGTGTGTTCTAAAATGTCTAAAAGCATAGGGTTTTTCTAGCTATCTCTTTGTTATTGACTTCTAACTTAATTGCATTTATGGTCAGAAAAGATGATCTCTGTGTTACCAGTCCCTTGAAATTTGTTGAGACTTGCTTCAAGGCCAAGGATATGTTCAGTTTTTAAGAGCATTCCTTTGTGTGTGGTCAAAAAGAATCTGTATTTCACAATTTTACTATACATGTCCATGAAAGCAGCTTGTCGGTAAGTTTTTCAAATTTTCTGTATCTTCACTGACTTTTGTGTCTCCTCGATTTATTAGTTCCCGAGAGAGGCATATCTAGCTCTCCCACTATGATGGTGAATTTGTCATTTTCTCCTTGCAATTGGCCAAATTTTCAGTATCTCTTTTAAGACTCTTATTAGATGCAAACAGTTTTAGAATTTTTGTATCTTCCTAGTGAGATGAAACTTTTATCAGAACCTTTTTGGAGCATTTTCCAACACCAAGCAACCAATTATCTGATTTTCCAGACACTAACTGGGTGTTCAACAATTCAATTCAGTTTTGACATTAACTACCAGGAGTTGGGCCAGGTCTCACAGCTGAAGTGCTCAGCCCCCCAAGACTGCCCTCCCCCCACCTTTAGACGTCTTTCACCATTTGCAAGTCCCAGGCCACCTGTACTTCTGTTGACAGGCTAAAAAAATCAGGGGTTCCCACAACCCCTCCTAAGATTCAATAATTCACTAGAACAGCTCACAGAACTTGGGGAAGCACTTCAATTATGTCTATCGGTTTATTATAATGGATACAGCTCAGGAACAGAGAGAAGAGATGCACAGGGCAAGGTGTCGGGGGAGAGGGATGCAAGAGCTTCCATGCCCTCTTCTGGCAGCCACTCCCCCAGCACCGCCATAGGTTCACCTCCCAGGAAGCTCGGCAAGTCTTCTTGCTCAAGAGTTTTTATGGAGATTAAGCTTCAGCTGCCTGCCCCACCCCCACCTCCCCTTCTTAGAGATCAGTAGGCTGAACTTGAACCCTCTAATCACTTGATCTTTCTGATAACCGGCCCCACCCTAAGGCTATCTTAAGGTCCCCCAGTCACCTCCTTAGCACAAACTCAGGTTGATCCAAAGGAGCTCAGTTAGGGACAGCAAAAGACACTCCTGTCACTCAGGAAATTCCAAGGATTTTAGGAGCTCCGACCAAGAACCAAGGACAAAGACCACATGTATTTCATATTATGCCACATTATTAATCCTCCTTCTATCTAGTAATAATTTCTGGCTTGAAGCCTATATGTTCTGATATCAATATAGTTATAAAATGACTGGGACATTATGCTGTACACCAGAGACTGACACATGGTGACTGGCTATATTTAAAAAAAAAAAAAGTTTAAAAAATATATATATAGTTACACGTGTTTTTAGTTAACAAGTATACTGTAAGTTTTTAGTTAATATTTGCCTAGTGTACCTTTTTTCTTTTAATTTAAAAAATTATTCTATAATCTATTGAAGTAGTTTCAAAAGTTTTATTTTATTTAAATTTTCAAGTTCAAATTTCAGCTATTTTTAAGATGTTTACTATGTAAATTTTTTAAGGTATGGAAAGTACTAGAAAAACTAGTACAATGGCCACCCATATGCCCACTGCTTAGGTTTGTTAATCTAGTAACAGCTTACTGTTTTGTCATATTTGCCTTATCTGCATCTTTCTTTTAATTAGGTCATGTGGCTTTATATAAACCCAATACCATTATCACCCTTAATAAAATTAATAATTCCTTAATATTCTTTAATACCCAGTCCATATTCAAATTTCCCCAATCATCCCAAATTGCTTGTATAGTTGTTCCTCACATTTAGTGGAGTTTGTCTCCAACATGTCTTTCAACACAGTTTATACACACCCTCAATTTTTCTCCTTGATAACAATAACTTTTTAAGACATCAGACATGTCATTGTGTAAAATGTCCAACTTTCTAACTTCGGTCTTTGTGTCCTTGTATTTCAAGTGTATCTGCTGTAAACAGTATTCCCCGGACTAGTTTTCTAATCCAGTGTGATGTTTGTCTTTTACTCAGCAAGCTGAGTCTGTACATATTTACAGTCATCACCTACATGTTTGGAATTAGTTCTTCCATTTTCTTAGGTTATTTCTACCCATCCCACTTTTTGTATGTAATGTTTCTTTATTTTTTAATTAAAATGGGTGTTTCTGTTTTGCTTTCTTGTGTTTATTTTTCCTCATTCCTTTTTTCTCTGTAATTAGTTTGGAAGTTAATACTCTGTGTGTCCCCGTCGCCTTATGCCACATGAGAGAGAGGGGCTTCAAGAAACCCACCCTTTAAGTTTCACCTGTGTCTCTTGGGTTTGGGGAGCTTGAGAACTGGCATGAGATGTTACATCAATAGAGCTGAGACAAAAAGAAAGGAAACTACACCGGGAGAAAGCTTTTCTTATATCAACCCTGGGGCATGGATGGACATATGCTTATCTTGGACCAGATGTGAGTCAGGCAGGAGGGAGCTGGTAGCCATTTGTTAAGTTGTCCACGATTCCAACAGACCGGTGGTCCCCAGACATCAGGACTGAGAAAGGAAACATTTGCAAGCAGATGGAGAAGCCTTGCCCTGAGCAGAGACAACTGGCCCCAGCAGTACATTTCTGAGAAATCCATGAAAGCCTCTTTCAGAGAAATGCTGCCAAGCCTAGCAAGCAGTAACAGCAGACCTCAAAGGACCAACCACAAGAAGGTCGTGCCTTCCTCCTTAGCTCCTCCCTCAAGGGCTCAAGCAGCAGGGATGTGGGTCATGGGAACAGCCACATCATCATCCTGCAGGGTCTGAGGCAACCTCCTACCATGTGACCTGGTCCCAATGGTCAGAGCTGATTGGCCTAGTGGTGCCACCTGACCCTAAGGCAGCCAGTCAATCGGAAGCCTGAGCTATGTGTGGTGAGCTGAGCCAATCAGATTCTCTCTTGGGAACTTGCCCTGGGCACACCCCGTAGACCGTGGGGAGGGAGGAAGCTGAGCGGATGTGGGGAGGGAAGCCATGGGTGCAGGGGTGGGGTCAGTGACTAGTGAGGGTCATGACAAGCCTGAGTGGAGAGGCCGCAGGAACGCCGCAGCGGGGTGGAAGCCATAAGGCAGAGGAAAGCTGCGGAGAGCAGGGGGAGATACGGAGGTTTTAACAAGATTGGCAAGAGCATATACTGTTTCCTTACCGCTGAAGTTTGGTTTGGTTTGGTTTGAACTCTGTTGAACATCGCCTGACTCCAGCTGCCGAGTCCTAGAAGCCATCCTGGGTCTAGTTCCAGGCTAAGGGTCCCGGGTGTCCGATGGTTCCTGGTCTTGTGCATCAGTCAGGTTTGTCTGTCTCCCTTACTGCCCTCCTGTATCCTCACAACCAGAAATGCCCATCACTTATTATAACTGGAGTTGGACTCTGTTTCCTGCATGACAAGAACATAGCCCACCAAGAGAAAGTGCGAGAAAACCACCAAAGCTCCAGAGCAGAACCTAGCATCACCATGAACAGAGCCTAGCTGGACCCTCAACAGACTTCACACCAGGCAGTTCTTGCTGCATTTCCCCCAATAAAATCTTCCCTTATTGGGCTTTATTTTATTCTACGAAAATAAGACTTGTTACAAAATAATGAAACCTACAAACCAAACTTCACACCCACCAGCAGAACCAGACACCCTCTTAATGTATAAAATCACTGCTGACAAGACGGTCGCTTCAACTCATTGCTTTTGTCGCTTGTTTCTTGAGAACATGACTCCAATGAAGCCCAAGGCTGCCAGGCCCACGCCTGCGACACCGGCCATCATGACAGCATCTCTGACCTGCAAGAGAGAGGAGGCTGGGTCAGACTCCATGTCAGAGTCTGAGTACAGGCTGTACATTCAATAGGAACATTCAGCTCAGGGAGCCTCATATGCACCTTAGCCTCTTTGACAAACTCAGGAGCCAACAGAGAAATGGAGAGAAGAGGGTTGGATGGGGAAGAATAGGGGGATGGGGCCAGCTGGCCAGCAACAGACACGGGCCTAAAGAGGGAAACTCACTTCACTCTGTGAGTATTTAAAGCACACAGATCCCCAGAGAGTAGGGGTAGAAAGGACAGGGAGATGAAGCCAGAGGGTTGAAATCCTGGCTAGCCAACAGGGAGCTCTTGAAGCCAAGTGTAAAGCTGAAGAGAAATTGCTATTGAATACGCAGTAACCATGACCTCCGTGGGAGCAAAGACCTCACTTGTCTTAATCTTCGCTGTCTCCCCAGGGCCCAGTCCTGCCGAGCAGAGAGGCGCTCTTTACATGTTCTTAAATAAAGGACTCAACTGTGAATAGTAGTGATGTTATACTTTGAATTATTAGGATATCTGACTTGTATGGCTTGTACTGGAAAAGAATACGGTGGCAAAAATAAGAGTAAGTTTCAGGGTCGCAACTGAACATGTGTCAAAGTCCACGCCTTCCTGAAATTCAACTGCAAGTAAAGTAGGGCATTCGTTTTCGGCATAATTCCACTAGGACCCAGAGAACACTCAATGCTAAGCAGCCATGGGAGAATCTGAGGATCAATCCTAATTCTCCAACAGGATCTTTGAAAAAGATCACATATTGGCATCACCGGGTACCTCTGGGAGTGGGCGAAAGAGAGAGAGGCTTTAGCTGGGTCCCCAGACTCCTCCCTCACACACAACAAAGTCGAAGATTTGGGGGTCTGGAAACCTAGAAGCACATGTGCAGGTGTGAGTGTCACGCCACCACCAAGTGATGGAGAGGCCATACCAATGCTAACTGGAGACTCTTGGCCGTCGTATTGCTGTCTGCTCCCTGAACTTTATCCTCCACGCTAGAGTCAGGAAGACTTTTCTGGGGAATCTGACTGGCCCAAGTGGAAATAACAAAAGATACCAATACTGAGGATTCCCAGTCTACCCAGATCACCCGGAAGTGAATCTTAAAGTCAATGAGCTACTGCCCCCTCCCAGCTCACTCAGCGAGCCCCCTACCCTTAATCATGAGCACACAACCAAGGTACCAGATGTCTGAGAAAGACCTCTAAAATAGAAGACAGCAAAACAGACCAGAAAAAGCAATCTGGAGTTACAGAAACCAGATCAAGAAAAGAAAACGTCTTTGAAAAAATTATCATTAGAGAATAAAAGAACATATTGCATCCAATAAATGAGAACACGGAGCTACACCTTGACTAATTACCTGTTCAATTTCAGGTAAATCACATAAACTCATCTGCAGTAAAGGGATTTGATTAAAAGTTTCCCGTTTACAACACACCCAACAGGAATCTGGGTTCATTGTGACAAGGGGCACAAAACTTGGGGCCATCCTATGAACAGATACCTTACATGTGTCCGCCTGTGTGTGTGTGTCCTCCACATGGCTGCTGGGCAGGACCAGAGAGACAAGGCTCAATATTGGAAGAAAACCCACAGTATTTGGTGGCGGGATTTGCTGCCTAGAGCCTGTCTGGTCCATGCATTGGTGGGCGGGCCATGGGTGGTCTTAAAGACATGAAGGCTTTGAACCTCTTTTCAAGGGAAAGAAGAGATTCCATATGCCATTGTGGAATAGAGACGTTTTTCAGAGCAGTGAAAATTCCTTGTATAACATAACTATGAAGACTTATGTCATTATACTTTTGTCCAAACTAAGGTGGACTGTGGACTTCGGTGATTATGATGTGTCAATGTACATTCATCCTTAGTTTAAAAAAAAAGTACAAATCTGGTAAATAAAAATAATGACTATGCATGTGTGTGGAGAGAGGGTGTACAGGACATTATGTACCTTCCTGTCAGTTTTGTTCTAAACCTAAAACTGCTCAAGAAGAAGTCTTAAAAACCAGAAAACTCAGGGTTAGGGTAGACATTTTTGGCAAAACTTTGGTTTCAGTTAATATACATATATATGTGTGTGTGTGTTTGTTGGATTATGATGTAAAATGTATTTTTTAGGTCATAAAATTTGCAAGCCACTATAGTTAAGTTACACTGGCAAATAAAAGCAAAAAGTACCCTAAAAGATAAAAGGTTCTCTAAGGACCCCAATGGATTTGACTGTGTAGGATCCCTGCTCTACAAAACGGACATCCTCTCAAACAGTATGATATAAGGTGATGGTTTTCTAACAAATGATTTGAACCAAAAAATTCTCAACAGTAGAAAACATATTTGTAGTCATAAGTAACCATAAAATACGATCTTCAGCCGTGTAAGCACAGCAACCAAGCAGCTGAATCAGGGCTGTTTTATTTATGGCTTTAATAGTGGAGTCTCAGGAAAATTTTGGTTTCCCATTCCCAGAAACAAAAATGCATCTACAGAATGTCTCGAAATTTACTACTGTTTATGTTTTTTTTTTTTCCCTACCACATTCTTTGAGCCACCTTAATAGAGTTTAAAACATCCCTTCACAAAGGTAGGACAATATGAGCTGGCATTCATTTGGCTGGTATGCTCCATGCCGAGCCAGCAAGGTGTCAGAAGTTGAAAATATAAATTGATGTTGCTGCTGTTGATGACATAATCTGACGCTGAACATGGTGTTTATTATCAAAACTGCCATTAATCCCACAGGAGCTTGTTTTAGCTCTGTCCAGTTTCCAGACCCTTATTTCCATGGACACTGGAAGAGCAGCACCCACATCTCCTGGAGGCACTCAGGCTTGCAGTCGTTTCCATGGTGATGAGACATACCCAAGGCTCAGGTTTGGTTTGGTTTTTATATCGCAATATTATAAAGAAGTAGTACCAGTGAGAAGGTCAGCCATCTGAGGGAGGAGGGCTGAGGAAAGGGAGGGCTGCTGACCTTCTGGGCCTTCGCTGTAGGAGGGTGCTCTGGAAGTTTCTGTTTAACCAGGGGGAGCGGGTAGTCCTCTTGCAAAGAAAAGGTCAGAGTGACCACCGAGATGACTGGTTTGGACCTGTTGTGTCCTCTGCATCAGATACTTCATCTTGCCTTGGGAGGAGCTAGATTTAGCCTGAGGAAAGCTTGCCTGAAAAAGCAGATAAGGCAGGTAGAACTCAACAGAAGAATGCCGAGATCTTTTCTGCCTGTGGGCAGGAGACTACTGGGCACAAGGGAATTAAAAAGCAGGCTTCCAGGCTCTCGTTTGCTGTGTGACCTTGGATAGGTTGGTTCCTTTTTGAGGTTCAGTTGACTCATCCGTAAAAGAGGGCTGCTATAAGGTCGAAGTGAGATGATGCACCTTAGAGCTAAAATATTGTTGATTATTGCTGCTTCGGTATTGGTGAAGGTAAGGCATGGATGTATGTTATTCAAAGTGAAAACTGTATGTGAACCACTGGTCAAACTGAAGGAGGATTAATAAAATGGCCGCCTTTAGGCTAACTGATTGTGCATTCTCATGCTTGCCCTTGAAACGGTCACCTGACCCGACTGACCGGTTGCTACTCACAGCTCCAGGCCTGTTGTAAAAATAAAGCTATTACTATTACTGTTTCTGCTTTATTCCAGTAAATCGAAAGTAATAGTCATACTTGGCTCCTGAGTTATTATCCAGGGAGAAGGTCATGGAACTTAAGAAAGTAGCCTGAATTACCAAGAAGACCACGCCTTAGGTACTTAGGAGATAAAGAGATTGAAAAAGTGACAACTGCTGGCCTCTACAGAATTGGTCGCCTGGAGACATCATGACACCACTCTCAGTCTTATGACAAGAAAATAATTCTGTTGATTGTTATCGGTGCTTTATTGTTTCATCTATGGCTACATAATCACCCTGCCCCATCCCCAAGGTGGGTTCACAGTTTTGAAGCCACTAGCCTGCTGTGAGTCCCCTTTGCCCGGCAAAGCAATAAAGCTGTCTATTTTCTTCTATGCTCTTGTTACGGAAATGACAGGCCAGTCAAGAAACAAGCACCACTCGGAGGGTTGGAGTACTCAGATGTATTACGCCGGCAGGCTCAGAGGGGCTTCTGCTCCGAAGCTCTGAGCACCTTCAAGATGTGCACATGAGGTTTTATAGGGTAAAGTACAAGCTTGGGGTATTCGGCCAATAGGCATGGAACAGCTTTAGCAGCATTATCATCACAAAAGTGGAGGCAGGGAGGCAGCAAACCAACATTCTAAAGCCAGATATGTATCTTTGAAAACCCAGCTGGCTAGCAAAAAACACGAACAGCAAACCAACACTAATTAACCTGGATTTACAAGTTAGTCTAGCAGAACTCAGATCAGTATTCCAATACTCAGATTTGTGAGTTATCCTGCCAGCCCAGTCCAGCATCTCCTTCACATTCCTAGACTTGTGAGTTATATTGTTAGACCAGCCCCGTTTTTCCTTCACACTCTTAAGACTCTGTCTTTGAGTTTCAGTTTGACTCGTCAGGGACAGGGGCCGATCTTTCAGCAACAAAATGAGAAGGGTAATTAGTAGGCTCGTTTATAATGATCCTCTTCTTTGCATGCACTTTCTGAACATGTTTTATTTTATATTTCTTTATGGCTGTATATTTGGCAAATATTAAATATCCCCAAACACACACATGTTACAGAAATGGCAGGCCAGCCAAGAAACAAGCACCACTTGGAGGGTTGGAGTACTCAGGCTTATTACGCTGGCGGACTCAGTGGGGCTTAAGCTCCGAAGCTCTGAGCGCCTCCAGGAAGTGTGATGAGGATTTATAGGGTTCCATCAACCAATAGGGTGCGTACAGCTAGGCAGTGTCCAAAAAGAGGAAGCAAAGTCATTTCCAGTAACCTGAAACTAGTCTGGCAAGAGTGAAACTTAAAATCCATGAGTTAGACCGGCCCAGTCTTGGCCCAGCCCAAATTCTTCCTTCTCATACACACACAAAAAGATCTTTAAAACAGTCAAAAAAAAAAGAACAAAATGCTACTAAAAATGATGGAACTTTGAGAGAAGAAAAACAGTTCTTAGAAAATAAAAATATGATGGAAATTACAAACTCAATAGAAAGGTTGAAAATAAAGTTTTCAGAAGACAGCAAAAAAGATGAAGATATGGAAAACAGATGCCAAAGATAAAAATGAAAAAATAATCCAAGCAGCCCAACATCTGAATAGACATTCCAGAAAGAGACAATAGAAGAAACACAGAGAAGAGGAATCAAGAGTGAAATAATTCATGAAAATTTACTAGGACCAAAGGCTGTATGCTTTCAGATTGAAGTGGTGCTCCGAGGCCCATCTTAATGGATAAAAGCAGACCTATGCCAAGGCACATTATTGTGAAATTTTTGAGCACTGGGTAAACAAAAGATGTTACACTTGCTAGAGCAGGGGAGAAAAACACGAAACAGAGAAATGACCAGAAATCAGGATTGCTTCATACTTCCCAACGGTAATGCTGGAAGCAAGAAAACAATGGAATGATGCCTCCAAGATCCTAAAGTAAAACAATTTCTAACCTAGAATTCTATCAGATCAAATCACACTATCAAATCAAGTGGGAGGACAAAATGAAAAATAATTCAGACATACAGGGACTCAAAAAATTCACCTTCCATGCATCCTTTTTCAGGAAGCTATGGAAGAAGGTCCTACCAAATTGAGGGAGTAAACCAAGAAAGAAGACATGAGATACAGAAGGTGATGCTCCCGTACAGGAGAGAAAAGAAGAGGCTCTTTCTAGAATGAAAACAAGGGGACATCCCTGGACAATAACAATAACATTGTATCAGGTGTAGAGAGTAACTGGTAGGAAGAATAATAGCCCCCAAAGATATCCATGTCTTGATTCCATAATATGTCCTAATGCCTAATACTTGTAAGTATATTATGCTACATGGTGAGAGGAAATTACAAGATGGCAGATGGAATCAAGGTTGCTAATCAATTTACCTTAAAATAGGGAGATTATCCTGTATTTCCAGGTGGGCCCAATATAATCAAGTTTCTGATGGAAGAGGAGGCAGAAGAGTCAGGGTCATAGTGATGCAACGTAAGAAAGACTCAACCAGCCATTTCAAGCTTTGAAGATGAAAGGGGGCCACAGACCAAGGAATGCAGGCAGCAAAAGCTGGAAAAGACAAGAAAACAGCCTCCCCTAGAGCCTCCAGGAAAGAACACAGTCCACCTGGCACCTTGATTTTAGTCCAGTGAGACCCACTTCAGACTTCCAACCTCCAGAACTATAAGACAATACATTTGTGTTGTTTTAAGCCACTAAATTTGTGGTAACTTGTTAAAGCAGCAGTAGGAAACTCATACAGTAACCAAAACAGATGAGAGCCTGGCATGTTGAGTTGACCTGTTGGCACCATTATCCTGTATATCCTAAAGCAAGTTCTAGGGGATATGGTCCACCTGCACAAGAGAAAGAGCGAAGAAATAAGAAACTAAGAGATCATGGAACCAGGGAACCCAATCCAAGAGAAAGGCAAAGGAAATCCCAAGGGTGACAGCAAAGGGAAATCCTAGGGTGAAGCATGTAGTCATTCAAGGGCCAACCAGTGTAGACAGCAGAATGGCCATTTCTGGGACGGATGTGTCCAAGGGAAATATACTAGATCTGCTAGATTATTTGATGTGATTTCTCTTGTGGAAAACTGTACTGAGAGCTAACTGAACAGTGTAGGAAGAACTGACAACAGGTGTAAGGAAAACTAAGCAATGAAAGGAGGTATAGCTATCTTCAAGAGAAAAAAACAACCCTGCCACCCAAAAAAGAAGGAAACTATCCTAATACACCACAACACTCACTCAGCCGTGAGCAAAATTTGCCTAGGCATAAAACAAACACTGAATATCAGTTTAATAAACAATATATACTATGAAATTATACTGAATGAGGAGGGGGAGGGGATGACAGTATTAAACAGTTTAATCTTCAGTTACCATTACAAGAAGTCAAAAGAGCACATCCAAATTTTTTGTATAAGAAGATAATAGTAATAACCTCATATTGTTTAGAAAATCAGAGATAGGTAAATGCCAAAATAAATGACTAAAAGACGGAAGAGTGGTGGCCTCTTGGGATGGGGGCTGGGAGGAGTAGAGAGAGGTGTGGTAAGGAATCCTGTGTTTTATTGTAAGTCTTTGGTGCTGGTTGCCTTTGCAAATTGTGTGCGTGTATAACCTTGAAAAACTAAAAATTAAATTTGAAAACTTTTCCAGAAAGAACAAAAGACAAAGAAATAGTAAGCCTGGGAACCTGATACAAAACTTTATTGTACCCACTAATTTCAAACATCAACACCATGTCTACGAAACTTGAGAGTCAAGAAGGTGATGATGAAACCATCCCATCCTGGGGGTATAGACTACAGGAAGTTTTAGGAAGACAAACAAGCATTCTAGTAAACAGCTGCAAGAAAATGCTGCTAACCTATTATACAGATAACTATGTTGGCTCAGATCTAACAGAAGCAACTGTTGTGGTAGCTTGGCTTTGTCCAGTGATGGGCAATTGCCTTGAGAGGACAAACACACACACACACACACACACACACACACACACACAGCTCAGATTCCTCTTCCACTTTGTTTGGAACATTCCCCTTTGCCTTTGACCTCTGATCTTCAATCTGGTTTATCTCAAGTGCCTAAAAGTGCACCTAGCATTGCTATTGGTGTTTCAGATTTCAGGGATTTGTCTACTTTTAATAAGCTTTTAAGAATTAGATTTGGTACAGCCAGCTCTTCCTTCACCTCAGCACTCAAGTACGTTTGAGGTACACAGCACTGTTCATCTACAACTCCAAGACCTGACAGTCTGCCACGGAACTGAAACATGGCAGCCATGGACTTGAGCTCCAAAAACACTGAGAGCTTCAGATTCAGTGCAGATAAAGAGCCTCTATTAGTGAGTGGTGAGGATGCATTCCGAAGCTTAGAAACCATTCCCAACGGACTGTGTTGCCCCCTCTGCAGTCTGGCTGAAAGGCCAATGTATCCAATGGCCATTTCCCCAGCTTCCTTCCCACTCCCTTAGCCACGATGTCCCCACATCCACTATTTCAGCCCTTCATGTCTTATCAGGCGTAGCAGCAACACTGAAGGTAACAAAACTGAGTGGCAGCGATTCAGATCTGCAAGCAACAGCAAGTTCAGCCTCTTCCTACTTCTAGCATTACCCAGGCCCCAACTCTGGGAACATCAGCTCCTGTGACAATGCAAAGGGAGAACAAACTCTCTCTTCAACTTAGAGCGACTGTCCCCAATGAAAGCATAGTGCCCCAAATCAGCAAAACTTTACTTTTTCCCACTAAGAGTGTCATGAACATAGATCAAGAAATCTCACCCTTAAACCAAGCCAGGCAGTTAAGCAGAATCAAGAACAGCAAAGGAAAAAATTCTTTATCATTTTATGCCAAGAAATCCAACGAAGACAGTGTATCAAAAATCTCAAGCATAAAAAGGGTGAAAAGGTGGACTTGGTACCCAAAACCCACATCCTTACACGACACCACCAACGCTGCTCTTGGCACCCTAAACGCAAAGCTTGCCTAGGTTGTATATGCTGTGGCTGCAAAACTCCCACATGACCAACACAGAGAAGAATTTGGAAAGCTTCAATGGTTAAAATACATATATCTTGGCACCACTCAGTCCTCTCTAACCATAAACGTGTCCAGCATAGTCGTGTGAAATGCCAGGAAATACACCAGCATAACTAACATCACAAGGTACCCAGAACTGGTGTCCTTAGCGGCAGAACGCATGGCAACAAAGGTTTGAATGAAGCTATTGACCTAAGGTTTGACTGCCAGGCAGTCTTTAGACCTTCCTCTTAAATTAAAGGTAATTAGTTTTGGCTTTGTGGCAACCATGGTTCTGTTGCGTTCTTGCTAGGGACCCTGCATAGAACCACTTGTAGCCAGTGTTTTCTTTCCTAAGCTATGTGTCAGGGTGGGAGAAATGGTTTGCAGATAATGGAGTAGGAACAATAAGCCTCCAGTTCTTTACAGAACCTCATAGTGTGAGAAGAAACGCTGATGCAGCCAGTTCATACAAAAGATACTTTGTCAAGGAAAACAACAATAGCCTCATTGTTTGTGCTCAGGCTTTGTACGGAGTCAAAGTGTGCGACTGAATCCAAGAAAGTAGTATATAGTTAGCCCTGATAGTGCAAATTTTATGGAAAGAATGATCTGCCCAGGAGAGACAGGGCTACCTTCAGATGCCATTGAGGACTTTTCTTGCTGCAAGGCCGATGAGTCAGCCCAGCCACTCCTGAAATTACAGGAGTTCTGATCATGGAAATAGGCTACCTGGCGTGTGTCCCAGATCTTCAATAAGAAGATTAAAAAAGAGAAAAATTCCCCATCATTAAAAATGCTAAGAAATCCATCTTTTTTTTTTAACATGGGCAAACTGAAAATATCAGACTGCAGACAATTCGTTGCATATGCTACACAGCTCCTCTGAGTTAAGTCCCGGAATTGTTTCTGCGGAAAAGGAAATTCTAAGGTGCTTTCTTTACTTTCAGCAATGTTCTAAGTGAATATAAGAGTAACGTTATTCAGAAAGCAATTGAGTTTAGCCTAAGAGAGTTTACAAAATAAGAATGGCTATAAAATATTTGTACAGAAATTTGGCTTTAATATTTACAGTCATTTTAAAATAATACTCTGCAATTCGTCCAGGTTTGTGTAATATATACATCATCATTGTCCACATCTTCAATTTCTATTTATCTTAATATTTTATCTGAAACAGAGTAGACTTCAGCATGAGTGTAGCTCCCAGTTGCTTTTCTTTTTTTTTTTTAAGTACTATTCAGTATGAAGGCTTATTTACGAAAGTTTACTAAGTATATATTTTTCAAAGCCTGAGTATTTTTAGTTAGGTAGGTGGAAAACAGGAGAAACTTTTTAAGAATACTTTTAGGTATGTAAAGCACAAACTACCTTTTAGTTTCAATCCATTGCTTTGCCTCCCTTTTTATCTGGAAAGTTAGGTAAGTCACAAATATTTCTGTTGGAGGAAAATCTAGTGTGCTTCCAAGAATCCAACTCTGCCAACCCCTTGATCTCAGACACCTATCCCTTAGAGTTATGAGAAAATAAATTTCTGTTGTTTAAGCTACAAAAAAAGAAAGAAAGAAAGAAAATCTAGTCGACTTCAAAGAGCCAAACACAAATAAACATAATGGCCAAGCAGATTCTTTAAAGACACACAAAAATGTCCTCCTGAGTTAAATGAAAAAGAAGGTCACTGCTTTGACGGTGATTACAAAGAAAATTAGTGCTAGACATTGTCCAACACCCACTAAACCCACCATCTCCAGTGGAACGGGACAAGTATGGAAGCTACATTTTAGTTTGGCCACAGCGTGTATTATCATCATGATTCACCTACGTGGGAACAGGTTTCCCCTTTGGGGGAAATCTGGTATTATCTACAGACATCTCGGTTCTTACAGCTAGCGGTGCGGATGCTACCGGCATCTAGTGCACTGAGGCCACAGATGCTACTATACATCCTGCAATGCACAAGGCAAGTCATAACAGAGAGAACTTATCTACCTTGTCAATGGCTCAAAATATTAACAGTGCTGAGGCTAAGAAACCCTCATGTCGGCCAAGAAATGAGAGAGGAAATCTTGGGAAACAGTATAGATGGCCCCTCTTCTTGTTTTGTAGTGTGCTCTGGTTTCATTTACTGTGAGTACTGTGAAGGGGGTCCAATAGAATTGTTGATACTGTTTTATTGTGTTGTCATGGTTTTGCCTCTTTTGGGTGGATGGGTGGGGGATCGGACTAAAGCTTTAGGAAGAGAAAAGTGATATGTCCTCCCCATCAAGTCACTGTGGCCCCGATAGGCCAGTGGACAAAACAGAGAATGAACCAAGAAAAAGAATGAAGATGAGGGCAATTTTGACTACTGCTACTACTATAATTTATTAAGTGCATTTTCTGAGCTGGCACCTTTAGGGTGCCTAAAGATGCTCTTATTTAATTCACGCAGTAACCCTCTAAGATCAGTATTATCACTGGTGCTTTCTCAAGGTTTAGAGAACTTGAATAAATCTCCTAAGGTCATAAAGCTGGCAAAGGCAGAGCCCAGATCCAGCCCAGGTCTCCCTGACTCCAGGGCCCCATGCTCATGAGCCCGACACTGACCGAGGAAGAAGAGACCAGACCTCAAAAAATTTAAAAGTAATAAAAATTAACTGCCTGCCATTCACTGAAAGAAAAAAAATTTTTAAAGTCACACTCTTTTGCATCAACAGACAGCTAAGAAATTTTCCAGACTATGTTGTCACCAAAAAAAAAAAGAAAACAAAAAAGGTGTCAAAGGGGCAGAAAGGCAGGGGAGGAAGTGAGAGAAAATGAGAAGGAAACTAGTTACCCAGGAGAAAAAGAGATTCAAAAAAGAGAGGGGCCATGGCCAAAATCAAGCAAGTAAATAAACAACTGCCTGGGCTGGGGCCTCCTGGCCTGATCTGGGGTCTCAGCAGGGCTGAGCAAGTGCTTTCTATAAGCACCGGAACCATGTCAAGCAGACCTGGGCTTCACATCCCACCTTTGCAACGTGACAGCACAGTCGCAGACAACTCCCAGGAAAAGAGAACACAGATTTGTTTGATGAAATGAATAGCCACCAACAAGTTACTTAAGCTCTGGGAGCCTCAGTTTCCCCATCTGTAAAGCGGGATAATGAATCCTGCCTCTGGGGCTGTGGGAAGGGTCAACCTCAGGGCCAGGCGGCCAGGGAGGGCTCGGCAAGCCGGCTGACGGTGATGGCCGTGTTCCCAACCTCGAACGTCGCCCCGGGACCGCACTGGTCTGCAGCGCCCAGCTCCCCACCCCCGTCCCCACCCCACCGTGTCGTCCTCGAGGGCAGGGATTCTGCCTCTGCTATCTGGTCTTGCTCGCGCCTCTGTCTCCAGCCCAGCCCAGCCCCGCCCCGACAGATGCCCAGGTCAGCTGAGGAGGCGGTCCGGTTACTGGGGAGGCGGACACACCGGGGACACACCTGGTCACTGCGGGCTATGCCGTAGCGCAGCTCGTTCACAAAGTGCTCGCAGTTCTCGCTGGTCAGCTTGTAGAGAACCTCCTGCCCCACCAGCTCCTCTGCCCGCTGGACGATCTTGCTGGGAGGCAGCGGCGGGTACCTGCCATCGTGCTTGTTGTTGACCCGGTACTGGTCTGTCCCCGCCACGTCGTACAGCAGTTCCTTCTTCACTATGGCCTTGTCGGTCAGCGCGGACATGACGCTGGCCGCACCAGCTCCCGGGATTTCACCTGTGGATTCACCAAGAGGAAGCAGGGGGATGGGTCCTGGGCAGGCCCACAGGGGCTAGAGCACAGATTTGAATTTTATTCAATGTGTGATGGAAATGCCTGTGGACATTTTAAGGAGGGGAGTGACATAACCGGATATATACTTTAGAATGATCATGCTGCCCAGGGAAGGAAGGAGTGACAGTAAGTAGGCAGGAGGCAGAGAGACCAGCCGGAAGTTGCAGTAGCATCAGGCAAGAGAGACAATGGTAGCTTATCGAAGGGCACAGCAGCGGAGACGCTGAGAAGTGACCAGATTGGGGGTCGGTTTGGGAGCTAAAGCCAATGGGATTTCCTGATGGATTATACATGGAGTGAAAAGGACCGAGGATGATACTGAGATTTCTGGCGTAAGCAACTGGATGTTGTTGTCCACCAGAACCCTCCATGTGGGGCATGTCAAGTTCAACATGCCGATGAGACACCCAAGTGAAGATGCCAAGTAGTCAAGAAGTTATACAAGTCTGAAGCTGAGCAGGGAAGCCTACGATAAGGTTATGGTCTTAGGGAGACATCAACAAATAGAAGGTGTTGGAAGTCAGGGGACCCAATGAGGTCACTTGGAGAAAGTAAGGACTGGGGATACAGGAGAGGAGGAGCCCACACAGGAGACCAAGAAGGAGTCTTGGTCTCCAGTGGGAGAGGAAGAAAGGCAGGGGCCAGAAGAAGAGTAGAGAGAGGTCACTCGTGTCAGATGCTACAGAAAAGCCAAGGAAGCTGTGAACAGAATATCAGTAGTATTGATGGGAGCCTGGATACCCGCTGCTCTGGGAGGGGGTAAATAAGAGATCCAGGTGGAGGGAAGAGAAGAGAGGAAGGAAGTGAGGAACCAGCGGTGGCCAATGGCCGTGGTAGACCAGAGATCTGCTCCATGGGAGTTAAGTAGAGAAGATGTGAGATCGAGGAGGGCATTGTTTGTTTTGTTAACAGGAGATATTACAGTGATCTCTAGGCCAAGAGCAGCAATACCTAAGAAAGAGGGGAGTTTGAGGAGCAAAGTGCTTATGAAAGTAAGGGGAGGGGGCCAGAGCCCATACACAGGGGCTGGCTTTTTAACAAAGGTTGGGGTACTTTTGCATTTTAACAGAAGAAAAGGCAGATTATGTGGGGGCAGATATTGGTGGTTTGGCTGATCAGGGATGGGGAAGATGACATCTCCTCTGGTTACTTCTTTTGTGTGTGGGTGTTGGGAGGGTGGGGCGGGTAATTAGGTTTATTTATTTATTTTAATGGCAGGACTGGGGATTGAACCCAGGACCTCACGTATGCTAAGCATGCACTCTAACCACTGAGTTATACCCTCCCCCCTGCCTCTGGTTACTTCTGACTTCTCAGTAAATAGAAGGTGAAGTCATTAGTTTGCTACCATTCTTGGTCAGCAAAAGACATCCAAGTTGGGTCCTGCCCAGGGTAACAGGGTGCTTCCCCTGCTGGGAAGAGCCCTGAGGCTTCCCGATCCCAGCAGGGCTACAGAGGCTCTTTGAGGGAGAGTGAGCCTCCCCTCATGATGTCCCCTGGGGTCTGCCTCTTTAGTGCACACCCACTTTTCCAGCCCTCATACCCAAAGCATGCCCCTCCCTGCACAGGGCAGGCTGGCTGGGCTCCAGAGAGATGCCCAGTCCGTGTGCTGGCATTAGCTTTCCCTCCCCCACCATCCTGGTCCTTGTGTTGACCCTTGAATACCTTTCTTCAAGGCAGTTTCATTTCTGGAACTTTGTTGCCCCTCCCAGCCTCTCAGCTTCGGCCAGGGCTGTGCCAGTGTACCCACTGGGCCTCCCTGGTGTCACACCTCTGGGAGCAGCTGTGAGGCTTTGTTTCCTTTGCTCCAAGAAGGATGGGATGCACTTCTTCAAATCCATCCACGTTCTCTGCAGTAATCACTGGATGGCACTCAGAGCAACCCACAACTAGAAGCCATCTGGGTGTCCATCAGCGGAAGAATGGATAGCAAACTGAGGTGTATCCACAGAACAGAAGATACACCACAATGAAAAAGAATTACTGCTACTCACAACACAGACGACTCTCACAGGCCCAGTGAAAGAGCCGGACACCAAAGAGCACAGGCTGTGTGAGTCCTCTTCCCTGAAGTTCTAGGGCAGGCAGAACTAACCTGCAGTGAGAGAACCTAGAAAAGTGGCTGCCTCTGGGGTGGGAGAGACGACATGGAAGAGGCACAGGAGCGGGGAGCCTTTTAGGGGTCATTGTCACGTGGATGGATACATTTTTTTTTAATCCACTGACTTTACACTTGACTATATGGCGCACTTTATTAGTGTTATTATATCTCAGTTTAAGTAAAAAGTTTGAGAAAAGGGGTGAGGAATTCTCACAATTCTCCAAGTCAAGTGTTCTTAGCCTCAGTTTGCAGATAAGGAAACCAAGGCTGGAGAGTGAAACTGAATTCACAGCCAGGTCTGCAGCCCAAACACCTGTGCTCTTCCCAGGAGTTTTATGCTTAAGGATTGAAAGTGTTTTATACAAAGTCATAACATATAAAATACACAAAAGCAGACCTGCCTTCTTGGAAGCTCGCCTTAGTTTCTCTGCAAACCCCTGGGTTCTAAGGAGCAGAGTTTGAAAACCATCACCCGACACCCAGCTGTCTTCTTGTAGCACTCAGGAACCAACCACCAGTTGGGGAGTGAGAAGAACTTTGGAGTCCCCTGTCACCCACAGCTCCCCCATCTCCCTCTCCTCTCAGCCCCAGCACAGCAGAGGACCCAGGCACCCTTACTTGGGGGGGCCAGGTGGACCACATATCCATTGCCAACGTAGATGGCCCAGTGTCTGTAGAAAGGGCGGAAAATCTCAATCAGGTCTCCAAGCTGGGGCTCTGGCTGCAAAATGGAGAACAGGGCTGTTAGAGGTGGTAAGAGACCTGGAACCAGGGGCAGGGCTCGGCTAGCAGGGTGCAGCTCAGCAGCCTCCAGCTCTCAGCTCATCTAGACGGATTCCTGAGCCTTGCCCAGCCCATCCAACGGCAATCCGACTTCACAAGCCCAGGTCCCAGACCTTCAGGGATGAGTCTGTCCACCTGTCGTAGTAATTGGCAAAGTGCGAACCTAAAACGCTTCTTCACTAGCTGGGGCCTCTGCCTCACTGTTACTTTTTCTAGGAATATTATTTATTGAACGCTTACTCTGAGCCAAGCACTGTGCTACGTGTTTGACAGGTATAGCTCAATAAATTCACACCACCACCCTATATGGTGGATACTGCTGTGAACCCCATGTTATAAATGAGGAAATCAAGACTCAGAGATGCAAAAGAATTTTCACAAAGCCACACAGCCCATGAGTGACATGGCCAGGACACTAGGCTGCCTGAGTCCCAGACCCAGTGTCTTGAGCGTCACATTCGCTGTCAGGCAGACACCACAGGCTATTTGACTGAAGCTGCCCACCTGGGGACCCTGCCAGAGGCTGTCAAATCAGGAGGCTGTCTGGCAGAGAACTGGTATCAGACTGCCAGGCTGCTCATCCCAAGGATGTGTGTGTGTGTGTGTGTGTGTGTATGAGTGTGAGACAAGTGAGGGAAAACTCTACTCTGGGTTCACACCAACACTTGGATCCTGGATGTGTGAGGTTTCCACACTAAGCAATTCAGTCCTCGGTGGGCACTGACTGGGTGTCCCACAATTTAACTCAGTTCTGACACCAACTGCCGGGAGTTGGTGCAGACCCCACAGGACTGACACCCCCCCCAAACACTACAGACATCAATTGTAAGTTTCAGGTTATCTGTGTCTGCCAACCAGCTATAAATTGGGGATTCCCACAACCCCTTCCTTTCTTAGTTTGCTGGAATGGCTCATAGAATTCAGGGAAACATTTTACTTGTTAGATGACCAGTTTATTATAAAAGAAAGAAACAACTCAGGAACAGCCAAATGGAAGAAACGAAGAGGGCAAGCCACGGGGGGAGGGACTCGGAGCTCCCATGTCCCTTCCAGGCGCACCCCTCTCCAGCACCTCTGAGTGTTCACCAACACCCGGGTTAGGGGTTTTATGGAGGCTTTCTTACATAGGCCATGACTGATTAAATCATTGGCCATTGGTGATTGAGGCAACCTCCAGCCCTCTGGTCACCTGGTTGGTTCCTTTGGCTCTGAGCCCCCATCAATTTATTAGTATAAACTCCAATGTGGTTGGGAAAGGCTTATTCTGAATAACAAAAGACATTCCTCTCACCTCTACCACTCAGGAAATTACTCAGATTTTAGGAATGCTGTGGCAGGAACCTGAGACAAAGACTATATATATATATATAAATAATAACACAGCGAGCCTGTGTGGAAGTGACGGTACGTGGGTATGTGCAGGGGAAGGTACGAAGGATGCTCTCAGGCTCCTCAGAGCCCCACTCTGTTCGGGAAGAATGGCCAGAGCTTGAGAAAAGTCAGGGGCGGTTCAAGATTACTTTCATTCAATGTAATAAGGTCCCAATGCTGCAGGTTGAAGGGGCACTCCAACTTGGACCAGAATCAGAGGTGATGAGCATCTTTCATCCAAGCCAACCTTAAACCACTTTAAAGCACCTATCGATAGAGCCCATCAGAGGTTGTTCGAGTCCCTCTGTCCTTTGCTGCTCACCCTTCAGTACAGTGAAGAGGTGGGGCCAGGGCTCTGGCCCACCTGCTCTTAGGGGACAGACTCATAGGGATCTGCCCACATCCCACCGCCAAACTCTGTCAGCCTGACAGAGAGATTCTATCAAAGATGAAGAGGTGAGACAGGAGGGAACAGGGCAGGGAATAACCATTAAAAGAATGACACAGCAATTGAGGATAGGACATACACTGGTTAGAGGCAACTTGGCCAAAGATTGCAGAAGATTCAACTTCCAGTAGACCTTAAGCCTCATTATAGGCTCACTGTAACACATCAACATGCTAAATGACACACCCACAGACACCGTGACAGTACCCAGGCTGACCTGAAAAGGACAAAATTAGGCTGGGCCCATTTCCTAGAAATCCCCACCTCTTCCCCAAACAGTTGGAATAGCCTCCCACTTGTTAGCATATGAAATTACCCAGTGCATAAAAGCTAACCACTCCCACACCTCGGTGGCTTCTCTTGCCTTCTGAGGCTCTACATTCTGTCTAAGGAGTGTGGCTCTCCCTAAGTAAATTTACTTTCACTTTACTATGGCTCGCTCTTGAATTCTTTTCTGAGTGAGACAAGAACCTAATCTCCGGTAACAAAGGGAGCATGGACTCCCCCGTGTATGGCCTCCCCTGGGATAAAAATGACGGGCAGTGGGACTAGCCGATCACAGCCCTGCAATGGCTATGAAGCAGGGTCGATGGCAGTTCATTTCTATTTACAGAAACATTAAAACTGCAAACAAACATCCCCTGTGGCAGGAAAACACTCTTTTCACAGGAATTTTACAGATAAACCATGTTGTCTTATTTCAGTAATTATAATTTATCTTCCCAAAAGAAAGCACCCAGACATTACTGAGAACCTATTTCAGAACAACGGACAATGGTCATAAATTATGAATCCCATTTGTTTTCTCAAATAAAAGAAAAAATATATACTAATTGTTTGGTGTGAGTTAGGGGTCTTCAAGGCTCCGCAAAGGGGAATTTAACTGAGGATTTCAATGAGTAAGCAAGGACATAAAGGGAAGGCAGAGACCCAGCCCTCAGGGAAGATACCGATTAGAAAAGGAGACAGTTTGAACATCAGTAATAAGATGTCAACAAAATTATCGACAGAGAAACTCAACTTTATAATACTGATGCAAAGTTAAAGAAGCCATACCAAAAAGCTAGGTACTGTATGACTCCATTTATATGTCATTCCGGAATAGACATCGCTATAGGACAGCAAAGTGATCAGTGATTGTCAGGGGCTGGGAGTGAGGAGAGGGGTTGACCCCAAAGGAGCATGAGGGAATTTCAGGGCAATTACACTTCCTGTACTGCCCTGTATTTGATGGTGATGATGGTTATACAATTGTATGTGTGTATCAAAATTCAGAGAACTGAACACTAAAAGGGGTAAATTAGACCTTAATTTTTTAAACACCAGGGTTTTTTTTATACATAAATTTTTAAAATTTTTTTTAAAAAATGGATATCTACAGAGGGAAGGGATAGCTCAGGGGTAGGGTGCCTGCTTAGCATGCACAAGGTCCTGGGTTCAGTCTGTATGTACCTCTGTAAAATAGAAAATAGAAAAAAATTTTTTAAGGTTATCTATAATTTGAAAGCAAAAAAGCTGTAATTTTTTAATACTGAATCATATTGCCTGTCCCTTGTAAGGGCAAAAGACACACATTTCCAAATATGCACTAGCTTAAAGCATGACACCGCTCAAGGAAATTTCTTTTAAAAAGTGAAGTGGAAGGTGGCGGAGTTGCCCACAGAGCCCTGTGCACTAGTTAGAAGCAAGGAATCAATGTTCACATGACCACACGGATAATCTTTTAGACACAGTGCTGAGTGGAAAACTGAGGATGAACTTTGCAAAATACCACTTATATAAATTAACGATACCCACACACAAACCAGTAATACATATCTTATAAGAACCATACCAGAAAATATAACTTTAAAAAAGCAACAAGAAGGGGGAGGGAAATAGCTCAGTGGTAGAATGCATGCTTAGCATGCACGAGGTCCTGGGTTCAATCCCCAGTACCTTCATTAAAAAAAAAAATCACCCAGAGTGATTTAAAAAAATAAACAGACAACAATAATAAAAAAAGCAACAAGAAAAGAATCTAAAGAACACACATTAAATTTAGAAACTAAAGCACAAATATTAATTATATGAGGATGCTAGCCATTGGAAAGATGGAGTAAGGGTTGATGATAAAAGAGAAATTTAAAAAAAAATAAAATAAACTTTTTAAATAAAAAAAATTTTAAAACCCAGAAGACAAGAGGTCTTGCAGGGGCCAGTGAGGACAGGGTGCCATGAACCAAGGATATGAATAATTCAAACTCTATCACTACACTTGAACTAGAGAAATAACTACTTAATGATACATAGGGCCAACTCAGCTGAATCAAAATTAAGAACTCAAGAAATCATGTTTTCAAATTAGAAGTATGAGAACTACAGTCCGTGGGCCAAATTTGTAACTCTGTTTATTTTTGTATGCAAACACAGAATGATTTTTATATTCTGTAATGGCTGGGGAATAGTCAAACAAAGAATATTTTGTGATACGTGAAATTATATGAAATTCAAACATCAGTATCTATTAAGTGTTATTGGCACAAAGCCATACCCATCATTGACATTGTGGCTGAGGCTAGTTTCTCTCCACAGGGCTAGGGTTGGGTCATTACAACAGAGACCAGAGATAGTAAAGTTATCTCTGGCCACTTGCAGAAAAAAATTGCCAAACTCTTGTTATGAAAGGATCAACAGTGAACTCTCCCTCACTCAGCTTGCTCCTCAGTCCCAGAAATCTGAGTGTATCTTGTTGCCAAGTGGTTTATCACCCAGGAACGAGGTGGGCCAGCAGGAAGCCAGAAACTCTCCAGAGCACAGTAACCAGGGCTCTCCTACATCACACAGGCTACCACAATGGCAAAGCTGGGACTCTGCACCCACGGGATTTCAGAACAAAAAGTCTTTATCCTCTCCACAAAAGCAGAGCTACAAAGAGCTGTGTAACAGCCATTTTCCTTAGCAAGCAAACTGGGGAACAATATCTGGCCTCCGAAATTCATAATGGCAAAACAACCTAAAAAACATTAATAGGGACCAATTACATAAATAATCTTATATTTGTACTATGTACAGCCAATAGAGAGAACAGGATGGATTTACGTGAGCAGACATAGAAATAATAGGAAAAAGTAAGTTGGAACCCATTATTATCCCATTTTTGCTTAAAAAACATTAGTGTACGATGCATTATACACTATGAATGAGCTAAGGAGAATACACCAAACTGTTGTATATTATATACACTGGGGGTTGGGATTCAGAGATTTTACATTTTATACTACATTATTTTATTGGTTTTTTTAACCAATGTAAATTACTTTTAAAAGATTTTGAGATGGGAAAGAAATCCTTCATATTGATAAGCTTGCAGTTTTCTTTTAATTGCAAAAAGTGGACATTATCTGTCCCCAAAACCTCTTGAAACCATCTCCCACCTGGAGCCTATAAATATTACCATGTTAATGATGCTTAAAAATCAGTAACACTTAAATGTAACACATAAAGCCATAAAATAAAATTTAAAATAACATAGATGGATATGTATCAGGTCTTGGAATAGAGAAAGACATTCTAAAGATAAAAGTCAAAGACTAAAAGTTTTTACAATTGAAAAAAATGTTAAAATTCTTATGATTAAAAATTTCTGTCATTGCCTGTTATGTTCATACTCCCTTTTAAGAGAAAATGACCACCTACAATACCAGCGCCCAGGCAGCCATTTTTACACCATGTGACCACTGCATCCCCGCATTTGCCAGTTGGGCTTGGGCCCCAAGCAGGTCAGCATCCTATGATCCTCCAAAGTAAATAGAGTTTGGCCAATCAAATTCTCTCTCTCTCTCTCTCAAAAATCTGAACCAAGTAACGGGGGAAAAAAAAAAAAAAAGCTTTTTGGCAGTAGGAGCTAATACTGAAAAGTCATGACACAGACGAGGCAAGAGAGACCTCAGTGAATCACAGACCAAACCAATGGTGAGAAGAGAGAACATCCATTCTGACCAAGTAGAAAACCCCTGTTGACAGAGAAGAAAGCGGGCACATCAAAAACAGCCAGCCTAGTCACAAGAAGGATGGCTCACAGGAACAGAGATGCACGAACTCCAGCTGCTGAGTGCCTAGAGCTGCTGTGACCCTGAACTGCCTCCCAGCTCCAGCCCCTGGGAGGCCTAACCTTATTACAGCTCCTGTACTTAAATTTTCAAGAGAATTCCCTTACCTCCCAACATGTGTCCTTAGACCAAACCTTCTTTACTTGAGCTAGCTTAAGTGGGCTACTTGTTACTTATAACAAAAAGAGCTAGACCAGAACATTCTGTGCATTGGAAAAAACGCCACAAACTACCATGACCAACTGGAAGAAAATGACAACTTTAATATATAAAGAATTTTTACGAATCAATAAAAAGATTTAAACACCAAAATAGAAAAAAATGGACATGGTTATAATAAATAATTTTAAAAGCAGAAATACATATTACCACTAATACAAGAAAACATATTCTATCTAACCAGTAATCAAATAAGTGTAACTTAAAAAGGGTTTTGGGGAAAAATTAAAATACTAAGTATAGGAAAAGATGTGGGTAAAGACCCTCTCATTCACTGCAGATGGGAATATAAATCAGTACTACTTTTCTGAAAGACAATTTGGCAACTTGTATCACTAACCTTAAAAATATTCATATCCATTGACTCAATTTCTATTTATAGATCTTAAGGAAATCATCTGAAATGCCTACTAAAGATGTCCATCACAAAGTCACATCTAATGGCAAAACATTTGACACCTAAATATCCTACATAAAGGAATTAGTTAAATCTTGCCATATTTATGTACTTATAAACTATACAGTTGTGTTTTAAAAGTTTTATTTTAGAAGGAAATAATAAAGATCAGGGAGGAAATAAATAAAATAGAGATTAAAAAAACAAAAATTATATTTTAAAAGAGTACTTAAGGACAAGAAATGTCCATAATATAATGTTTAATAAAAAAGATTTACAATCAACTATAATTCAAATTTTTTTAAAGTTACAAAAAAGAAAAAAGAGCTTTACACAGTAGGGGAGGGTATAGCTCAGTGGTAGAGTGCCTGCTTAGCATGCATGAGGTCCTGGGTTCAATCCCCAGTACATCCACCAAAAAAAAAAAAAAAAAAGTAGATAAATAAACCTAATTACCTCCCCCTGAAACAAACAAAAAACAAAACAAACAAAAAATAAATTAAATAAATAAAATATTTTTTTAAAAAGCTTTACACAAAACAGTGCTTTTTTGTGTTGAAGTACAGTTGATTTACGATGTTGTATTAGTTTCTGGTGTATAGCAAAGTGATTCGGTTATAACTGAGTATACATATATTCTTTTTCAGATTCTTTTCCATTAGAGTTTATTACAAGAGATTGAATATAGTTTCCTATACTCTACAGCAGGAACTTGTTGTTTATCTATTTTATATATAGTAGTTTGTATCACACAAAACAGTATATTGTCTAAGCTTTGTTCAAAAAATAAAATCAATGCATTAAAAAACTGGAAATATATCAAAACGTAAACAGTGTTTATTACTCGGTGGTGGAATTTGGGGTATTAATTCTCTCTTTAATTCTTTTCTAGTTTTCCAAAATGTTTTAAATACACATATATTTGTTTGAGAATCCGAAAACAAAAAAAAAACAAAGTAAGGCTTGACAAACATCAGTGTGTTCAATCTGGGGCAATCCATACAACTGCTATTATGTAACAAAATGAATACACACAGCAAAAGACTAGCAAGCTATACACCAACATCCTAACAGAGATTCCCTCCAGGTGCTAGAATTATGGGTGGTTATTGTGATTATTTTGCTTCCTTCTATTTTTCTGCATTTTCCAGCTTTTCTACAATGAACACTTTTAAGTTTATAACATGTGCTTGCCAACACTTTATTATGACAGTTTTTCAAACATACAGTTTGAATTTTCAAACATTCAAAATTGAAAGCATTTTTAAGTAAACATCTGTATACCCACCACCTAGACTCTGCTATTCTGCTACTGTATTTTCTTTATCACAAATAATGTCCACCTATTCATTCCACCTGTGTAGTACCTTTAAGCTCTTCTAAATGTAAGTGATCAGTGTTCTTTCTGCGAGAGGCACAGGCAAAACACTGAGGGAGTTCAGGCCGATGACAGCAGCAGTTAAGCATGCGACATGCTCTGACTCTGTGTTCTAAAACTCACTGGGTTCTTGACTCCACACTTGAACCCAGCTGTGGTTCTCTGACTTGAGCCTGTGCACAAATTACAGGAGGCATGCGCACGCGTGCAGCCCTTTACAAATGCCCCCAGAGAAGTGGTGTAAGTGGTCAACGACACACTTTGAGCATCTCTTCACCTTGGGAATGCCCACCTCTGCCTAGGAGGGTCAAGGAACTCATTCATTTGCTCATTCACTCAACAGAAGCATACAGAGCTGACCCCAGGCACCGCCCCCAGGCACCTGGGCTGTGTCTATGAACAAAGCAAAGATCTCTGCCTTCATGGAGCTTTTGTTCAGTATCAGGGAGAGAGACAGGATTTTTTTTTAAAGCCTTAGTAAATAAGTCATCTAGGGAGGAGAGGGACTGGCGATGAGACTAGGAAAGGCGGCACTGGAGATTTTTGTTGAAGTCTTGAAAGATGAGAGGGAACGTGTATGTCGTGGAGACAGAATTCAAACCCAGACCCTTCGCTCTTAACTGTCACACTCTACCGAAATCAGTGAAGGTGGCAGGGAGGCAGTGGCCGGAAGGGGGATAGGTGGAGACAGGTAAACAGGGACGCAGGGCAACAGAAGAAAAAGCACAGGGTGGAGGCATCTCTGGGTGCTCTTGGGGTTGTGCTAGGAGCAGGAACCCCGGGGTGGACTCCAGGCTTGGCTTTTTTTTTTTTTTTTAAAGCTTCCAGGTGATTCTACTGTGCAGCCCAGAGTGAGAACCACAAGAGAGGAGGTATGAGCGGGGAGAGAGTTAGGCAGAGAGAGGCAGTCACACCTCATTTTGCAGGTGGAGAAACTGAGGCTGGGGGATGAGGTCACTTACCCAGGGTCAGCCTGGAAGTAGCAAAGCAGGAACTTGAACCCCAGCCTCGTCCCCCACCACAGGGAGAAAGGACACAGCCCAGCCGGCCAGCAGAGTTGGCTATCTGCCCCTGCGTGATAAGCCACCACTCCTGCAACTCTGATCTGGGGCGAGATCCTCAGCTGTGGGCCCCGGACGGGACCACAGGAGAAAGTAAAGTCACATTCAGAAGAATTTTTCAACCCCAGGGTTGAAACAAAAAACGAAAGAATGTTTTTCTCTAATTCAAGGCCACTAGGGAAGTATTCCAATCCACCCACGCTCAGCCTCGCTTGGCCTCATCATCAGAGGTTTGCAATTTTATTCTTTTTAATGAAATATTTCAGACGTACAGAAAATACACAAAGGAGTCTCATGAGCATGACTGCTCGGTGTTTCAATCAGGATGGACTGAGTTTTCAGAAACAAGATGTGGATGAGAGCCTAGGGGCTCCAGAGCCAGACAGCCTGGATTCGAATTCGGGCTCTGCTACTGGGTAGCCTTGGGCAAGTGACCCCTCTTCTTCCAGCCTGTTTCCTCAGCTCTAAAATGAGGATAATTATAGTACCTGATTCACCACGTTGTCCTGAGGCTCAGATAAGTTAATACCTACCACTCAGCAAATCACATGGGTAGTGTTCTGTAAATGCAGTTTTTGCTAGCACTGTTCTTTGGTTTTTGTGGGGTTTGTTTCATTTTTGTAGGGGTAGGTACTTCGGTTTATTTTATTTGTTTTAATGAAGGTACTGGGGATTTTACCCAGGACCTTGTGCATACTAGGCATGCGCTCTACCGTGCACTCTACCGCTAAGCCCTCCCCTCCCCTCTTTGTTTTTATTATTTTTGATTTGGAAATGTCACAGACAGCTCCAGGACCAGCTGGAAGACACCGTGGAGGTGGTAAAACCCAGCCTGAGAGCAAGTTCTCTTTGTCCCAAAATTATATGCTGTGGTAAATGTGGAAATCCCTCACCTTACCCGCTTCGGTTCTGATATTCTGGAGAAAACATCTAGAAGCTTGTGGTTAAAAAAACAAACAAAAACAAAACCTGAAGTCCAGGGTGAGCGCTCAGAAGGGGTTTTCCCAGCAGAGTTGAGAATTTTGGTGTGAAGGTTTTAGGAAGAAAAGAAACCCTCTAAGGAGCCCACTGTCAGAGGCTGCGTTTCCGGAAGCAGAGCCCAGTCCACCTGAGTCTGAAGCCCTCTCTGCTATATTGCTGTGTGACCTTCAGGAATCACTTAACCTCTCTCAGCTTCTCTGGTAAAAGAGGGCTGTCAAGACCCATCCAGAAGGGCCTTTGTGAGGAACAAATGAGATGATGGGCGTGAAAGCTTAAAATCACTTACGCCTATGAGAGAGCTGAGACCCCATGCCCCAGGCAGGGCGGGTGCAGGGAGCATGACTGGGAGGCCAGACTGGCCAGACTCCCCAGCCTCAGGCCCAGCAAGAAGGCAGAGGAGAGGTTGGGCTGACACATCACCTCTTCCCTTGTCAGCCTGTGGGAGTGGGACAGGGACAGCTTCAGTGGGCACCAGGTCCAGTCCCAGGGGCCCAAAGATCATGAGTATCCTGAAAAAAGGAGTCAAAACTCATCCGCCCTCTCAGGCTCTTGACCTCCCAGCCCCATATCTGTTCTCCATGCTGAACCTCACCCCATGTGAGCCAGGACTCCCCCTGAACTCATCTGGGAACCCCCACCCCAACCTCCGTCACCAAGCACTCCTCGGGGTTTTCCCCAGTTATCTGGAATCCTTACACCAGCCCCATTTTTACCAACCAGAAAACAGCTCCAAGTCAGTAACTTGCCTGAGTTCTCAGAACTGCCCGAGAAGCAGTGCTGGGATTATGCTCCAGGTCTGCCTGAATCCAAAGGCCAGGACACTACACCCAGGAATTCACAAAGGTACTGACATCTGATAACGACCCACATGGTGAGATCTGCCTTTAGAGCACTGTACTCTTGGCCTCAAATTCCCTTGGCTCTTCATTGGCAAATTCCTACACATCCCTCAACGTCTCCACCTCCTCAATGCCTCCTCGTCCCCTCCCGAGGTCCCAGGAGAGTGTCGCTGCCCACACGGCCACCGCCCTGCTTTTCCAGTGACTGTGATTGTTGAGCTGAACCCCTGGGAAGTAGCGGTCGGTTTCCACGCCCAGCCCGCAGACTGAGCAGCCAGCTCGGTGCATGCAACATTCTCAGCAGAAATTTGCAGCCTCGACCAGCGCACTGCTTCCTTCCCCAGCCCCGCCCAGCCTGGGGCCTCTCCACAGTGCGGCTGAACCCCTGCCCCGCCTGAACCATCCGTTTCTCCTCCCCCGTCCTTTCACCTTAACCAGCCCCACAGAGATCTGTCAAAACATCCGGCCAACTTAGAGGGTCCTAAAGGAGTCCTTAAGGAGTCCTTAAGTCCTCTAGAATCAGAGATCAGAGCAGGCCCATCAGTTTCCTCTCCATCCCAGGGAGTTCGGGGAGCTGCCTTAACAACAGCTAACATTTGTCAAGCCCAGAGTGCCAAGCATTGGCACACCCAGAGTAGGGGTGTGGGGGCTGAATACCCTGGGTGCAGGCAAATAGGGGGGAGTTGCCGCAGAGAATTTTAAAACAATAATAAGACATCAAAAGTCAGTCTGCTGTTCTCATCACCATGTGCCAACACTTTTAAACAATATTAGTGGTATCCGTCTAAGTTCTAACAGATGCAGTTAGTGTTGAGATTTAATAATATATAAGTGAGATAAACAACAAGTTTATACTGTATAGCACAGGGAACTATATTCAATATCTTGTAGTAACTTATGGTGAAAAAGAATATGAAAATGAATATATATGTATGTTCATGTATGACTGAAGCATTATGCTGTACACCAGAAATTGATACAACATTGTAAACTGACTATACTTCAATTAATATATATATACCAACAACAACAACAACAACAACAATAATAATAATATATAAGTGAGCTTTAAATTAGCACATTTTCATTTCTCATTCTTTGATAAACTTAGTCTTCTACCTGGAAGCTTAATCAGAGAACACTCAGTGATATGGTCAACCTCCATCACACACAGACTCAGCTACATGTGTCTGTTCCAACAGTAAGTTCTGAACGGCCCAGAATGGTTCAAGTTCACTTTCCACAGGGCTTGGGCCACCAACCCCTGTGGTCCTACATTTTCCTGTGTTTAAACAGAAGAGAGTCTGCTCGCCCAGGGCCAGAAGAAACCAAAAGAAAACGGTTGAAAAGTCTGGATCAGCTTCACCAAGAACTAGACTCTCATTCCAAAGCAATGGATTAAGTAAATGTCAAAGTTCACCATCAATCAGTCACTTTCTCTGATTTTTGCAGAAGAAAAACTTGAAAGCATTTTGTCAAATGAGATAAAAAGTTATGATGAATTTTCTGGCGAAGATGTTTTAATGAAAATGTTTCAAATGTGGAGTCATTTAAAAAACCAGTGTTTTTTTTTTCTAAAGACATAGGCACTATTGCATTTCCAGGAATTTATTATGAAAAGGGATTTTTATGGGTTTCTGACAAACTTATCCTAATGGTTAAGGCTTTTTCTATTTGTATATCTGTTGTTTCATATGAGAGAAGCTTTTGAAGTTAAAATTAATAAAAGGTATTCTTCAATCAATTGTGAGCAAACATGGACTGACAGATCCAGCTTGACTGAATGTTGAAAATGAACATGCAAAGAAGATGAATTTTTCCAAAGTCAAGGACAACTTCAGAAGTTAAATTCCAAAACAAAAACTGTAATTTTTTTATTATTCATTACTGTGACCAACCTATATATATGTAAGAATAAGTTTTCTTCCAAAATACATTAATGCAATTAAAAAATATAAATCCATGACTATTTTCTCTTTTTCTGTTTATTTTAACATTGACTTTTTTTTCATTTTTTTACTTTTTCACTGGCATAATTTCATGTACAAGGCTTAGTAGAAGAAACTTACTTTCTTTTCTGGCCATTGTTACAATTCATTGCATGATTATTACTGAAAATATTGCTGTTAGATAAAAGAGAAGGATATGTTTAAATGACATATCCAGGCATCAAATATGCCAAGAACACCCTAATGCCAGGCACTGTGTGAAGCCCTTTACATGAATTGAGATAATAATAATACAGAAATAATAATAATAATGAGTTACAGCTGAGCACTTAATATGTGTATGAAGCACTGTTCTGCACACTTCGTAAGTATTAAGTCATATGACCCTCACTCTGGGGAGCAGAATGGATCTGAAATTTGATCAAACTACAACAGCTATTGGCTCAGCAGGAACACAATCCCAGGTGGGTCAACCTCAAAAGCAAGGGCTCAGAACCTCTTTGCAGCGGGTCCTGCTGGGTTGAAAGGGCACATTGACTAAGCCCCTTTCTGATTTCTGAACCACATCACAGGTTAGAAATAGGAAAAGTGGGAGCTGGAAAGTTGCTGGCAGGGCTGGTCAGGAGGTACCTCAGCTGAGACCAGAAAAGGCACCTGCGGTCAGACCAGTGCAGCCCATGAAGGTGTTGGTCTGACTCTGGAAGGCAGCACAGGGTCTTGGAGGAGCGAGTCTCCCCTTGCTGCCTCCCTGTTCCTGTAGGTCCTGCCCTCCCGTGGGCCTGTTTCAGGAAGGGTGGCCTCCAAACCTGCCCACACAAGTACTGATACTGAGACAACGCCAAAGGGCTCCAGCTGACCCACATCTGACACCTGATGCCCAGCGGCTGACCAAGGGGTGGCCCCTACATCCTCAAGGATCCTCTCTCTGAAGTGATAACTCGGGCTCCGGAGCGAGTGCCTACTGAAACACGGTCCCCACCCCTAGCCCACGACAGCCCCACACTTACAATGAGCGCGCGCATCTTCTTGGGTGACGTCGATCCTCAATTTCAGGCAGGAGTTGGCTTTATCAGCTGCGGAGATGCGTGAAGCAGGGGGAGCAGGGATTCGCTATGTCATTAACGGGAAACAGCGTCCCCAAGACCCCAGGGTCACTGGCTGCTGGTGGGCAGACCGAGCGCGATTGGTCTCCGACCCCTCAGGGAACAACTGCCTCACTCCCTGCGAGTTCCTCCGCCCCTCTCCCTATCCCTGCACTGGGCCTCGAAAGGATGAATCCCTTGAAGGGGGCAGGGAGGCTCACCCGACACCGGAGAGGCGGGCGGCGCAGCGCCGGGGAGAGCGATCGGTGTCGCCTGGGCGCCCCAGAAAGCCAGCCGAGCCGCCCGCGCGCCCCGCCCTGCCTCCCGGGCCCCTGAAGGCGACGCTGCTTGCAGCTGCTGCCTAACTTCTTGTCTCCCGCCTCACCAAGCTTCCCCATCCCCCACGCAGCCTCGGGGACCCGGAGAGCCACCCCAAGCCTTCCTTAAGTCCCGAAAAATACCGCTCCACCCACCTTGTGGACTTGGGAGGCAGCGCGACCTCCACGGCAAAGGGAACCGGTTAAATGGCCGCAGAGTTCAGACCAGCGTGAGGTCGCCCGGCCCCTCCCCATGTGACTAATTAGAGTCTCCCAGAGCTCCCTGTCCCGGGCAACAGGGACAGCCTGCTCCAGCCTCTAGGACACACAGGCCAGGATGCCCCCTGTTCCCTTCAAACCCTCCTCTGCCCCGAGTCGCCCCCGAACCCAGCTCAGGTCCACCTCCTCCACTGCCAGTCTACACCGGTCCTGCAGCGCGCTCAGTATTTAAGATCGTGTATACACATCACACTGGAGTGTAGTCAGTTTGTCTGTCTCCTCCACTCAAGTTAACTAACCTCGTCAAAATGCAGTACTGTCCTTATTAGGAAACCTAAAAGTCCACTAGATGTCCTTTAAGATCACAAACACACTGGCAATTTGGTCCCTTTTCACTTTGTTTCTAAGAATAGAATCTGTTGTTCTGGATTACTATCTGAGAATTTCATGGCTTCACCCCTGGATGCAGGAGATAAGAAAACATTTAATTCATACTTTTTATATTAACCAATGTAGCAAAAAATAAAGCTCACACACAAAAACTAAGTTGCCTTTTCTTGCATGAATCCTGCCTGAATAAAACAATGAAAGAAAAAGAAAATTAACAGTATATACGCCAATTTGTAAATGAATGAATATTGAAATGACACACATTGTGAATATATTTTAAGGTCTTATGTAGCTTTAATTCTTCTGCTTGTTCTGTGGTTATGTCTAAGACTATAGTATATGATTCTCTTCAAAGTATATCAAGTGTTGTGAATGCTTTGGTTCAGATGTGTCGAATTAACAGTAAAACAACAAATATGCCACTCAAGAAAAAAAAAAAGCTACAGTGGGCCCAACAAGCACATGAAAAGATGCTCAGCATTGCTAATCATCAGAGAAATGCAAAGCAAAACCACAGTGAGACACCACCTCACCCCCATCAGAATGGCTATCATCAAAAAGAACAGAACTAGTAAGTGTTGGCAAGGATGTGGAGAAAAGGGACCTCATACACTGCTAGTGGGAATGTAAACTGGTGCAGTCACTGTGGAAAACAGTAGGGAGGCTCCTCAAAAAACTAAAAATAGAATTACTATATGACCCAGCAATTCCACACCTGGATATATATCCAAAAAAAAGACAAAACAAAACATTAATTCAATAAAGACACAGGTATGGCAATGTTCATAGCAAAATCACTTATAATTGCCAAGACATGGAAGCAAACTGTGTCCATCAACAGATGAATGGATAAAGAAAATGTGGTGTATATATATGTGTATGTATGTGTGTATATATATATATATATAAAATACACACACACACACACACAGTGGAATACTATTTAGCCATAGAAAAAGAATGAAATAATGCCATTTGCAGCAACATGGATAGGCTTGGAAGGTACTATGCTAAGTGAAATAAGTCAGACAGAGAAAGACAAATACTGTATGATATCACTTATATGTGGAATCTAAAAAAAATATAACAAACTAGTGAATAAAACAAAAAAAAGCAGACTCACAGATACAGAGAACAGACTAGTGGTTACCAGTGGGGAAGGGGGGGCAATATCAGGGTAGAAAAAAAGAGTTATTATTTTATGTGATTATGATTATGGGATTATGTGAAATAATATGTGTGATCCTTTTGAAAACTGTAAAACATTATAGAATTTAAAGAATTTTTCATTCAATAAAAAATATAAATAAAATAAAATAAAATAAAAGTACAGCAGGCCCCCATTATCCACAGTTTTGCTTTCTGGGGTCCACTGAGTAACAAATCATGAGAGGCAATACTAGGGATAAGGGGGGGACTACCTTAGGGTTTGGGGCTATCTGTGGCTTCAGGCATCCTCTGGGGAATCTTGGAAAATATCCCCCTAAGATAAGGGGGGACTACTGTATATTAAATTTTAAAGCCATTTAAAGGCAAGGGCCTAACAGAAAGTACTTTTAAGTCTTAAGTACTTATGGGTCTTAAGCCAACAGATGTCCCCCAAACCTGGAACAAACCTGGCACACAGTAGGCATTCTATGAATGAATGAATGAATGAATGAATGACCAAACACAGGCTATTCCTCTGCACTGGGCTGAGATTCCACAGGGTAGAAGCAGTTCCTGTTCATCTCTATTCCTGCCACTCCTGCCTGCGCTGAGCCTTGGATTCAGGACACGTGGGCCAAATCCTGGCCCTGTCACTTGCTAGCTAAAGGGTCCAGGGCACCCTTCCCTGAGCCTCAGTTTGTTCATCTGTAAAATGGAGTGGTGATGATATTGTGCAACATAGAAGGTAATATGTAAAAACACATTCCCCAAAGGGAGAGTAACGGATGAAATGAGGCTCATCAAGTGGGAGCCCAGTGTCTGGCATACGGTCAGTCCTCACTCAGGACACGTTGGCCGTTTTAATGGGAGGAAAGACATGTGTTCATCAACATCACATTTTATTTGCTGGCTCCCCAACAAAGAAAGTCAGGGGCATTATAAGTAAATACCAGGAGGTAGGATATAGCTCAAGCCAGAGCAAATGCTTAGCATGCACGAGGTCCTGGGTTCAATCCCCAGTACTTCTCTAAACATAAATAAGTAAACCTAATTATTTCCACCACCACCCCCCCCAAAAAAAAACAGTAAACAACGGAGCTTTATGTGCAGTGCTATTCACCCAACAAATTGTTCTGCACGTTGAGCAAGTGATTATCTGTAAGTCTGTCCAAGCCCAGGATGGAGAGTTTCGATTTTGAGGAAACCAGATTGATTTCTGCCTCTCCTTAATCTCTGCTTTCAATATTGCCCAAATATTAAAAAACTTCCTTTACTTGTTTTTTTTTTCTTCCTGTTGTTGTGCCAGGAAATACAAAACAAAACAAAAAGCACATTGAAGGCGGGGCTTTCTGGGAAGGGTTTTTACCGTTCACACCGCTCTCAAAAGAGGAGCTCTGTTAGAAAGACCCCGGACCGAGAAGCTACCACAGGAGGCAGGCACCGTCACCGGCAAGGCGGTCCTTAAGCTCCGTTCCAAGCCCATTACTACGATTTGGGTGGACAGCCATGCCAGGATCAAACTGCTATCTGCCTCCAAAGCCTGGGGTCTTTTCTGCAACCACAGCTATGGAGGATCATTCTTCTTTCTATGATGGGTGGAAAACGTTAATATTTTTTAAAAGATGTTTATTTCATTATCCTACATGCAATACTTATGGTATTTGGAAAATACATATAACAGGAAAGAAAGGGGAAAACAGCCTTGGTCCTATTATCCAAGCAGCCACTTTAAGTATTTTTGTGCATCTCCTTATATCTTTTTCTTTTCTTATTCATTTTTACATACTTTCACTCATTCTGGATATATAATTTTTCATTCTGCTTTTGTGACTTCATTATATATTATATGTAATATGTATTACTTTTTATATAAACCTGAATCCTAAATTCTTAATGACTCAGTAATATTCCATCATGGCAAGTACCATCACTTACCTAACAATTCTCTGGGAAAACATCAATATTTAATTATTTGCCATCTCTCCATTCTCTACCTTCTGAGCAGGAGGACGGCTCCTCCAGGAAAATCCATTGTTGGGCTATCTCTGAGGAAGGAGTAATTGAGGAAGTGGGAGGAAACAGCACAAGGGTGAGTGCTGTGCAGACCTAAGAGAGCCTTGGGGAGTCTGAGCAGGATGGGTGGGTACGGGTAGCGAGGCCAGGGCAGGAGGCAATGGGGAGCGGTGGGGAAAGAGTGGGTAGGCCAACATCACTGAAGGCTAAAGAACTCATAGGAGCATTTTGGGGTAACAGGAGGGCTTCTGCTACTTAACAGCAACTCTCAAAACCGGAGTGTCCCTCACGGGAAAGTTGCTCCCTCAGCCAACTGGATTCAGGCTTTTTACATGTCTCCAAGCCCCTCTGGGCAGGCTTTCTGACCACACTAACTTCAACAGTTTGCTCTAACCAGAAAAATCAGGCTTTTATGAAAGAAGAGGAGGTTTATAAGTGTAACATCCTCCTGAATTCCCAATAAGGGCAAGAATAAACCCCTAGGGAGAGACCACTGCAAAAATGTGCAGCATAACCACCTCTACTTTCCCTTCGAAGCACATCCCCGAAATTCCAGGCTCTCTGATTCCACCATGTCTGTTAAATGGCCGGTCTGGGGAACTGATACCTGTAATGGACATTCATTCGTCTGTCCAGCAGCCTTTCATCTGGTGACACTATGTGGTTCTGGTGGATGTCCCAGCCCTCAGGCTACAGTCAGTGACCCTGAAAGGAGTATGTGAGCCAACCCAGCCCAGTCAGAATCTCTAAACACACACACACACACACACACACACACTTTTTAATAGACTGTGGGTCAAAGCCTCCTTCCTCTAGGGACATTAATGTGGGATGGTGTAACCATGGAACCATGTGTCCCTGTCTCCCCCGCGCATGGAGAAAACCTATCCTCAAGAGGAAATAATGTGGCCACTGCAGACATCATAGCCCTGCTGACATTTGAGTTCTTCCTCTTGTCAGTTTCACTTTTTAGACATCCAATTACAAGAAATGTTTCCCTAGTTACAAGTCTTTTTCTTCCTTGAGCTAATTAGAGTTGCATCTATCTTTGGCAAACTGTTTATGGTAATCAAAAGCGAGAATGTCAATGCACCAAACACAAGCCAGTCTGATTTCTTCCCATTCTCACATGGCCACTTTTCCCCACCCTAGTCCTCAGCACTCCCCCTACTCTTCTGTCACATTAACTGAGTTTGCCGCTTCCCTACTAAACTGTGATGAACTCAGTGGTACCTGACATACGATCAGGGATGGAGAGGATGGTGGCCTCTCCGGTGTATGACCCCTCCCAGTGTATGTTTCAAACTAGGGAAGAAATCTTTTTATTGTAGGGCTAAATGGGTTATGTCTAGCAGTTAGTCAATATTTGAGAAGTTCAATCCAACTTCCCTGCTGCTTCCAAGGTCACCAGTGAAAGGAGACGCTTTCAGTAGAAGGCTGCCTCACCCTACTCCAAAAGAGGAAACACTTAACCAGTTGGCTCCAGATGGGGCAACCAAATGCAAGGGCTACACATTCAAAGGCCCTCACATATCCATTACTATAAATATTGTGTTCAATCTGAGGTAATACCAACAGCACAGCTTTCTCCAGCACTATGCTAGTAAGAGACGAGTTCGGTATTGTCTTGCAGGACAGAGAAAGCTGACCCGCTCAAACCACATTACCACTACCAACTCTGACACCAAGTTCTCATCCCTTAGAAATCCTACTCGCTTTGCCAAGCCCAAATCTACTTCACAGATCTTCCCATATTAAAGAGCAGAGAAAAGAAAGCAAACACAGACAACATAGTGCTGTGATCTTTATTCCATTAAATGACCTTAAAACTAAGAAACAGAAACATGCTTTTAATACACTAATAGCATAATTTCATCCCATTGCACTTTTTAAAAAAGTATATTAAATTTTAAAGCCATTCAAATAGGGTCTAGAAGAAAGTGCTTTAAACCAAATCATTTTTTAAAGAAAAAGATAAGAGAGGAAAAGTTATATGTGCTCAAAATTAACTCCTTTAAGGCTTAAATCCATGACACCATCTATTCATCTAAACTGGGAAGCTTTGGGAATCAAATGCAACCTTCCCTTGGTCATAAGACTACATTTAAATTTTAGTTCTGGCACATGAAATTCCTTTCCAAGGAAGAAAAATTTCTCCTAAAATCTTTCTGCCCTTAAATCTATCTTGAAAAGGCCCTGACAAAGGGTATTTTGTCACTGAATTTCAAAGTTATGATCGTCTCCTTCATTATTTTTATTTATGGCTTAAGGTTTTCTGTGCATGAAAGACTTAGGGGTTCCAGTCACAGTGTTGAATTTTGCTTTTTAAAAGAACTTTCAAAATAGTTTCTTTAATCATAACTACATCTGTAATTAAATAGGATACTTGTTCAGAGAACAAGTTCAGATACTTTTTCAGAGAAGGCACTATGACATCCTAATTTAGAAAAAACATTTTTAAGCTTAGACAAGCCTCTAGATTACAGGCATCCTTATTTCTCTGAACACCGTATGTAAACTCTCAGTGACTGCATCTGGCAGTAGACCACCGATTCTGAACCTCAGGTAGAAGCCGTCCACTTGCCTCCAGACAGTACTGAATTGCACTTTCCCATTCCATGGAGTGGTCTCTATCGCCGCGGTCTCTGGACCACCTGCTATGCTGTTATAAAAGTGGTGATTCCACAGCCACAGCTCAGACCCAGACTCACTGAGGCAATCCCTGGGTATAAAGCTGGGAATCTGAATGTTTTTAAACACATCCCAGGGGTTAAGTCTTACGCGCTCCAAGATAGCTTTTTGGGGAGCAACCATTACCCAAAACAGAGCTACGGTATGGTTTAACAGGAGGAAAACTATTCAATTGCAAATGGCTCTTACAATAGGCTTCTGAATGTCATTTTAAAATGTCACTTAACACAAATAACTTGTAGTTTAGTAACTGGAGCCTGCCTTCATTATGCCCTTATTCCTTGACCAAAATTTTGTGGATCTAAATGGAAGTCGGAATGATGCAGCCTATGTTGGCTGACTTAGATGGTAGCCATCCTAAATAATCCTAAATTGTATTTCAGTAGTTTTATGGGGGAAAAGAATTGTTCTATGAAGATGGTCATATTAAGTCACATTATTTAAAAAAAAAAATCTAAGGAAAAATAAAACTATTTTTTTATCACTTTTGCCTGGACCTAAATCAACTATTTAATTTCTCTATAACTCATACATACTCATCCAAACTCATCCTAAGATACTATTTTCATAAGCCAGGGAGAACGCTGGGTATGCCCTGCTAAAGAAACGCACTGCCCATACAAGGCAGTTTGTTTTTTCTCGTAAAGAATTTTACTTTATGAAAAAGAAAAAAAGAACAGGTAAAATAAAAACAATGTTCACAGGCAGCTTTACCAAGTATGAAGTAGGTGTTAATACATAAACCTCCAGGGGACAAACCAATTTCTTGGCATACTGCTAAAATAAGGTATGACTCTGAAGATGTTTTATAACCACACAAGATTGGTTTCCCTCATCTTGTCTACACAAAATATAGAAAGATTTCTCAGTGAAAGAATCCAAATTTTGACTCTTATTATTTTTACTATAAGATGCTAACTGGAACTATTAAAAAAAAAAAACTTAAAAAAATACCCAAAAACCTAACATTTAACTCCTCCTAAAATGAATTCTCATAAAAAAATTTGAAAACCTTTTATATGTTAATAGGAATGCGTCCCACATCATGTTAGGAATGTGCAAATTAAAAATGCTTACATGGAAAGGCAGGAACGGCAGAGTGACAAACACCAAGCAAAAAAAAAAAAAAAAAAAAAACCACACCACCTAGCAAAACCTTCACAGTCCTCAGTAATGTTCCTGACCCACAAATTAAGGCTGAGGGAAGGGAAAAGACATTCTTTTCAATCTGATCATACCTCCCCAGGACTACTGGCAGCCAGCAATGAGTATGCATCTTTTATTGGAAAAGTTGATATAAAATCATCAATTTGCTGTTAAAACAGGCCAAAGGAAATTCATAAAAATCCTCACTGAGACAATTTTATAAACAATTTCCAGAAACAGAATAAATTAACCAACAAAGATTTGGGGAGGAAAAAAAAAAGGCTTCTCCAGGGTAATCAAACCAAGTTACTCCTTTAAGATCAAAACAGAAATGATGAATTTAAATAGTAACTAAATCCCAAGATTTCATTAAACCATACATTATCACATATTCTTTATTTTTAAAAACCTAATAGTTTAGTATTAAAGTTTTAGACACAGCATCTTTTTCTCACCATTATAAGTGGGCTCACTCTAGACAACTGTTCTGAAATCTATAAATGTGCTTATAGAAAGCATTTAAACCCAAGTATCTTCAGCACCTGCAAGGCCTTTAGCTTATAAGTATGAACTTTCAGGAAGAGGCCACCTGAAAATGCACCAAAATTTCAAAACTAAGCTTTTTAATTTAACAAAGTTAAGCATCACCGATATGCAAGTTAGAAGTTTTAAAAACAAGCTGGAATTTTTCTAAAACTTAACAGTGACAATAAAATAGCAAAAACTTCAGGGCAAGATGGTATGTAAATACGAAAAAATATATAAAACACTTGAAATTAATTCAGAACTTATAAAAAAAATACTTGAGTGGTAAAGTATTAATATAAAATAGTCAACATTCTTTGATAAAGGGAATACATGCCAGAAGAGACTTTCTTTTTTCCATGTTCCTTTTATACTTCATGTACATAGAATTTACGCTCAGAATCTGCCCAAAACTTCCTACCTCACTTCCACAACAAACTTAAAATTATGTTAAGAATTAAGGCTCACATACCTGAATGTTTATATAAATACTTGCAGGCAATTTATGAAGTTTTAAAATCCACAAAAATTCACCATTATAAATCAAAGGAAAAGGCAAGTAATAGACAAAATTTTTTTTTATCAAGGTAAATAAAAAATCAATCAAGGTAAATAAAAAAGAATTCTTAGATACTTCAAGATATTATACGTCCATATGTAAGTGGGACTTTGGTCCTTACTAAGCCAAAGTTATTTTAAAGCTACCAGACTAGTCATGTATAAAGTTAAGTAAAAGATGAGCCACTAAATAAAACTGTTTCAGCTTCATTATTAGAAACATTAGTGCATAGAAGAATGCAAATAAACATTTTGGATGAAGACCTGATTTACTGCTAAGCCACATGAAACAGGACATCAATTAAAGGCAGTATGTTTGGTAACGCCTTTCCTCTAATCCTTAATAAAGTTCTGTTCTCATGCAGAACTCTCAAAAACAAAATCTCTCAAATGACAATTGCGCATGAGTTGTGTAAAACATGTATATGTATATAAACCTACATCAGTGAATCTGACCAAGGCACAAGTTCAAGTGACTTATCAGAGGTCACGTGGTTCATTTAAACTCAAGTTTTTCCCCTAAAGTATTAAGCTCATTCCTTTTATTATGAGTTACCTGGCTTTTCAAGGCATGTTTGACTCTTTTCTAGAAAGAAGCTATAGGAATGAAGGTTAAAAAAAAAAAAAAAAAAAAGTATGTTCTAACAAAACTGCCATCCTGTCAGGTAACAGACCTTAAATTTCAGTGTATAGTAGATTTAAGTATGATATGATTTTTCTATCCTACGTGGCAAACAATTCTCTAATATTATACGATCTTAAAAAATAGAATGGCATCATTTTCAGTCAGTCTTTAGTTCTGAAGCTTCTGCAAGTTTTGTAAACTTTTAAAAAAGGAACCCTTCTCAAAAGAGTAAGGTACAAAAGCACTAACAATTCCCCCCAGAACAGCATCTTTTATGAGGTTATCCTCAGTCCCCTCCCTATCATGTCCTCAAAAGTATGGATTCAATGAAAAGGCACTAAGTGGCACATAAAGGACTTAAAACTGCATTTCCATTTCTTCCTTTAGCTTTTTCCTCCATAAAGTGCACAAAGCAGAGAGTAATAAGAAAATAGACACAGGCTTGGATCTATATCAGCAAGGGGAAGAAATGCTTCCAAGAGAAATGGAAGTGTGTTTAAGAATTTGAAACCACAGGAAAGGTCTGCTCATTTATTGGTGCCGTGTTTCAGCTCTTCCCAGATGGTCCCAGGTCTGCGTTCCTCTGGACCTGGACCTGTGGCCGTGGCAGGAGCCCAGAAAGAAGGCGCTGGCTGGGTTCTTTTTGGATCCTCTTGTTAAGATGCTACTGAGCTTTTTTATCAGCAGGTGGTCTCCCAACAACTGCATCCCTCACAGCAGCCTGAGTGGAATTACCAATGTGAGAAGTGGCCTGCAAAAGTCCATTTATTCAACATGTAAGTTAATAAAATATAGCACAACATCAACAGAGTAAGTCATTGGAGACAGACTTTCAAAAATCTGTCTACACTGTCAGTGTGTTATGGAAAATAAGGGAATGAGAACGCAGGGGTCGGGGAGGCTGTGGCAGCTGCCACCTCCCCAGAGTCAGTCAGCTGAGCCTCTGTTCTGTTACCAGAGTCAGGCAGGCAGCCCTCCTAGCTTTAACATAAGCTTCTAACTTAACTGATCTGTTCTTGCTACTCAAAAAAAAGGAATCAATCAGAGTCTCAAAGATCTGTAAACCTAGAGATCATGTCAATGTCAAAAACCATTGGTCTTTTGGAAGATTTAAGTAAAAGAGATGCCATCCATTAGTAGGGCTCAAAACAGAAAATTCTGTTTATAAGTTCATATTTGTCAAAGCTTGTGATTTCAGTGAAGCAAATTAACCCTGCATGGGGGAGAAACACAGGAACTATGTCTGAAAAACATGTAGTTAAGTGTCCCATGAAGAACACAACATACATAAGTTGCAAATTTTTTTCCATTAAGGAGTAGTTTTTAGGCAAAATGCTAGGAACAAATATGAATATCCTAGAGAAGACTAATAAAACATAAGGCCTATCAGAAAAATAAATGGCCAGGGGAAGTTTCTCATGCCTTCTTTCACTATGAAACTTTTCCAAATGGAGGTATGTTACAATAAAAGCACAAATATCTGTCCGTTATCAGCCCTCAGCCTCCTCAGGTGGCACCACTTACCTGCTCCAACACGTATGCTGCACCAGAATCAATAGCACCGCCCAGCTCACGATACTGACCGGAGTACCTGATGTACCCCCAGGTGAGAAGCGCTATTAACAGCAGCCCAACCATACAGTTGAACAGCTGGGCCACCACCTCAAGCCCAATAAAGCCAGTGAGGCCTGAGGCTATGTACAAAGCCGCGATGCCCGTGAAGAGCACTGCGGGTGTTCGGAAGGTGCTGAAGACGTTCTTGCTACCGTTGTGCTTGCAGAAGTTCTCATAGAGTTCCCTGATTTCCTCCTCCAGCTCCTGCTGGTAACGAAGGCTAAAATCCTTCCCACCCATCTTCTTGGTCTTCTTAAAATGGTCCAGAGCAAGTTGTCTGAATTCACAATGCTTCTCCTCTAGAATGTCTGGAGACAAATAAGGTTTCTCTCCCCCACAAACCTAAAAAGAATAAAGACACAATGTGTTGATGATCCCTTCAAAAACAAGTGCCAAAGAAAACAAGTGAAGTGGGGGAGGTATGGCTCAGTGGTACAGTGTGTGCCTAGCATGCACAAGGTCCTGGGTTCAATCCCCAGTACCTCCATTTAAAAAATAAATAAATAAATAAACAAAAACCTAATTACCCTTCCCCCACCAAAAAAAATTATTTGAATTGAAAACACTGAAAAGCTTAGACTATTTTAAGATATTAGAAATTAACTTTAAAATGATGACCAAGAACAATAAAGGTCTGGGTTCAAGTCCTCTGAAGAGCACACTTGGTAACCACGGTGCTATTGATCAGCGAGCGCAGGGACAGTGTGACAAAGCCTTGCTCAGAAAGGGTGATAATGAAAAGGCCCCAATGACCGGGATGACCTGAATACAGCTTTGTTGCCTCATCATCATAAGATACATTAAACAGGATCAAGTTTGGACTTTTGAAGTCAGCAACAATGCCCAGGTGATAGCTGTTTCAGAACAAGACATCTGCCCAACATACCTCTTCCATGTTGTTATAATAAATGTCCTTGGCAGAGGCTGCAGCTGCTAAATTGTTGGCTTCAGCCGTGGCCTTTTAAGAAAAGAAAGCATGAACTATAAATCCTTCCTCTTTTAACATTCTTCCTCAAAAAGCCAAGTAAAATTCTTCTCTCCCCCTATTCCCCGTTCCTCCTTCCTTATTCTTCTGCTATTTTTTAGGTTTCCATATAGCCCAATTTATGAAATAAAACACCCCCTTTCTGTCAAACTTTCTGCAAAAAAAAATGCTCTTATACATAAGAATCTTTATCATAAAGTTAAACCTCTGAAAATATTTCCTTTGCTTCAATTTTAAATAAAAAAATAGATGTAACTCAGAAAGGAAAGGAAAAATTTTATCTTTACAACATAAATTCCAAGCTCCAGCTTCCATTGTGAAAATGTTTTGCTACTAAAGAAATAAACACTTGGCAATAAATGGCCTTATCTTCAGTTCATGAAAGTCAGAAATTACATGTTTTAACAAAATGACATCTCAAAAACATCAAAATGTTGAAAATAAAAAACCTGATCAGTAAATAGAAAATGGGCGTGTCAGGATATTTTCTATTAAAGCAGACAGCAGGCAACAGGAAAAGGGCTCATCTAACAGGACTGGGTGCATCTAACCTGGGTGCGTGTTTCCACAGCGTGTTTGGGAAGAAGACCAGGCCCAGCGAGAGGCCTTTCTAACTTCACGACCACGAGTACAGACAAGGAAACTGGAAGGGAGTCACACTGCTGGAAAATGTGCTGAACATGAAAGGACCTCAGCATAATGAAAAGGGGGAGCAACAGCACTCTCTTCGTAAAGGGCTCTCCTTCCTGTATGCAGGTCAACCCAATAATCAAAGGATGTCATTTGGAATGCCAAAGAACTGCTTACCTGCAGCATGGATTTGGGGTGAGGCAGATCTTCTCCTTGATAAATTTTAATATATGCCTTAGAATATAAAAATAAAAACACTTATGAAAAATGTCATTCTGTCATATTTAATTGTACTTTAAGCAGTGACCATACAACTGCATTTTCCTAAAGACCTAGATCAACACCCAGGAATTAGCAAAAACACAGCACACCTTTGAGTGCATGTTAGCATTTTAGTTAACTAAAAATGTTCTCAAAGCAGCACGAGCCTACCAAGGCTAGGATTCCCACCAGGCTCCCCATGCACACTGGCCTCACCACTACCTGTGGGCAGAGTGACCATCCGCCTTGAGGTAGTCGTGTCTCATCTAGGTGCCGTCTCCTCCTACTCACAGCAACTTCCTAACCTCCTCCTGTCCACACCATCTTCCTTGAGGAACAATCTTCCTTTAGCCACAGTAATCACTCCTCTAAGAGAGTGCAAAGAACATCCATTTGGTTCTTAGACTGATACTGCCACCCAGTGGCCCATTCCTGGAAGGACACTGGAGTCTCTGAAAATGCTTCTCACCGAGATCTCCCCCATGAAACTTCCCCTAAAACATTTAAAACATTTGAAACTTTCCCCTAAAACACTTAAAATATTTGAAACCCCGTTAGTTTATAACCTACATCAGTTTTACCAAAAGTCAAACATTTTAATAATTAAAATCTATATTTACCTTAAAATACTCCAATAGCCCCCGACAGGTGACTTTTGAACCATTGATCTCCTTTTCCATTAAGTTAGCTGGGTTTAATACATATGGTATCAGTGTCTGTAACTGCTCTTTGAATTCACTGGCAATATCTGTTCAGAGGATCAAGAGGAAGGAAATGAGCCAAACAGATGTATTCAACCAAAGGGAGCATGAACACAATCTTCACAATCTATCAAGTAGTTTTAACATTTGCAAGCTGAAAGAGAGGGGAGGGGGCCCCAGCCTGGATGTCTGGCACTCTCCAGCAATGACCAGGTTGCTGATGGACTGACTCTCTGTTCTCACTCATCTTTACTGTCTCCTTCCCTTCTGCAGTATTAAGTCCTCTCTAGTCCAGAGTAGAATATGCAGAGTATCTCTACCCTGGTTACCATCCTGGAAGATTCAGCTTACTCCCTAGCCTTTCAAGAAATCTTACTTTTTAAAAAATTTCATTAACAAGGTCTTCAAAAACAAAAAACAACAACAAAAAAACCAAACCAATGATCAACCCTTCAGGTTCTCCCAGGTCAGGTCCTGGCTGCACCCTCACAAACACCCTTAAATCCATTAGAAATCACCGTTTCCCCATTTGCTCTATTTTCGTTCATATTTTAATGTTAAAAGAAGTAGAAGCACCTGTACGTGATATTTATTTTCTATCATCTCCTCAGGGAGGCCCAGAGGGAAAAGACCACCACCTCAGGGAAGGAACAGCTTCTTCTCAGCTTCTATGAAGTTCCCACAGAGGGTTCTGGAGAGTCATTAAATAGAGCTCTTTCCTCAAAGTGAGAACTAGCTGGAACTATGAAAATGCGCGGAATCTGATTTAGATGATCTAACATCTTCCTAGGTTCCCAACTAATTGAAACTATCAACTGAAAAGAAAATGGATAGGAACCCACATCAAGGGAGGAACTCTTCAACACTCCATCACCCTAACTTACAAATTGGGACATTCTTATTTATTCATTCAACAGTTTTGAGCACCTTGCTGTGGCAGACATTGTTGTAAGAGTTGGGGACAGAGCAGTGAATAAAACAAAAGCAGTTTCTAAATTTTTCCAATTACAAATACCACCATAAAAATCTCTGTAGAAAAAACGTCAGGTTACTTTTATTTCCTTAGATTATTTCCTCAGGTTATACAGTCGTCTATGAGGAATTACTAGATTTGTGACATCAATGTAGACATTCAAAACTATTTAAAAAAAAAAAACCACCATACTTTAGCCCACCATCAGATAATCACAATTAACATTTAAAACATGCTCCTTCCTTTTTAAGGCCCTTAAATATTGCTATAGAAGACTGTACCAACTTATACTCTACCATCAACGTATAAGGCTTGTTTACTACTCTGAACACACCTGAGATTTTTACTGTTTATAAAACCTTTACTGACCTGATTGGTTTAAAAATAGTAGTATCTTGGGACTTCTGCTTCTCACAATACTGTTGACTGGGAGAATCTGAAGGGATCTTCTTCCTAACAAGATCCTGCCCAAACTATATTCCATTACATTGTAGACTTGGAAGGAAAAGAGCTGCAAGGGGCTGAACAGGCGGCAAGAAACCAGGACACTGAGCTCCAAGTACACGTGAAGCTGTGGCTCATGTGAGGCCATTCACTGAGATGCTGTGATGAGGTGACCAAACACTGGACAAAATTAACTCCTAAAATAAGCTGGATCATGAAATGCGACTGGAACTGTCCCAGACTGGTTAGCCCCTAGGCTCCCCAAAGGAGCAAACACAGATCTTCTCTGGAGGAAAAAAGGGATCTGAATAATGTACCAAAGAGCAGCACAGAGGGACCTGAAGATGGGAAATAAGGAAGAAAAAGTAAGATGAAGAAGATAGACTGAGATTTAACACACAACTAACTGAAGTCCTGGAAGATGAAGGGGAGTGAATTAGAGGCAATAAGAGAAGGGATAATGGCCAAGAATTCTCTAGAACTGATGAAATACATGAATCCACAGCTTCAGAAACCGCAGCTTATCACAAGCAGGTTAAACAGAAATATATGCGTAACAGCAAAACTGTAACACAGCAAAGACCTTCTGAAAGAAGGAAAATGTTCCCAGAAGGAAGGTTTGCAATACAAGAAGGTGAGCAAAGAAATTTTAAAAACATGTAAGAAAAGCTAAGCAACTATTATCTTATATAATAATGACAGTTAACTGCTGAGGTGAAAAAGAAGGCAGAATTAGAATGGTAGTTGAGAGGAAGGTAATCAGAATTAAACTGCTCTAAAGCTCTGCAAGGAGGGTAAATTATTTATGTACATTTTACATAAGTATACATGGTAAAATTTCAAGGATAACAACCAAAGATTTTTATAAAGGGTATAACTTCCATATTGGTGGGGGAGGAATGGAATAAGAAAACAAACACAATTTTTCAAAAAGACAAATGGGGGGGAGCATAGAAAGAGTAAGACTGATAGAAAGCGAAAGGCAAGACAGCTTCTAAAACCAAGTATTTCAGGAACCAGAAAACGGACTAAACATACCAATCAAAAAAAGAGGCTGTCAAACTGAAATTTTTTAAACTCCACATATATGCTGCTTAAAAAAGACACACCTAAAACATACAGTCACAGCAAGGCTGAACATAACAGACAGAAAACATACACAAATATGAAGGAAAACAAAGCTGGGATAGCCATAATAATAAAGACTTAGAATGCTTAAACAATAATGAAAACGGTTCTAGGGATGGAGAGGGTTTTACTGCCTCAAATCACCAGAAAAGTTGTAACAATTCTAAACTTTACTAAGATGGCCTCAAAATGTATGAGAGAACAACAGGGAGCACTGACAAGAGGAAGATCAATACCCATCTGTTACTGATCTAAAGGAGACAAAAATTAGCGAAGATGAAGAAAATAACATAAATAACAAGTATGATTTAGAGACACAGATGAACCCTACACCCCAAGTTTAAACAAAATTCTCATTGTGCTGAAGCACACATGGAACATGTACAGAAGGTCCAGGTCATAAAATATGTATCAGCAAATCTTTAAGAATCAGCACCCCAGGACTCATGCACTACCAGCACATTTGATAAAATGTGTCGATAAACGCATCATCAAGCATTTAAGCATCAGAGAATTAAAGTTTTTTAATTCTCATACATTTGGAAGTTAAAAATCATACTTCTAAGTAACACATGGGTCAAAGAAGAAATCAGAAAAATTAAATACTATTTACAAGTGAAAGACAATGAAAATGCCACCTAGTACGACTGGCTGAAGTGCACTAAGAGAAATTTACAGCCTTAAAATCCTCTGTTAAAAAAGAAAAGAAAACCAAATACCTAAGTATTAAAACAGAAGAAAATGAGTTTAACTGAACCAACAGTAAAATATTCACACACAAACAGACAGCCCTAAGGAGTTTTGGAGGTTTCTTTTAAACACTTCAATGTGATGTGAACTCTTCCAGAAAACAGGGTGAACTACTTACATTCTGTAGGACCAGAATACCAAAACCAGATAATGGCATGTGAGATCAGAAAATTACAGACCAAGCTTACTCGTATACTTAGATACCAAAATTCCATATAAATTATTAGGAAATCAAATCCAGTGACAGATATTTATTTTAAAAAGAAAGAAAAAAAATTATCAGGACCCATTTATTCCAGAAATGCAAAGGTAGTTTAGCATTAGAAAAATCTGCGTCATTCATCACATTAAGAGTGAAGCAGCAAAACCAAATGCTCATTTCAACAGATGCACAAGAAACATTTGACAAAATACAATAATAACACATAATTTAAAATATATTTTTGGTGAAGTAGAAACGGAAGGGAACTTCCTTAATCTAAAAAGGATACATACTAAAAACCTGTTGCAAACATTAGTAATGGTAAAATGTTAGAAGCAGTCCCTTTAATATCAGGACCAAGATATAAAGATGTCTATTGTCATTGCTTCTATTCAGCATTATACTGGAATCCTAGACCTACAAGTCAAGAACAAAATTTTAGAATATAAAATTTGAGGTCCTTCCCAGGTTGCCTGGGACTGGGGAGATGTGAATCAATGGATACATTAATTAAGAATTAAATGAAAAATATATATATATATATTACTTGATGTGGAAAAAAGCAAAAACTCCATCCTTCATAAGTGACATAGACAATACCTAACATTTACAGCTGTATTATCGGAAATAATGAGAGTTTAGAAAGATGGCTGTACACATGAAATAGAGAATACCTACCCACTATCATGAATACACGCCAATTCCCCTCAGAGCAATTTATGGATCCTCCGTGGTTCCAATCAAAAGCCAAACAGGGACATTACTAAACTTAATAAGCTGATTCCAAAAATTACACAGAAGAGCAAAGAATAAAAGCATAATTAAGACACTCCTGAAGACTAAGGGTAAAAAAGGGAGGGAACTGTTCTACCAGATAGCAACTCTTATTATAAAATAATAATTATGATAATGTAGTAATGGCACAGAACTAAACAAAATGACCAGAGGAACAGAATAAAAAGGCTAGAATCTGACCCATGCAGAAATAAGTTTTTTTTAAAACATAACAAATTGCAAATAACAGAAAAAGAGTATTCAATAAATGATGTCAAAAGTATGGATATCTATGTACAAAAATAGAAAACAGATCTCTATCCCACACATACACGAAAATTAATTCCCAGTGGACAAAACACAAATATAAAAGACAAAATTTAAGAGTGTTTGTATGCATGTGTGTGTCCATAGAGAAAGGAAAAGATTTTCTAAAACAAGACTTAAAAAGCACTACATATCATATAGCACAGGGAACAATAGTAATCTATAACGAAAAAGCATATGAAAATGAATATATGTATGCTATATATGACTGAAACATGATGCTTTACACCAGAAATTGACAGAACATTGTAAACTGACTATACTTCAACAAAAAAGGAAAAAGAAAAATGTAATAAAAAAGCACAATATAAAATCAAAGGTAAATGAACTCAACCACATTAATACTAAAGCACTCATTGAAAAAAAGCATTATTAAAGAAAAAAAGACAAGACACAGGATGGGGGCAGATGTCTGCAACACATAACCAATGAAGGTTCATATCTTAAAATAAGACATTTAGAATCTTTACATTGACAACCCAATTGAAAACTGGACAAGAAGAATTTCAGAGGAAGAAAAACGTTAACAGAAGTAAATACATGAAAAGATATTTAATCCCATTAGTAATCAGAGAAATGCAATTTAAGATCACAATGACATACCACTTTATATCATTAATTTAGCAAAACTAAGATGTCTGATAACATCAAGTGTTGCCAAGGATATGGATCAATGGGCATTTTCATACATACTGATGGAGTATAAATAGGAACAAGTACTTTGGAAAACAATTTGGCATTGTCTTCTAAAGGTGAAGATACACATATTCCAATATCCAGCAATCCCACTTCTAAGCACATACCTTGGGAAACTCCCATAGAGCCACTTATACAAGAACGTTCATGAAAAAGAAAAAAAATATTCGTAGTAGCACTGTTCATAATAGCAAAAAACTGGAGACGCCCAAATTTCCATTAAAAATATATTGTTATATACACAGAAGGCAACATTATACTACAATGAAACTGAATGCACTGTAACTACATGCAATGCTACAGATAACCTTAAAAATAAAACACTCAGTGAAAATTCAAGTTGGCCACATACTACATTTTTATAAAGTTCAAAAGTAAAGAAACTTAGCAGTAGACTGTAAACTGAATCAAACACAAGTAATAACTTTTTTTTTAATTCAAGGACAGAAAAAGCAAAATTCAGAACAGTGGTTATTTCTGTGGCAAGACAGGGACAAGGAAAAAGCACACAGGTATAGAAAACAGTACTGGTAATGTTCTAAATAAGGGTTTGGCAAACTATAGCCCTTGGGCCAAATACAGCCTGCTAACTATCTGTAAATAAAGTTTTATTGAAACTCAATCATGTACATTCAGTTATACAATTGTCTACGGCTGCTTTCTTGCTACAACAGCAGAGCTGAGTAGTTGCATAACCGACAAAAACTAAAATACTTACTACCTAGTCCATTACGGAAAAAGTTTGCCAATTCTAGTTCTAGATAGTAAGTTGGGTTGATGATGTTCATACAGTATGTTTTATACCTTACATGTATACATTATGTGTATTATTTCTTATATGTAATACTTTTGCATTCTTTTGGATATCTAATAGCATATTTAAAAATTTAATGGCAGCTCATTATTTTAATTTGCTTTTATTTCTTTTATCACTAGTCAGGCCAAATTTTCTCTGTATTTGTTCTTCAGCTGATTTCGTTTTCCGTGATCTACTAGGGGCGTTTATCTTAGAATACAGTCACTCTTCAGCAAGTAAATAAATACACTACCTTACATGTACTATGATAACTGAAATATTTTCTCCAGTTTGTTTGCCACTTTTAAAATATGCATAAGATTAATTATTATGTATTCAAACTTATAGCACTTTTCCTTGATAATTTCTTTTATTCCTTCTAATTTTAAAGAGTCCTTCCCCAATTCCAGAGGTTTAATAAAATTAACTTTTTCCCCCATGCTTTAAATTATGTAATTTGAATTTATTTATGGCTTATAAGTTGAAATCTTTGTGAGATTTTTCTCTAAATAGTAACATGTACTTCTAATCTCCACTGATCCCCATCCCATCTTAAATAACTGATCAAGCATAAGATCTCAAGATATTAAAAAACAATTTAAGTTTTTAAATCTGTCCTACCTAAGTAAATGGGTAACATTCTAAATCTAGATACTCTTAATTCTATATAGTCTCCTCAGGATGGCGCCAAAGTATGGACTATATCAACTTTAAAAAGGGATTAATCCCCACATTGATTAATGGCTTAAAATATGATAAAGGTGACATTTCAACCTGTGGGGGAAAGTTGGACTATTCAATAAACACTGCTGAGACAAATGGGTAGCCATTTGGAAAACAAGCTGGATCCAAATTGGATCGTAAGTTATAAAGTGAAAAATGGAACCACAAAATTTTAATTAAAAAAGTGGGACAAATTCTTTACAACCCTGGAATGAAAAAAATAAAATAAAATAGCATATATAATATGCTATTTTGTGTATATTTACATTTGCTTTGCATATATTAAAGAAACTCTGGAAGTCTACAAAAATGGAAAAGAGACTTTTCACTGAATACTTTTTAATCCTTCTTGGGATTTTAAACATGTAAATGCATTTACCTATTCCAAAAAAAAATTTTTTTATGGTTTCAATGTTCATCACACTGAGAGCTTCAAAAATATTTCACACAAGGAAGTAGCAGGATCTAGATACTACAGATTATTAGTATCCATGGTTTTACCCAGATTTAACGACCCTCAGCTATTAGTGTTTCTGGGAAGGCTGAACCAAAACATGAGTTTTAGACAGAGTAGACAAGAACCATCTCATGACTGAGACAATCTCAGTATTTCATCTCATGGAGTCAAAGAAGTCTGCTGCCTACAAACTCTTCTGTTTAATTTCTAGCTAAACAACTCAGTAGTCACTGTATTAGTTCTCTCTGCTCCAGTAAAAAGACAGTTTTCTTTATGGTAATGACACAGTCATCCTGTGTCTGATGAAAAGGGGTCTCAAAAATGAGCTAATCTCCAAGCTAACTACTGCAGGAAGCAGCAGCTTAGCACTGATTATACCAAAACTAAGGTTGTGTTTGGCAAGTGTTCACCTCTGAATAAATGGTCATCCTTTTAAAAAATAAAATAAAACCATTAAAACCACCCCTGAAGTATGTAGAGGAACACCTGCAGAAATAGCTTCAGAATGCAGTTTCTTACTAAATTTAAATGTTCTATAGAAAATACATGAAGGTCCTTTTATGGATTAACCCTGAACATACTCAGGTAATGGCATCTTGTCCAGGTTATAAGGAGCAGGGCTGCAGGATCTCAACCAAGTCATTGCGTAAGTATATACTTGAGAAAATACCATGTCTAGGTATTTTTTTGAACTCTGAGAAATGTATCAGCTCTACTTACAGGTCCCCCACAATAATGTTTACACAGTTCTCAATCAAGCACTTGCCAAATATTCACAAACCCCCTTCTATTTGCAATGTAGCATCCAGTTTACTTTTCACTCAAAACTCTTAAATATCTTGTTTAAAAGATTCCCTAAAATTACAAAATATCCATCTCCAAAGCTAAAAAGTACATAAAACTCTGCAGAACAAGAATTCATGAACAATTCTCCTAGTAACCCAAGTTTCCCTAAATAGCTACACAAGGGCAAACTATTAACATGATTTTAAAGTGAAACAAAAAAGGAAATTTTCATTTTTCAAATCTTTCCTTTTAAAAATATCCTCATAAATATATATTTTTTTAAATTGTTTTACTTTTGGGGGGGGATTAGGTTTTTATTTATTTTAATGGAAGTGCTAGGAATTGAACCTAGGACCTTGTGCACACTAAGCATGTGCTCTACCACTGAGCTATACCCTCCCCTCTTAAATATGTATTTTTAAATAATTAGGATCATACAGTATATGCCACTTTGCAATCCTTTTACATTTAATAACATATTATGGACATCTTTCTATGTAAATACAGATAGAGCCATCTATCTATCTTATCTTTTTAAATGACTTCTTTTTATTCCTTTGTGCAGATTACCATAATTTAACCAATTCCTCAAAAACATACATTTGGGTTGTTTCTAATTATTCGCTATTATAATAATGTCACAGCAGTATCCTTGTCCACGTATTCTTACCTACTTATATATGGGTAACTACTTAGCATAATTTCCTAAAAGTAAAATCCTAGATCAAAAGATGTGAACACTTTAAAATTTGATACTAACACATAAAGACCACACAAATGTGTACCAATACATTTGCACTTCCTTGATTGCTGTTATGCTACACATATATATTTTCATGAATATATACTGACCATGTGTAGTCTTTCCTTTGGGACTTGCTTTTGCATGGAGCAGCAGCAGATTTTAACCCTACAAATGTGTTTTACAGTTCAATCACAGATGAGAGAAGCAGACAGCACATAATTATGAGATTAAAGGTTGCCTATACAGAGCTTGTTCCCTATTTTATAAATACAATAAATATGAAACTTAATACACAACTTTAGTAATAAACCACTCATATCTGTAAATATGTGTACTGGGTTGAATAGTGTCCCCTAATCCTCACCCCAAAATGCACGTCCACCTAGAATCTCAAAATGTGATCTATTTAAAAATAGAGTCTTTACAGATGTAACCAGTTGAGACCATACTAGATTAGGGTGGGACCTAAATTCAAAGAGTAATGTCCTTTTAAGAGTGAACACACAGAGAAGGTGGCCATGTGACCTTGGAGACAGACTAAGTGATGAAACTAAATGCCAAGGATTGCCAGCAACCACCATGAGAGAAGCACAGGACAGATTCCCCCCTCAGCACCTCTAGAAGGAACCCACCCTGCCGATATCGTGATGTCAGAATTCTGGTCACCTGAACTGTTAAGGAATAAACTTTTTTGTGCCATCCAGTTTGTGGCACTTTGTTACAGCAGCCCTAGGAAATTAATACAATACACATACCCAAAAGTGATACAAATTTCAAAAGTCAGGGTTATAGAACTTTAAAAAGCTCTTCCTATTTTCTGGAATAACATGATAAAAATGAATTTTAAAACAGGATGTTCTGAAATACTTAAATGTTCAGTTATATGGAGGAATGTCATTTTGTATAGTTCTGCCCAATAACCTAAGACCTGCCCTGAGGCAAAAAGAAAGGAGGAGTCTCTCTAACCCATCTCCTCCTCTACATCCCCAGTAAAGGTTTCCACTGGACACTTTCCCTACCAGTGATGAATGAACCTGAGTTTAGGTTTGGTAAAAGTATGTCTAATGATGGAGCGTTATTAACTCTAAAAGAAAACATCACCTACACACTCAACTTCCTCTCCACTCAGAAAAGTCACTTGAAACTGCTTTAGTTTTAGCACCAGTGTTGCCTGAACAGATGTCTCTCCAAAGCCAGGCCCCGACCTTGAATTTCTGAATTGCCAACAATTGCCAACAGCATTCTAAGACTGTATAAGTTTCCTGCTCTGGAAAGCGGTCCACCACATAAAAATGTCATACAAGTGACAAACAGAAAATAAAGGTGAAGTCTCTCAAACTCAGTTTCTTGTGCAATATTAAGACCAGCTGGAATGTAAATCTTAAGTTGAATAAATATATTAACTTTCTTGAGTCAACTGAGTCAAATTGAAAATGATGCATTTTATCTTTAATGTGAGGCTATAAAAATTTTCCACTTCAAAAGGAAAATTCTATATCTCCTCTAAATGATTTCCTCGATATAACAGAACTTTTATTTCAGCACAGTATGGCTTTGAGGCAAAAAGGATCTGGATGTGAATCTCTGCCCTACTACTTACTAGCTGAGTAGTTTGAGCAAGTTATTTAACTTTCCTTAGCCAGTTTCTGTCTTTCTTTTTCTTCCCCCCAGTTTCTTCATTTTTAAGATAAAGGAAATAATATCAGCTTCATGGAATTACTGGGAACGTTGAGTATAAATGTAACTAGCAAAGCATTGGTGTTATGGTCTGAATGTTTTGTGTTCCCCCCAAAACTCGTATGTTGAAATCCTAACCCCTGAAGATGATGGTATCAGTAGGGGTGATTCAGTCATGAGGGTGAAGCCCTCAACAACAGGATCAGTGGCCTGATGAAAGATACCCCACAGAGCTCCCCAGCCCCTTCCACCTTGTGAGGATACAACCAGAAGTCTTGAGACCAGAAAGAGAACCCCCACACAACCACCTCAGACTTCCAGAGTCCAGCACTGTGAGAAACAAACTTCTGTTGTTTACGAGCTACCCAGTCTACGGCATTTTGTTATGGCAGCTGGAAGAGCCTGACATTTGGGAACACAGCTGGGCCTCTAAAAACGGAACGGCAGCTATTATTATCTCTCCTTTACTGGGAACCTAAGAAGCTCAGGTACGTTTATAAACAAAAGTGTTTAGTTTAACACATGTAAATTGAGGACCAGCCATTAAATGACTCAAGGTCTCAGTGAATAAGGAAGAAAAATAAGATAATGGAACCCCAGAGTCCCACCTCTGATTTCCCTAAACTACCATCTAGTCAGCACTTGCTGACAGTAACACATGACCCAGCATGAGGTTTTGCTATAATCACAATTAAGATGAAAACAACAGCCACGCTAGGGATCATGCTACCTTTGTTTTGGGAATTTAATTTTACTTCATAAATATGATCTGACTAATGCTAAATCCTCCTTTATTGAGTACTTTTATCTCTTGTAAACCAATCATAACCACTCTCCTAAAAAGAGCGTTAATGGGTATTACACCACAACCATTTCAAACAGAGAAACTAAATCAGTTTTACAGCTAAGACAGGAGCAAAAACTGAACTAGACTCTAAATACTATTCTTTCTAAAGAGAGAACACACTATTTCTCTTAAGCATTTGCTATTCATAATTGATATTTTCTAATCACTATTTAATTCCAAAGATAAAATCATATGTATAAAATAACATCATCTGTAACACACCTTTCAGTTTCCCATCAAACTCAGGGCTTGTGGCCACCTGCAGTCCTGGATGTGGTAAGAGAAAACAGGTGACACTGGAGAAACACGAGTGAATGTGATTTCGGACATTCTGAATTTCTTCATGTTGATGCTCTTTCACCTGCCAACAAAGGCCAACGATTTACAAAAGTGCATTCGTTTCTCTTCACCAGTAACCACTGGTGTAGGACAAAGGAAGAAAGACTTCACAATTCTAATGGATCACAGTTCTTGTCCAATGAAAAACCCCAGAACCTGAAGAAGTAATAAGTGCATATGTTTGATTAACTATGGCTTGGCTCCTACGGCTACCAAAGAACAGGTACTAAAGAGTTTCTTTAAAAAAGTATTGTGCAAGACTTAGGAAGCACAAAGGAAGGTTTGTGGGCATGAAGGAGGATCTAACCAGTAAGCAGTATTGACAAAGGACTTCTGTGTTTTAATTTTGGAGAACAGGCTAAGCCTGATTATATCCGCACCAAAAGCAAATAAAAATTTGAATAAGAACAACAGAACTAAAGCTCTGAATGTGACATTCTAAAGAAGCACATAGACCCTCATATAAAATGTGAAACAGAAATTGTAACCAAAGCTTTGGGCTTTTGCCCAGGGTTCTTCTCTAATCCCTGTGTGTTATATACTCAGGTTTTCTAATATTACTATGAATAATATTAGTGTGTGCTAATATTCCCAAGTGTTTAACACACTTAATTTAATTTTCCATAATCTGCTTTAAATACAATAGCTAAAGCCAAATAAGAAAGTTATCACAGGGGGAGGGGATAGCTCAGTGGTAGAATGCGTGCTTAGCATGCACAGGTCCTGGGTTCAATCCCCAGTGCCTCCATTAAATAAACAAAATAAATAAATAGACCCACTTACCTACCTCCTCCTCCCAAAATTAAAAGTAAACAATATTAAAAAAGAAAGAAAGAAAGAAAGAAAGTTATCACTACTTTCAGGTAATTCCTCATAAGATTATATTTCTATTTACCTGTAGACGCTTTTCCAAAAATGACATTCCTCCCTGTAGTCCATAGTTGTATTCATAAGGGAAACTCCAGTCTCGAACCAAAAACATGAGTGTCTATTTAGGAAAAGAGCAGACTGTATTATAATGCTGCATAAATGCATTTTCAAAATAACAGTTGAAATACTTCTTTGCATAATGCCAGTTTCTTCAAAGGGTGCAAGAAAAATGTGCTGAAGGATTTATCTACTCTGTAATGTCTTAGAAACTTTACAAACACTAGAAGGACGAGTATAAGCCATGTGTGAGGTCAATATACCCCATCTGATACTTTTTCCTCATGGATGAACAGGAAGGGATTGATGAGAAGAGACTGATGAGAAAATCTTAAACTCCGGGCTCTGCTCTAAAGGCAGGTATGAGGAATGTGGTGAAGGATGAGAAAACAATACAGCACTAGCTACTCATAAAACTCAACTTACTGTTAATGTTAGAAAAGAAAACTGAAATAAATAATAATACTTAAGATCCTCTAATATTACTTAGGTCACTGTGCATTCTCATTCTCATAAAACAATTAGTTAAAGCAGGGGTCAGCAAACTTTTTCTGTAAAGGGCCAGAGAGTAAATATTTTAGGCTGTTGTAGCAAGAAACAGCTGTGGACAATACAAATGACTGTAGCCATGTCCCAATAAAACTTTTCACTATGGACACTGACATTTAAATTTCAGATAATTTACACATGTCATCAATATTATTCCTCTTTTGATTTTTTTCAACCATTTAAAAATGTAAAAAAAATTACCTAACTCACAGGTCATATAAAAACAAGCAGCTGGCCAGATTTGGCCTGTGGATTATAGTTTGCTCATCTCCAAACTAAAACAAAGATATGACTTACATTTATAGTTAAGATATTACTTATATTTATAAGTTAACATTCTACCTGGAAGGGTTTTTGAAAAATTTCATCCATCGCCAGCCGACCATATTCTGTGAAGAGCTTTAAAAAAGAAGAGTTATGGTTTGTAAGGCAGTGTTACATAAAGTATTTCTACAGCTATTTTTTAGCAAAGAATTCATTCAACAGACTGAAGACTACTTATAAGAGACCCAAGTTCTACAGTTTCAAAAGCCCACAGGAGTCATGAACCTTAAAATAAACTTGGTTATTCCTCTCTCTCACATTCCTCATTCCAATTAGCAAACCCAAAATCCAACTACCCACAACTTCCATGTGGCTTGGAATATTGCACCAGCTTCCTCACTGGTCCCCCTGAATCAGCCCTTGCCTCCTCCCGCCCAGGCTATTCTCAATACAGCAGCCACAGTGGCTCTGCTATAAATAAGGTTACTTTGACCACATCACGTCTCTGCTCAAAACCCTCCAACCTCATTCAGTTTAAAAGCCTGATCCTGTGTTCTGCCTCCTCCTTCTGCCTGCAACGTTCTTCCCCCAAATATCTACACAATCAGCTCCCTCACTTCTTAGGGTCTTAACTCAAATGACTCCTCAATGAAGCTTTTTGTGGTCATCTCCCTAAAAAGATTACAGCTCTCCACGTAATATTTCCTACCCCATGTCTCTTTCTAATTTTTCTCCTTCATCTGTCTCACTATCTAACATACTGTATCTTTACTTATCTTGATTAGAGTCTGTCTTCTCTACTAGCATTTAAACACCATGAGGGCAGTAATGTTTGTTTTGTGCACTACTGGGCCTCCAGCAGCAAGAACAGTACATACTGAGCCCACGGTACACGTGCCATTCAAATGACTGAATGAATGAATTCTTTAACGTTAGGGTTACACATACATTTACCTCTGTTTCTTCAAGAAGCCTAACTAAAAAGTAGAGCAGAATGAACTTTAAAAGTTACAAACTCCCAGAATAAAGAGGATGGGAAATGATATGACAGCAGAAATGAGTTGTCAAAAACACTGGAAATAAAACAGACAAATGAGAACTGTCTCGGGTTTTGGCCCTACTGAGAAATATGCAAAAGGCAGGGGCCAACAAGAAATAAGCAGTCTCTTGGCAGAGTCCCTGAAGGGATCAGAAATTAGAAGCCACAGTCACCCTGAAGGAGGACTTGGGGGATCAGGGCTGGTAACAAAGAAAAGGGTTGAAAGTTTTGGAGAGAGAATCAACATTCTCGATCCTGCTCCCCCGGCTCCAATCCTCTTCCTGTCCCCACAGAAGATGGGAAGTGTACTATCTGGAGAGGATAAACCAAAAAGAATTTAGACTTTGAACCAAACTCAGCTGAGGATGGGAATAAGTCCCCTACCTTACTGGAATAGGTACTTTAGTCAAAGTCTACATGTGGAACAGTGAGACTCCCTAGCCTTCTCACCCTGCTGGAGCCACAGCAAGCTTCTACCCACCAGGCAAGAGTTTAAACAATTCTCTGGGGAAACTGACAGCCCAAGATAATAGTCTGCAAATACAGACACTTAGGGGCTGCAACAAAATAACTAAATAATCTTGCCCAATTATCTCACTGTAATCCAAACCAGTATACAAGGCCCAATCTCTTACCAAAAGCTCTGAGTCAGATTTTTAGCAGCTCACTCTTAAATACAGATAGCCAAGGACCACCAACCTTTGAGAAAAGCCTCTAGCAGGAAAGACAAAAACTCATGTCCTTCAATTCTAGAGCATCATCTCATATTATTTCCTTTTATAACTTCTTTCCCTACATTTTCTGGGCTCTTTCACTAAAATACCCATTAACATACTAAATCTCTCCTGAATTGATCCTCAACTGCTCCTATTTTTCTATGCCCTCCATTCTCCCTCTCCTCTCCTCCCCTTCCCTCTCTCCTCTTCCCTTCTCTCTCTGCTTCACTGCCAACTCTGCTACCGAATTCTACTCGCTGTCTTTTTATTCAACCTGTTAGGGAAATTTTTTCCAATTTATCTTCTAATTCTTCCTCTACTGAATTTTCCATTCTTGCGGTCATAGTTTCAATTTCCAGGAGCTCTTTTTTGTTTTCTGAACGTTGCTTTTTAACAGCATCTTGCTATTATTTCTTGGTTGCAATAGTTGCAACGTCTTATCTTTCTGAGGATATGAGTATACAAAGAATGAAGAAAAAGCCCACACTAAGGTATATTACCATGAAAATGCATGCCAAGAGTAAGATCTTAAAAGCTTCAGAGAGAAACAAAAAGGTCACATACAAAGGATCAGGAATCAGATAGTGTGGGACTTCAGCAGCGACACTGGGAGCTGGAAGGCAATGAAGCAATGCCTTCAAACCTAACAGAATTTTCCTATAATTCTAGGATAAAGTTAAAATCTTATCAGACTTACTAGACCTCAAAAAAGTTATCTCCTATGCAGCCTTTCTCAGGAAGCTATTGGAGAATACATAAAATTAAAGAGAGAATAAACAAATCAAAGAGTAAATGGGATCCAACTGAGAAAGGAGTTGAAAAGAAATTGCCAGGCTGATTTCAAACTATATTACAAAGCTATACTAATCACAACAGTATGGTATTGGTATAAAACCAGACACATAGATCAATGGAACAGAACAGAAAGTCCAGAAATAGATCCTAGCAAATGTTGGTCAATTAATTTACAACAAAGGAGACAAGAATATTCGATGGGGAAAGGACAGCCTCTTCAATAAATGGTGCTGGGAAAACTGGACAACCATATGCAACAGAATGAAACTGGATAACTATACTATACCATATACAAAAATTAACTCAAAATGGATCAAAGACTTAAAAGAAACCATCAACACAATGAAATGATAACCTACCGAACAGGAGAAAATATTTGCAAACCATATGTCAGATAAGTGGTTAATATCCAAAATATAAAAAGAGCTCATACAAATTAGGCAGAGGATATATATAAACAGACTCTTCCAAAGAAGACATACACATGGCCAACAGGTACATGAAAAGATGTTCAAAATCATTAAGTCATCAGGGAAACACAAATCAAACCCACAATGAGCTATCACTTCACACCCGCCAGAATGGCTATTATCAAACAGACAAGATTTGGCAAGAATGTGGAGAAAAGGGAGTCCTTCCTTGTCCACTCTTGGTGGGAATGTAAACTGGCACAGCCACATGAAGACAGAGGCAGAGACAAGTGCTACAGCTGCAAGCCGAGGAAAGCCAAGGACTGCCAGCAAACCACCAGGAGCTAGCAAGAGGCAAGAAAGGATTCTCCCTGCAGGCTTCAGAGAGACTGTAGCCCTGTCAAGCACTTGATTTCTGACTTCTAACTTCCACAACTGTGAGATGATACATTTCTACTGTTTTAAGCCACCCTTTGTGGTACACTCTTACAGCAGTACTAATGCATCACTTGTGCCTACTCATTTAGGTCCTCTCTCACTGACTGGACTACACATCCATAAAAAATCACGTCTGCCTCAAACACTGTTGTATCTATAGCACTTGGTGCACTGTCTCACACAAGCTAGGCATTTAAAAAAAAACTGTGAAAGAAAGGCACTTAGAAAGGAATAAATTTCAGGTGAAAAGGTGTCAAACTCAAGTTTTGATGGAAATGTTTCATGGCACTGGTATAGAACCACCAATTATGAAATACAAGTAATTGCTAATAATAACATTAAGAGTCAAAATTTAGGAATTATTTTTTGTTTTTTTAAAGGAATATAAATTAGAACTAAGTCAAAGTAACCTCTATAATAAATCACATCCTCACTCACTCATATTCTGATAATTTTTTAAATGTTTTTTTTTAACTTTTTTTTGGTGGGGGGTAATTAGGTTTATTTACTTAGGTTTTAGTGGAGGTACTGGGGATTGAACCCAGGACCTCATGCATGCTAAGCATGCACTGAGCTATACTCTCCCCTCTCCCATATGTTTCTTGAATGTCAGTGGGAGGAGTGGAATTAGAGAAGCACGCCAGGTTGCATTCAACTCTGGAATATCCAACAAAGAGGATTTTACAGGAAAAACATATAAAAACTGCTGCTATGGAGAAGAGAAGACAATGACTAATAACAGTAGTAGTAATAGGTACAATAAATAATGGCTAGCAGTTATTAAACACATACTATTTTTCAGGCACATGATCCTATGCACTTTATAAATATTAAGCTTATTTAATTTCACCTGAATTATTACATTAACTTCATAACCAGTCTCACTGAATGCACCCTTGTGCCTCTAAAAATCTATTCTGAACACAATAGCCAGGGTGATCCTTTTAAAATGTCAAATAGTACCACCCCTCTGATCAAAACATGGCCCTATCTCAACCAGAGGAAAAGCCCAAGTCCTTACAATGGCAGCGAATACTGGAAGCTGAACGTCTCTCTGACTTCAGCACGAGCCTCCTCCTGTCTCACCCCGCAATCCCACCCACTGGCTCCCTCACTGTTCCTGGATCCCACCAAGCACGCTCCACCTCAGGGTCTTTCTTCCTGCTGTTCCCTCCCCTGCACCACTTTCCCTCAGATGTATCTGCAGGATTTACCCACTCAATTTCTTAGGTTCCCTGCTCAACTCAGTAAGGCCTTCCCTGACCACCCCAGCAACAGATACAGAGTGCAGGATACCATGAACTCAAAACTTTCCTCTACATTTCAGTCTTTTGCTAAAACTACTCAGTTGTGAAGTCTTAAAACTTTTAAATGATACATTTACATTTTTATGAGGAATAAATACCTGTAACTGTTGAAGATCATCTTCCTGAATGTTCTGGGACAAATTATAAATCTGGGAAACAAAAAATCAGGTTGATATACTCTACCTTACTTCAAACGAATCCCAAATAAGCCTAAAGCACTGAACAGAAGCTTTGTACAATTAAAGGTCTGCATGTAAGAATATGAAGTCTGTCTGGTGACCACAAATCTGATCTCTTTATCTATGAGTTTGTTTTTGAAGTAAAATTGACCTACAACACCATGTTAGTTCCTGGTGTACAACACAGTGACTTGTTATCTCTATACATTACAAAATGATCACCATGATACATCAAGTTATCATCTGTCACCATACAAAGATATTACATTATTATTAACTATATACCCAACACTGGACCTTTCATACTGATGATTCAATTATTTTGTAACTGGAAGTTTGTGCCTCTTAGTCTTCCTCACCTGTTTCTCACCCCCCCCCAACTCCCCTCTGGCAACCACCTGCTTGCTCTCTGTATCTATGACTCTGTTTCTGTTTTGTTATATTTGTTCATTTGTTTTGTTTTCCATATTCCACATATAAATAACATCTACACTTCATTGTATTTTATACACCACTTGTTATTAAAATGGTCTACGTGGGTTTAAAAAAAAATACGGTCTGATCAAACAGTAATACTATCTGTCTTCTGGAAAACTATGCATATAAGGTTGAAATTACATAATTCTTCCTTTATAGTTTAAAATATAGTTTTCTTAAACTCTTACCAAATCTACATTTCCTATATAATGTTACTGAATTAATTTCAATGTCCATTTTTCAGACTTTTCTTGGAGTATTTTGTATATATTTATGACCAAAGTGGAAAAATAAAAGTTTAGGCTCCTTCTTGAGCTTCTAAGAGCTTAACTTACATTTGCAGCCTAAAAAGAACATTTACATGTCACCATAGGAATTCTGATAACAGAACAATAACTGAAACTAGATGTATTCTCTTTATTTCTTCTACAAACTTTTTTCCTAGTCAAGTGGTTTTTACCTGAACAGAACTAGTCATGGTGCTTAGAGCAAAGATGGTAGCACAATCTTTCACTGTGGACTGGCTGTCAAACGCCCCCTGGGTATCCATCAGAACAACTGCAACCTACAAAAAAAAAGAAAGAAAATACAAACAAAACATGTTAAAGTGAAAAGGGCAAAACACAAGGGGAAATTTAGAAGTGCAGATAACATTTAAATGAGGCTTAAGCACCTGCTTATAGGGTCTATCAGAAAAGAATTACAGGTGACCCTTGAACAACAGGTTTGAACTGTACAGGTCCACTCACAGATTTTTTTTTTTTAAATAAATGTAAGTATTTAGGCACCTTGTTTTTTGACCAGAGAATTTTGCTGTAGAAGATTATCTGCTCTGACCTGGTGAGATGATATATAACAGGTGTACAGAGCAATATGAAAGGAGGGGAAAACTGCTCTAACAATCAAAACAGCTGCAAGTTGAAGCCAGCTGGCTCACTTTCCAAACCAGTCATCTGGATGTTTTTTGTCGTTGAAAAAAAAATTTTAAATACTAACTGACTTGGTTTAAACTTAGGCTTAATCCAAAAAAATGAAACATATGGCCTGGGATATTTTTGGCATTTAACTGCAAGGCTGTATTCTTCTCTCAAATCTCTAGGGTTTTCTGGTTGTTTGATAAAAGAAAATGAACATTTTTTTCAATCATTATGAAAGAAAGAGCATACCAGAGATGCCAAATGAAAGCAAGAGAATCTAGGCTATCCCTGCACTCGACGTAACTAGGCTTCATGAAGCCTCAGGCTTTCTGAAAAGAACCTAATTGACTCATTCCCACCTTAGAAGTGAGATTTATACAAAATGTTAAATAAGATATAAGACCTTATTATCCTTATACAACTTGCTGTAATTTTCAGTCATGTAATTAAAAAAACAAAACTTTTCAAACCCATGCATAACTGGTTCCAAAAGAGAACAGGGTTTAATTAATATGTTCAGAAAAATTAGTAAATTCATCAGCAAGTGCCTGGTTCTTTACCAATACCTATATCATTTGCAAAAGCCAGAAGAGAATTTTTCCATGAAGCTCTATTGAGTCCAAGAAGAGAAATGCCCTAATCAAAAACACTTTTAAGTAAGATTTATGGTAACAAATACAAACGAAAAAATTTTATTACTTAGAAAAGGTAAAGAATAATTTTATTCTTAGAAATAAGATTATCACTTTATATTATCAGGTTTCATTAATCACATTATATACCTATGAGTTTATTCTCATATACCCAACCCACTACTGTAGTCAAATAGATATGGTATAAACTCAAGCAAAAGAAAGTACTATGCAGAAAAAAAGATCAATTCAAGTTTCTAGCCTGAATACACTAACATCTAATGACACACATAGAAGGCAATTTTATCCTACCCACACTTTAGCTGTTTTGTGAAGAGGATACTGTCAAACTAAATGACCAATAAAGCTTAGCCATGGCCAGGGCAAGTGAAGTTCCACATGCCAAAAAATGGTGTTGGATCTCTACCTCACATCATATACAAAAACTAACTGAAATGGATCAAATACCTAAATATTAGAGCAAAACCCACAAAACTCACAGGAGAAAACACAGATGTAAATCTTTGTTGCCCCAAAGCAGTAGTTTCTTAGATATGACACTTAAAGCACAAACAAAAAAGGCAAATTGAAACTCATCATAATTAAAAACTTTGGTATATCAAAGAATACTCTGAAGAAAGCAAAAAGACAACCCACAAAATGGAAGAAAATAATTGCAAATCACATATCTGATGAGGGTCTAGTATCCAGAACATATAAAGAACTCCACAATAATAAGACAAATAATGCAACTAAAAACTGGATTTGAATTTGATTTAAACAGACATTTCTCCTAACAAAATATACAAACGGCTACATGACAAGATTCTTAACAACATTAGTCATTAAGGAAATGCAAATGCAAATCAAAACCACAATGAGAGATACCACTTCACACATACTATAATCAAAAAGACGAACGATATCAAGTGTGGCAAGGATGTAGCAAGACTGAAGCCTCCCGCATGGCTGGTAAGAATGTAGGGTGCTTCGGGGAACAGGTTGGCTATTTCTGAAAGGTTAGATACAGTATTGCCAAGTGACCCCAAAACTCCACTCCTAGGTGTATGCCCAAGAGAACTGAAAACACATGCTTACTCTAAAGCCTAGTAGCAAAAAACAATAATAATAATCCAGTTTTTAAAATGGGTTATGGACTTGAATAAACATTTTTTCAAAGAAGATATGCAAATGGCCAACAGGTATATGAAAAGGTACACAATATTACTCATCATGAGAAAAATACAAATCAAAACCACAATTAGACACTATCTCATACCTATTAAAGCTATCAGCAAAAAAAAAAAAAGAGATATTAAGCATTGGATGTAGAGATGTAGAGAAACTGGAACACTTGGACATTATTGATGGGAATACAAAATGGTTCAGCCACTATGGAAAGTAATATGGAGATTCCCCCAAAAAACTAAAACTGAAGCTATCTTATGATCCAGCAATCTAACTGCTGGGTACACACCCAAAAGAATTCAAATCAGAATCTTGAAGAGATTTCTGCACTCCCATGTACACTGCAGCATTATTAACAGTAGTCAAAATATAGAAACAACCTAAATGTCCTTTGATGAATGTGGCATAATCATACAATAGAATATTACTCCACCATGGAAAGGAGTCAAGTACTGACACATGTCATGGATGGCCTCTGAGGGCACTGGGCTGGGTTGGGGAGGCCACACAAAAGATCCATACCTTACATGACTCCATTTGTATGAAATGGCAAACGTGGAGACGGAAAGCAGATCACCAGTGACCAGGGGCTGGGGGGAGAGGGTAGTAGGGGGTGACCGTTAACAGGTACTGGGTTTCTTTTTGGGGTGATGAAAATGTTCTGGAATTAGATGGCAATGCTTGCACAGCCTTGTGCGTGTACTAAAAACTGCTGGCTAACATACTTTTAAAGGATGAATTTTATGGTATGTGAATTATACCTCAGTGAAAAAGAGAAAATCATTGCATCTGCAAACTAGAAAAATGAGTCTAAATAGAGAAAACAAGGAGAAATACAAAAGAGAAGCTCTTTGAGGAACAGGAGTCATATGTATACCTAAAGTGCTGCTTATCGGGGGGAAATGGTGTTCTCTTAACATGTAGTGGAACAGCAAAATGCCACAACCACCTGCAAGAACAATTTGGTAACAGCTGAAAAAAGGGGAAATGGGCATTCTCAGACCCAGCAATTCCACCTCAGGGTGGCTTTTTAGTGTTTTTAACTGGAACCCACAGTAAGAAATATATTTTACACTATGACCAAATATACACACATGTAAAGCTAAAACTAAATCTGTACATATACTCAAGACACTGGACATCAGGTAACAGAAGATAATGATCCTCGAGAGAAAGGAAACGGATGAGGTGAGCCCTTCAGTTGGCTCAGCTAACTGGCTAAGCCACAGGAGAAGGAACCCAGGCAGATCCAACAGATTCCCTGAGTTGAGAAAATACAGAATTCTAGAATCTTGCCTCAGTAGTAAGAAATAAATAGCTCTAGATTAAACACAGCTCTTGTCCCATTTAATAAACCTTAAAATTTAAAAGAAAGACCAAAAAGGATCCAATAGCTTCCAAATTTCTTAACTGCATCCCTTAACAAGCTCAGCATTTTGTAGGAATACAAAAAAACCCCAACACCCAACAAGGTAAAATTCACACATCTGATATCAATCAAAAATCTTTAGGCATTCAAAGCATCAGAAAAATAAGACCCAAATAAGGAGAAAATTCAATTAAAACTAACCCAGAACTGACACAGATGTTAAAATTAACAGAAAATGATGCTAAAACAGTATTCTATATACCTATATTTCATATATTCAAAAAGTTAAGAAGTGACATAAAAGACCTAAAATGAACTTCTAAAGATGAAAATCACAATATCTGAAATGAAAAACACACTAGATGGGACTAACAGCAGATTATAAAGATTGGTGAACTAGAAGACCTAGTAATAGTAACTGTCCAAAAGGAAACAGAGAGAGAAATAAAAACTTTAAAACAGAGCATCATGAGCTATGGGACAACTTCAGGCAGCCTGACATACATGTAATAGTGTCCCTACAGGGAATAAGGGACAAAAAAATTTGAAGAAATAATGGCCCCCAGAATGTCTGAATTCTATAAAAATTATAAACCTGCAGATTCGAAAAGCTCAACAAATCCAAACACAAGAAACATTAAGAGGACTATACAAAGAGACATCACAATTAAATCGCTTTAAACAAACGATAAAGGGAAAAAAATCTTAAAAGCAACCAGACAGAAAAAAGACACGTTCGACACACAAGAACAAAGATAACAGCAGATTTCTCAGCAGAAACCGTGTCAGCTAAAAGGCAGGGGAGCGACATCTCCGAGGCACTGAAAAACAAAGCTGTCAGCCTAGAATCCTACACCCAGCATAAATATTTTCAAAACAAAGACAAAATACTTTTCAGACATATGAAAGCCAGAATTCAGCAGCAGGAGAGCAGCACTACAAGAAATATTAAAGAAAGTCCTTCAGGCAGAAGGAAAAACAGACACAAAAAATAGAAACAGGGACACAAAAAGTGAAGGGTAGTTATTGGTAACTATATGGGTGAATATACAGCTTTTTTCTTATTATTTATCTTTAAAAGATAACTGACCATTTAAACAAAAATAAAAACATGTTCTTAAAGTAAAATCAGTGACAAAAGCACAAAAGCTGGGAGGGGAGAAACGAAAAGTCAATTCTATCTCAGTAAAACTGCTCAAAAAGTAAAGGTTGTACAAAATAGTATCTAAAACTTCTTCATGAAAAAGTTTCTAATATTACATTTGTTTTCCTTTTGGAGTTTCTGTTTGTTTGTTTCTAATATTATATTTCAATAACTCTTTATTCTCCTACATTTTCTTTAAAAAATTGTGTGATAATCTCCCCATTTTGCTACACATCTTTTGAGTATGTGTATCCACGCATTAAAACAGAAATTAGTGGGTTTTCCAATATACCTCTCTCCTGAAACCTCACTTTAAAAAAAAAGAGAAATAAAATGTTAAAAGAAAAATAAAATATTAAATAAATTAATAAGGAAATTTATAAGGAAAAAGAATAGAAGTTATAAAAACAGTGATCAAGAGTCATGCGTCAACTCTCCAGCTCCCAAAATATTGACTGACTTAGCATCTAGGAAAAGGCTGAAACTGAACAACCTGAATGGGGGATTTGAAACCTTAAGCCCTGGAAAGACTCAGAAATGATAGGTACAAACAGCTGTGAAGGCATGCTTTAGGGCAGGGCTAAAAATCAGAAACAGTGGGTTTGACATGATTAGTTTATGATCACTTAAAATATCTGATTTTAATATTTAGCATGCAGAATTTTGTGTATTTAGTAGTTTTTGAATATGTAATGAAACCATTTCATTAAAAACAAAAAAAAATTTTTTTAATTAAAAAAAAAAAGAAACAGTGGGTTAAAGTCTTTTAAGAAACAGTCGTACCCCCTAGGTCCCCTCTTCCACACATGACCTGCCCCTGCTGACCCTTACAAAGAAATCTGAGGAGAAGCACTGCAACGGTAGCTTACTGGCTCCATGAGATGGGGTGAGGCACCCTGATAGAAGGGGAGGTAAGGGGAGTGAATGCTCACCTTCTGAACTGGGAGACCCCCCCACCCAGAGCCCCTTCTCTGCTCAGCTCCCAGATAATGGCAGCCAGGTCTGTGCAGCCCACACAGGAGTGGAGTGTAAAGAACAGAAGGAACATCTAAAACAGCTGAGAGCATTCGCCTCTGGGACATGAAAATGAGCAGAGGGAAGACTAGGGCATCTGATGGCTATTTTTCATCAGAAGCCTTATATTACTATTTGACCTGCATGCATTATTTTTAAACCTGCACTTATATCATTTTGATAAAAATTATTTTTTAATTGGATTATCCGACTACACATTAAAGTTCTGATTTTGTTGTGTTTGTTAGTTTCTAAGTCTTTTTCTTCCTTACCTTCTTCCCACCTGGCTTCTCCACAGTGAAAACTTCACTCCAGATCTGAATCCCAGTGGTTTCTGGGTCAGAGCCCCCTCTCCAAGAAAATCCCATCAGCGGTTCTTCTGGGTCACCCAACCAATTTGAATGGCCACCTTCCTTCTACAGAAGAAATAAGAAATTTCCACTGAATCTTAAATTTTGAGTAACTTTACACATCAAGGATAATTCATGAGCTTATTTTGCTCTTTTGGACATAAAAGTCTCGCTTTCTAATTTGAAATGAAACAATTCTACCTTACCTGGGAATATAAGTATCGTAGCATAAAGTCCAGAAAGAAGGACTTGCCCTTTCGGAAGGCACCAGCCACTGACACAACCACCACATCGAGGTCTCGGATGTGGTCCTGTAAGAGGACGCTGGCCAAGGCTTTCTCTTCTAGCTCAAAGGAATGTTGGTCTTTCTGAACCAAAACAACCTGCACTGGACCAGGCTTTCCACTCTCCATAGCATCACCTATGTTGTGGCAGAGAAAAAAATTAGTTTCAAATATTTTTTAATATGTATGTTTTAACATGGGAAGAGTAAAAACTTCTTAAACAGGGCACAAAAGCACTAACCATAAAAGAAAAAAAAATGACAAATCAGACTTCATTAAAATTAAGAATTTTTGTTCATTAAAAGACATCATTAAGGGAGTAAAAATGCAAGTCACAGGCTAGGAGAAAATACTCATAACACCTAAATCCAAAAGACTCGAATCTAGAATCATTATAGAAATCCACAAGAAAAAGACAATTACTCTCATTTTAAAAACAGTAATGGGCAAAATATTGTAAATGGGCACTTCATTAAAAAAGGTTATCCAAATGGTCAACAATCATATGAAAAGATGCTTCCATATCATTACTTATAAAAACGCAAATTCAAACCATAATGATACCACTGCTTGCCCATCAGAATGGCTAAAATTTAAAATACTGACAAAAACTGTAGTAGCGATTGGAGTACAACTGGAATTCTTGTACCTTCTGATGGGATTATAACCACTTTGAAAAACTGTTTACAGTATCTACTAAAAACTACAGATAACCATGATCATACCTTAGAGAAATAAATGTGTATGTCCACCAAAAGGCATATATACAAGAATGCTCACATTAACTTTATTCAAAATGGTCTAAAACTGGAAATAAACCATCCACCAACAGTAGAAAGGGTTCCTGGCAATGCTAAGCCTTTTACACACAATTTTATATAATCCTCGGAACAACCCCATGAAGTAAATAATAATGCTCCATTTTAAAAATAAAGAAACCTAGGCTTACAAAAGTTAACATCTTGCCCAACAGGTCTGGAGAAAAGCTTGAAAAGATCTTTAGGTGGCTATGTTTTACAGATCGCTCTTAATAACCTAGTTAGAGTCTTAGCGGCAACTAATTCTTTAGCTCAAAATTAAGCACTAACTAGTAGTTTCCCTACTAGAGTTTAAAGTCCAAAGATACTGATTCTTAGAAATTCAGAGCCACATAGTAGCTATATGGATTTATGGAAAGTTTACAAAAAACCAGCCGTGGGGTCTATGAAATGAGGCAAAGCACTATTTCCCTAAGTGTGAGTATGTACCACTGGTACTAAAGTAGGTATTTTTTAGGAAGTTAAAATGAAATTTGTTTTATGTTAATAATGATATATTTTAATGTATATTAGGAAGCAAAACCATGTCTTAATGGACTATTGCTTAGAAAGAAGTTAAGTTAAGAAAAGAATCAATTTAAAGTAACCTGAAGGACAAATACTAAGTAGGGCACAGGACAGGGAGGCAGTTATGACCAAAATCACATATATGGTCCCAGAAACACTGTGGTCCGGGAAGCACTGAAGGCTGCATGATCACAGCGAAGTCGACAAAACAGATCGACTGCCAGACTCCACTCTTTAAGCTATGGGAATTGCTGCTCACTTTTTATACTTAGAGTATCAGACAGCAACAAAAGGGTTCTTGCCCCCTTTTTAATTTTTTGCAGACTAGTGGAAAACGTTTATAAATATAGATTAAATGTCATGCTATCATTGTAATAAATGTATAGTAATACTTTGCTTTCCCATTATTGTCTGGATAAAAAAGAAACATTTTTTTTAAAATAATCTCTTAGGGTTCTTCTTATTGCCATAACAGCAGGTGAATCCAGGACCTGAAGACCTTCAATCTTTCATATGAAAGAACAAATGAGAACAATTTATTGAGACCTTACGGATAAGCCACAGGGTTCAGTACTGAGAAGTAATCAAAGCAGTACCGAAGTTCCTGAAATGGCTGGTTGCTCTTCCAATATTCATTTTTCTCCTCCTGCTATGGTAGTAGATTTTTCAGCTGGGCATATAACTGTTCAAAAGAAACACACTTCCAACCCAACCTTATACGCAGGGTATCACTAGGTGACTAAGCTCTGACTGGAAATGATACAGCAACTTCCAGATCAGGCATTTCCCCACTTTCTGCTGGCTTGATGCAAAAGTTAGAGCAAGTTCCCCTAGACCACGCACATGAGGGGCAACACCCCAGGAATACTGGAGGTAGGGCTGAGGACTTTGTGTAGCAGAACTGCCACGCTGGTTCACTTTCATGTGAAAGAAAAATGTCTACCTTGTTTAAATCACTTAATTGGAGGCTCTATGAGAAACAGTTAAACTTAGCAACCAATACAAGAGTTTCCCAGGACTTCACAACTAAGCTCATGACACTGGCTCTTTCAGTTTCATCTATTTCACTATGAAAGCTTACTGAGCAACATGAATGTACTGGCACATAGCAGGCAGACAATTAACAACTGTAAAAAGAATGAATGATATGCTCTGTAATACAGTTGAAGGCTACCACCCTAGGGATGCAGGTGGTATTGTCAGGGCAACAGGCATGGAAGATAAGGTTACCTGGGCTACAAATAAGACAGAATATTCTAAGGACAAAAATGTCTGCAGTTGGACACAATGAATTGCACTTCAAGAGAAGCTGAAGATCACTGAGGACAGTTAAAAAAAAAAAAGTGATAAAGCCTTCACTCATCTCTTCCTCTTTCTGCCTATAGCACAGTGAAAATGAAGAGAACCAGGCTATGTTTAGTTGGGGGAACTGGGGTGATTCTGCATTCCTCCTCAACTATATACTGGGCATATCGGATTTTAAAAGACCTTTTTCCTTTGGTTTGGATCCACTTAAGCGAAAAATCATTCTGAACTATACATATGAACTGTAAGTCAGCTTAAATAGAGCTGCTCACTTTTCACAACATCTTCATCTCTTACTTCCTAATAGGACTATATTACTGATTGTCCAAGTAAAAACTTTATTTCTTTTCACTCCTTTCTAGATATCATGTAAATGTCCTTTGCTGATTTGATTTTCCTCACATCTCAGACTCCCCAGTCCCTTAGATTCCTTAATCAAAACCTTAGGGCCCTCTCCTTTGGCCATGCCACTTTCCAACCTTTCTTGTCTGTTAGATTGATCATGCAAGTCATCATCCCCAAGTGTTGCACTGACGATGTCACCTCATCCCTTAGGGCGGACCGCCTTCATTACAGTACATACACGTATCCTGACAGTATCCTGATAGCAATCGTATAAAAAGCTAGCGGAAACATTTTATGGATTGACGGCTCAAAGCTCGTCTCCATCCTGTAAGTCAAAGCCTATCATTATTCTCCCTACTGCCTTCGTTCCTCTAATTCTTTATTCTCCTCATTCTCCCAGGTAGATTTATTCTCATTGGTCTTCCTCCCGGAAAAGAGGATTCAGGTCCTGTCCTGTCTTGATTCCAAAATTTCAGATGTACAGCATATTCGACCATTTGTTCCCACTGCCTGAAATGCTGCTTCTGCCTGACTCCAGGCAAAACACGTGCTCATCCTTCAACACTTACCTTCACTTCCCTCTCAGAGCCTACCACTTTACATGGTACACTGAAAAGCAATCAAGACAGGGCAGGGCTTGATTCCTTACTTTCTCCCCTATAGAATGTAAGCTCCATGAAATCAGACATTTTTGTCTCTTTTGTTAATGCTATATCCCCCAAGATGCAGAATGGTGCCCACATGTAGTAGACATCCAATAAATATTTATGGAATAAATGAACAAACTCCATCACTTAGTCCCAATGTGATTGCAGATAAATTTCTAATCATTTGTGGCTCCATTTATTGATAAATCTAATACCCAGCTCAAAGCACAGTGTCTGACATAGAACAGGGACTCCACAGTAAACCCACTTTCCTATTTCCACTAAAACCTTGTACATACTATTATTTCACTCATTAAAATAGTATGTTGTAATTATGATTTATCACCCAGATTGGGTACTCCTGGGAGGTAGAGAAACTGTTAGAATCAGCCCCAGTATCTACCATAGAAGAATAATAACTTCCTAGTATTGTGAACACTAAACCTAACAGTACATGCAAAGAACCTCAAAAAAAAGTCAACTTCTTCCTCCCAGTCTCTTTCATTGTCAAACTCCTTGAAGGTATGTTTTCATCCACTAATCCCCCTCTTCCCTTCTTATCACCTTCCATTCTGACCTTCCTCCCAATCTCTCTGTTGAAACTGTTCTCAAGTTCATCAGTGACCTCCTGCCAAAACCAACAGGACTTTCTTCATTCCCATTCAAGCTTACACCTGTGACAAAACACCACCCACTTCTAAAACTTCTTAAAACATTTGGACTCAGCCAAAGTGCACACTCCTAGTTCTCTCCCAGCCTCTCTATCACCCCTTTCACTGGTCCTCCTTTTCAGCTTCCTGTGATGCACACTAGCATCTGCTTCAGCCCGGTGCAGTTCTCATCCACTCCCTGGATGAGCTCTTTATTCTAATAATTTCCCTACACCTTCCAGTTTGGTGATGCAACTTCATTAATTTCTAACCTGCATTTAGGTCCAAATGTATAGCTGCCTAAGGGACAATTCACCTGGATATTCTACCCAACAGCTCACTCTCAGAGGTGTATTATGTAGAAATATATGGGTAGAAGAGTCAGGAGACAAGTTCCTACTCCAGTTCTACCAACAACAACCTGTGTGATTCTGGGCATGTCTAGTCTTCAGTCTCAACAGTAAAATGAGTTAAGATTTAACCTCTAGCAACCCTTTCAGTACTAACAATTCTGTAAGTCTACATTTAGTGTCATCAAAATGAATCCTCTCAGTTACTCCACTTCTCTGAAATCTCCACCTTTCAGCCTCCACATTTTCCCTGACTCCCATGTGCAACATGCCACCAAACCCTTTCATTTCTTCCTTCCATGACTTAAGCTCCTGTTTTGGCAAAGGTTATTATGCTCATGAGGCAATATGTTCAGGATAAAGGGCTTCCCCTAACAATCAGAAAAGATCAGACTTCTTGGCCCAGTTTTGTTTTTTGGTTTTGGTTTTTGTTTGTTTGTTTGTTTGGAGATACTGAGGATTGACCTCAGGACCTGGTGCATGCTAAGCACACACTCTACCCCTGAGCTACTCCCCTACCCCTTAGGCCTGGTTTTGTACTAACTATAACAGCATGAGTAAATCATTTTACCTCTCTGTGTCTCAGTTTCTTCTACAAAATCAGGCAGTTAGGTAAAGCTATTTTCTAACTCTAAAATTCAATGTCTCTTGAACAACTGAAAATATCCTGAGCATCTAATAAACTGGCCAACCTTGCTGGGTAACCTATTCATGCCTTGGCTTAATTTATATTGTATAGGCCTGGCTAAAGAACAGATCAAAATTTACGATGATAAAAACACCAAAGCAACTTGCCCAGTAAGGACCACACAAAGACTTGAGGGTTTGTTGGGGGTTTTATTGTTGTTGTTGTTGTTGTTGTTGTTGTTGTTTTTGCAGGGGAGAGGGTTCTCCCATTTGCAGTGAAATTACTCCCACTTATTAGGAATCTTATACTCTGGAGATCTTACAGTGAGGGATGGTACTAGAAGAACTTTTAAGTCGGGGCTAAGTATAGCTCAGCAGTAGTATACATGCTTAGCATGCACAAGGTCCTGGGTTCAATCCCTGGTACCTCCATTTAAAATATATATATATTAAGGGGGTGGGGGCTATAGCTCAGTGGTAGACTGCATGCTTGGCATGCACAACTTCCTGGGTTCAATCCCCAGTATCAGTTAAGGGGAAAAAAAAACTTAAGTGGCAATCCTATATGCCTTCTCCCTTGAGTGAAGCAATCATTTTCCAAGGTCTAGATACGCATTCTGAGACAACAGTAATGCTCATTTATGTAAACAGCTAATGTTCATTTATATGAAGAGTTTATGCTATATATACTATGTTCATTTATATAAATAACAGATGTGACATTTTAGTACACATACAAAGATAAGGCCTTACCATAGTCATATCTATCATCCGTATACATTTAAATGAACTTAAAACCTGTTTAAAAAGAAAAGGTGAGTGGTAGAAATATCACATCATACTGCCAATTCTGATTGTTGCTGTAAATAGCTCATAGTAATACTGTATTAGCCATCACTTTAAAGTACGTAGAAACAATGAAAAATTTGGATAATTAAAAAGCACTCCAATAGTTTATGCAGAACTACAACCTTTTTTCTAATTTTAAAATACTAACTTATCCTTTACTTTTGATACAACACACAATAATCCAGGCTAACCAACAGGTTTAAGGATGTCTACTCAAATAATCACTGTATAATTGGACTCAATGGACTAGCTCTGGACTAAAATGACAAAGACAACCCAAATAGAATGAAGTTGAAAGACTAACACGTGAAATTAATTATCAGAGGGAAAAAATTTGTAGAGATCTGTGCAAATTACAGCACTGATTCTTCCTAAAATTATTTCTGAATTTTTAAAGGACTGAAGAAAAAAAAAAGCAGCTGTACAGGTTAAACAAATGTAGATGGGAAAAAAAATGAGACTACTGAATCATAATTGACCTATCCGGTCTTACGGAAAACATAAATCTTAAGCAGTAAGTTCTATCAGAAAAAGCATCACGGGGGGTGGAGTTTAAATGCCCCTCAAATATTGGAGAAGACCATCTAAACAATGATAAATCCAATGCAACTAGTTAATTGAAAGCAATTACAACTGCCATTTCAGATGATTCATACAGAACCTAGTCAATCAATTCAATAGTTTAGACCGGGGTTTCTCAACATCGGCACCACTGATATTTTGATCTGGATAACTCTTTGTTGTGGGGAGCTATCCCATTCATTGCTGGATATTTAGCAGCATCTCTGGCCCCTACCCACGAGATACAACAGTGCTCCTCTCTGGTTATGAGACCCAAAAATGTCTCCAGACATTGCTAGTGTCCCACCAGGCAAAAATCACCCTGGGTTAATAACCACTGGGGTACAGCCTGCCTCAGTGCTCATCCTTACTTTCCAGAGAGTTCTGAAAAAGCAAATCATAACTACAGTTACAGAAATACTTCACTGAGTAGAGTGCATGACTCAGGATTAAGTTATGACCTGAGTTTTCCACTCTCCTTTTGAAATACCATGTTCTCTAAAGGGCAAAAGCAACACACCCAAAAACAGAAGCATACAATCTTCATGTCTTGTTCTCACTGGCAGTCTTTAAATTTCCTAATTCACAGACAAAGCCAGCGAAAACACATTATCTTAAGTGACCGTAAGTACACAAAAGCCCTGAGCCAACTCTAGACCTGCTGGGTGTGCCTCCTTTTTGGTGACGGTGGGGGAGTGCTCTTAAAGACTATTTTGTCTCAAGGCAGTCAGTATGCTGGTAGATACACATACTTAACGTGTTTTAGTGAAAATACTATTTAAATCCAACTAAACAGAATTTTAGTACAGGAAATTTGCCTCTAATTAATTAAAGGGTTCAAGAGGAAGCTTTTTCTCAATTTATCTGTTGTAGAAAATCTTTGTACTTTAGTAGCAAAGAATGCTGAAAACCACATTTTCTTTATCAACTAAGAATTTTATAGTGTTTCATGGATTTATAAAGATCAATTATGACTAAACAGTATTAATGATTCAGAAATGCAATGACCAAGCTGAATCTAAAAAAGATACCAGGCTATACTACAGGAAAGAAATCTTTTTAATAGAATGAATTCAATATGCATCTTAGTTGACTTTTCCCTACAAACAAGAACACCACTAACAATCAATCTGGGTACCTGGAGGTTTTAATTACCTGTATTCCAGTTGAATAAGACTTTCTTAATTGACTATATTTAATTTGGATTCCTCATCATTTCAAGGCACAAAAAGAGTTAATCTACTTATTCGCCTACTACAACGGTAAAGCCTATTTTCTACTTTGTAATATACTCTAGCTGTGAAATATATCTAAAATATTCTAACAAGCTATTTTGACTGCCTTTTATTGGTTTGAACCTTCATACCAATAAAAGGCACTTTTTAGATATTTGCTTAAAGTGCATCAACTTCCCAGTACAAAGATATTGCTATTACAAATTATACTTCTTATCAAGTAATAAATCAATTCAAGTTAAACAACCACTATAAGGAAATTTAATTATATATTAGTATAGAAATTACTTGGGTTTGAGGGTTTAACTGTTACCTGGCCCCTCAACTAATTAAATCAGAACATGTAGGTCCCAAGCATTGGCAGGTTTTAAAAACCCCAAGTTATTCTAACATGCATGTGGGCTGAGAACCACAGTTCTACAATAACTAGAAAATTTTTCTGCTTTTAAATAAAAATCCCCCTCCAATTTTTTTTTTTTTAGAGAATATGCTCCTAGAACCTCAAAGATAAGTCAGGAAAATGTTTTTTAAAATTCAGACTAGCTTTAAACTGTACAGTTGTGTTATTTGAACAATTTCTCAATATGAAACACAAGGCCATAGAAACTTTAACAGGCATGCCTCATCATTATCGGTAAATTTTAAACCAGTTCTCAAACAAGTTCACACAACCTAGGGTTCCCTAAAGTACTTCATAGAAACCTTCCAAGAATATGTGACCAAACTGAGTAATGACTACCACTGGGGAACTGAGGAGGTAGAAAGGAATTTATATTTCTTCTTAAAATTCTCCATTATTTCATTTTAACTCATTAGCATGAGTATATCCTTTATTCTATGACTTAGGAATCATAAAAATGAAAGTGCATGTGTTACACCATAGAAAACCAATTTTTAAAAAGCCTATTCTAAACAAGTCCTATTTAGTGAGAACTAAGACAATATGCTAGTACACATCGTCACATTTATCCTCTATTATCACTTTTCTTAATTTTATGATTACTCCAATGAGACAAACAATAGCTAATAAAACAATCCGCTCTACTAGTGTAATGCTTCATTACGGCGAGATCCTTTTCAGCCAAGCGTTTCCTTCACAGGTGTTAAAGTAGCAACGGGGATTTCTGTACTATGAGCTCGTTTTTGTGGGCACTGAAAAAAAAAGCACTAATTTGAAATTCAGTACATTGCAATGTTAAATACTTGCCACAGTTTAAAACTACGTTAAGCTTTGCCTCTCCAAAAGCAAGCCATAATGTAAAATCACGTTTTTGATCCATTAGTTCTTTTCTCCCTTTCCCAAAACATTCCACCCAACTTCGTATTCAAATTCGAGAACTGGGATTTATTAAAAGGGTCTTCAAACGATGTTCTGTTTTTTTTTTTTTCCCTTTGGCCTTCAGATTTCGCAAGTGAAACTTCTGGCAATTTCAAGACCACACACATCAAACAAGAATAAAGCGAGGTAAAATGACAGATGAAATCGTATCCATGATGGGGACGATTTGTTTTTAGTACTTTTACTCTTTTTTTTTTTTTTCTGTCTTCAGGAAAGCAAAAGAACAGAACAATGTACCGTACCAAACGTACTAAAAGAACTTTCTAAAAATCAATTTAGGCCACATTCTTTTATCTTCTTTACGGAGATAAAGTGTGGGTTGAAAATCCACTCGCCTGATACTTCTTGTCAGTGACTCAAGGTCGTTAGGATAAAAATAAAGCTTCTAACTCAGAGGCTTCGCAGCCCTCCAGCGCTTTTAAAGAGGCTGAAAGCATCTACCGTCCCCTCTGGGCCCGTTAACACGACCAGAGCCACTGGACCCAAGTTTCCCAGCCCGCGAGCGTGCAAGGAGCCCAGGAAGGGAGGGGGCAGCACCCCGAGAGCCTGGCTCTGCCCAGGGCCGGGCCGGCGGGGCCCGCACCTCTGAACGCCGCCCCGGGAGAACGCCGCCCGGGGACCATCGGCCCTCGGGGCTACCCCAGGATTGGAGGGGAGGTGCCAGATTGGCACCGGCAACCCCGAGGAGCACTAACAGCATCCCCCGGGGACAGGGCCCGACCCCCGGGGACGGAGGAAGGCGCCGCCCGCGCCCAACCGTCCGGGCCCCGCAAGCAGCCCTCCGCCTGGAATTTGGGGACTAAGGGACCCCAGCGAGGGACCGCAGTCCCAAACCCGGGACCAGGAAGGGCGGTGGGGAGGGCGTGCAGTCTCCTCGGAGATATAGCAGGGACGGCAGCGGGAGTGGCCACGGGGCGGGCTCGGGGAAAGTTGGGCGCCTCACCTGCTCCTCCCGATGCAGCCGCTACCGCTCGCTGAGGGGAAAACATGGAGCCTCCGCCTCCAGCAGAAGGAGCTGGGGCGCAGAGAGGGGCGGGCTGGGGCGGGAACAAACGGGGCCCTGGAGGCGGGAAACGGGCGGGGCCTGGGCTCTAGAAGAAACTAAGGAGAATGAGGGCCGCGCAAAGCCGCGAGGGACCGAGCACAGAGTGGGTTAGGGAGGATCCACCAGCAGCCCGGGATGCAGCTGGGGCCGTGCGGACTGGGGCGGGAAAGAGCACGCGGCGGAACCCCGCCACCGCCCGACGCGTGTGCGCGTGCGCGGGAGCCCCACGAGCCGCCAGCTACCTGGGGCTGCGCAACTGGCGCAACGGTCCGCTGGGAATTGTAGTCCCACGCTCTCTGGGTACCCGCCCGCGGTCCCCATTCTGCACACTCATCGCGGGCCGGGAGGAAGTGGAAGAGAAAGGCGGGGCTTGACACGGCTCTTCGACGACTCAACTACAACTCCCAGCAGGCCGTACGGGGAGGGGATGGCCGGCCCGAGCGCGGACCGGCCTGTGATCCCAGCCCCGCCCCCTAGCCTTGTGGCCAGGCCCCGAGCTGAGGCTTTGGTATTACCTGCCTCGAACCCAACCCGCTGTGTTTGAGGCGGTTTCGGTGTTTAACCCTGGCCGGGGCCATAGGTAGGCGACACTCTGCCCAAAGGTCCGAAGGAGGCCTCAAACCTGGATGACGTGAGCATAACTATTTTTTAAAATGATTTTGACTTCACAAGGAGAGGAGGACGTGACATTGTCACCATCGTCAGCTTCACCTCATATTCCCGTCCTTGCCCACACCTGATGGTGCACTAACGCCACTCTAATAGCTAACGTAAGAACTTCCAGTGAAACTCCTTACACTGCCTTTGTGCAGTGTAAGCCATGGTCATCTTTTGTAAACCTCAGGTTTACAGAAACGTGTTTAGAAGCTGCTTTGGCAACCACACTCCTACTTAAATTGTATAGTAGATCAATATAAAACAGGGTTCTCCGAGAATGCTTTTATTCACATTACACATGTGATTGGGAAAATGACAGTTGTCACAATTGAAGAATGTTGTTATTTTATATTTGTTGGGGTAGGGGCAGTTTTCTTTGGGGTAAGTAGCAGGCAGGTGGAGCTTATGCAAGGCTAAATTATCTGTCCCACCACCACCTCTTCGCATCACTATTGCCTTATTCATTCGACAAATTGTTCCACTTTCTTTCTTCTGCCTCAGTCTTTAACTATTATAACCTACCCAGAACCTCCTTCCAGCTACCTCTAGCCCTGCCAACCCCTTGAGCTGTTTTTTTTACTTACGGAATGATTAGACCAGAGGTGAAGAGGTAAAGATAATTCAACCTAATCTTACCTAGACAAGTCTTCTTTTGATTTCTTTTCTCCTTTTCCTTCTTATTCTCTGCAGACTCTCAAGATTATTTGAATACCCTCCTCCGGGCTCTAGATCTGAGTCTAGATTAGATCTAAACCTACTCTGGTCATCAAGAAACTAGAAGTAAACATGAGGACAGAGGTTACCGAGGTTTCACAGTGGGTGTGCAGAAAGCAGGACCTATAAATGTGACACAAGTCCAAGGCATTATGTAACATGCTCAGAAAGAGAGAGGTGCCAGAGACCCATGACAAACTTGCAACCCACGGTGTAAGAATTTAAAATCGTGCATACATCCAGGTATTCTATGTTCCCCTTCCCCATCTCCATAAGACTTCTGACCATCTGACTCATGTTTTACTTCTCTTTTTTTTTTTCTGTCTCTTCCTACTAGAATATAAATTCCAAATAGGAATTTTTGTTTTTGTTCACTGCTACATTCCTAGTGCCTCAAACAATGCCAAGCAAATATTAGAAATTCAAATACTTATTTGAATGGATGAATAAAGAAGATAAATGTTACAGTTAACACCACTTACTCACTTTTTAGTTCTTTTAGTACTGTATACCTAATTTTTGCTTTTAAACAACAAACCCTGCCCTATTTTAAGAGTTCCCAATCGAGATCCACTGAAATCCATCCAATCAGGAAGTGACCAGCAAATACTGACATTACATCTTTCTCAATACAACGTCGTGAAGGTCAATATTAGCACATCAACCTTCCCCATACATTGTAGACATTTTTGGCATTAGGAACAACACAATACAAATTATAGGTGGACTTTAGGCTTAGTCATAGCTTAGAAAACAACCCCTGAAACGAGAAACTTTTCTATTGTTTTTGTTGTTTCCTTTTCAAATGTCCAGAGTCATCAAAACACTGGAGATTCAAAATGCTAAATATTGATTGAGGTAGATTAGAACCTGCCTTCAGCCAACTCACTCTGAATTGAGTCAGGCAGTATGACCAGAGGCTCAGCTCTCCTTGTGGTTTTCCAGAAGAAGAGACAGGAAGACATGTTTGGTTAAGGCCACTGGCTTTGTGGTCAGACTGACCTGGCTCTGAATTCTAGCTCTGATGCTCACTAGCTGTGTAAACTTGGGTGAATTACTTAACTTCTTTGAACTTGGTTCATCATCATCCACCAAATGATTTGAATACTCAAGTCACTGAGTTGTTGTAGATTAAATGAGCTGTAAGTGTTTGACAATTATGACTGATGCATGGTTAGTGCTCAAAAATTGGTAATCATTATATACCTTCTGGAAAAGCAAAACAAAGTCATAAATATTCAAGAAACTGAAGTATGTTACAAAGCACAAAAATAGCAAAATTGTTTTCTGCAGTTACATCCACTGTGACTCAGGTTCCAAAGCTTTCCAAAAATAGGACGTTTGTTATGTACCAGGCACAGTGTTAGGCAGTGATGATGCTGCAACAATGCATAAGACACATTCTTGTCCTCCAGAGACTCACAGCCTTGTGGGGTAAACAGCCAAGTAAGTAATTATCACTCAATCACTGTGCTGGGACACAGCTCAGCCTCTTCTCCTACCACCTACTTGCAGGATCCAGGATCCATGTTTAAGCAACAGTCTGGGCAGTCAGAAGGGACAGACTGGGGGGAGGATATAGCTCAAGTGGTACTGCTCATGCTTAGCATGCATGAGCTCCTGAATTCAATCCCCAGTACCTCCCCTGAAAATAAATAAACCTAGTTACCTACCCCTCAAAAAAAAAAAAAAAAAAAAAAAAGGACAGACTAGACTACTGGCTCCCTGGGCATCCTCTAAATACCTTACTTTGCTCCTGTATAAAATGAGGTAATGACTTGGTGTCCTAGTTTATACAGAGAAAACAGTCAACCCCAACTCATAGAGTATTTAAGTTGAATATCAGGCCCTCAACATAGTAACACAGTAAAAGCTCAAGACCTTTTAGTGTTTTGTTATTGTTACTGCAGCCAATAGCACAAATGTCTAACACTTCAAAAAGACACTAGAAAAGATCACTAGAATTTGCTGTTAAGGAAAGGAAGCAACATATTTGACAGTGTGTATAGCATGTCATCATTTGTGTTAGAAAAGGGTGGATGGACACAACATTGTAAAATGATTATAAATCAATAAAAAATGTTTAAAAAAAAAAGAAAGAAAAGGGTGGATGAGAATATAGATTTGTTATACTCACCTTTGCATTTGCTACAAGCTCCTAAAAGTAGTTACCTGTGTGAGTGTAGAAGGGGAGACCAGTGGATGGAGAGGGATTAGTGATAGAATAAAACTTCATAGTATATATAATTTTGAATGTGTGTGTGTATATATATATATATATATATATATAAAAGCATATATGAGATGTAAATATATTCAAAATATTTTTAAAGTAAATTTTTTTTTCTGAAAGTCAAGAAAAAAAATGTGGTAATGAGATGGCCTAGAAGACAAGGTGGGAAATAAGCTGTGTAAATACCAGTCCTATAAGGGCAGGACCAAGGACCAAGGAAGAAGAGTCCCAACTCAGGGCCTCAGCAATAAAAATTGCTCAGCAGAGCTCCTAAGAAATGTCTGTATTCCAGTGAGCACTTAAAAAGTCCTATTTGAGCTCTTCCTTGCCTGAAAACTTCCAATGAATCCCCATTAGCCTTAAGATGAAGCCTCAGTTCTTTAGGGCTATGTTAGTGCTTCTTCACACTTTGGCCCCAACACACCTTCCCCATTTTATCTCCCTTTTGTCCCAATTCAAGCCCTTGGATCTAGCCAACCTGGGCTAACCGCACCCAGAACATCTCCCACTTCTAAGCCTCTCCAGACACCATAAAATGTCGCATTGTCTTGTGTTGCACTAATGCAGCCTGTGGAAGGGAGGGCCAAGAGGGGATCAAATCAAGGCCAAGTTCCGCTAGACAAGCCAGCATGGAAGTGCTTCATGGGCTGGGCTGGGAGGAAGGGGTGTTTTTGCGACTAGTCTTCTCAGTAGGAGATCTTACTGTATACTTGAACAAAAGCAGCCCAAGCATTTGCTTCACATCATTCTCCCTTGCCTTCAGTGACCTCCTTACCACTCCAAACGCCTATCTGACTTTGAGCTTCTCCATAAAACTTCCCCAAGTCACTATAACTTCATAGTGATTCCCTGTACTCTTAAATTCATGTAATTCACTTGTCATCTAATCATAGCATTAGAGTTTTGTGTTGTTTGGGGTTGTTATTTAATGTATATTTTTCTTACTTTATGTGAGTGTGTTCTAAGCCCCTACTAGCTTGTAAGCTCAGGACAAACGTATTTTTTGGATCCCTCCATGTTTCCCAGGAAAGTATCATACATACAGCAGGTGACCAATAAACATTTGTGGAACAAATCGTGTATACAAAAAACATCCCAAGCAAGAGTCAGTCTCAGCGAAATTTATTGGTTCAGCCAAATAAAGCAGGAAGGAAAGCAGCTTCAGGAATTGGACCTAGCACAGAGGCCTCTTATGTAAAAATATCTGAAGGGTCTGAAGGGACCACATCAGTGTCTTGACTTATCTTCTCTCTGCTTCTAGGTATGGAAAACAGGCTTCCTTTCCAGCCAGTGTCTGCAGATCCTAGCAACTGCTATCAGGGTTAGGGACCAACATCATTCATTTCCTTATCCAGCACCTAATAATGTAAATTTTAAAATTATGCATTTATCAGAATGGGTAGATAACTAGCTTGATTGTCAGATTGGCTTGTATTTCTCTTTGCCATCTAAAGGACAGATTGCTGCATTATCAACTGATGCTGTAAGTGCCAGAGTAAGATATTTGCTGTTAATTTATTTTAGGAAATATTCTTCTGTGCCTTTTTCCAGAGTGTTTCAATAGCCAGGAGTTTTTTTCCTGTCTGGGTTTTACCTGACCTTAAAAACTGTCAAGGACAGATTTAGTGCACTGCCTGTTCTAGAAGATTTTCACTGGTCACTGCTTTTCCTCTCTGTGGCTGTTTGGCTGACTACCTCCCCCTTCATGAGGCTGCATCTTTACAGGATCTGCTGACTATAATTGCCCTTCAGGTCATCGATTGCTGCTTTAGCAATAACAAGGCCTACAATCTTGATTTTTAGTACTACCAGTCTACATTCCCCTTTTTAAAAGAATTATGCACATTTCAAATCATTCGACCAGATGTAGGGAAAAGGCCTTGAATTTTGCCAGCCAACAAAAGAGAAACCAAAAAAATGAAGAAAATCCAGTGTAAGCTAGATATCTGTTTTCAAACACATTTTCTGCTAAGGACCCCTTTTAGGCTACGAATATAATTCAATTGTGTCTTTTGCGCCATACTCTCAATTTTTAATACCTCATTTTACCATCCCCTATAACCACAGCCAGGATGTTATCTCCCGGCTCTTCGTTTCTCATTAGCTCAGCTTTTTTTTCTTTCAGAATATTTCTTCTCTACCTGTTAGTCTATTCAGAGGAAGACAACCTTTAGAAACGGTGACAAGGTAAGAATAAGGAGGTTCGGCTGCTGCATTGCAATGTGATTGGAATGAGTAATAGTTTTTCATTCTGTACAGCATCTTTCTCCACCTACCAGATAGGAGATCGTGCCTCCTCTGCCTCATGGTGATGAGATTACGACACATCCAGAAAAATTCATTAAGCACCTTGCAGAGAGGACCTACATTGTGGTTTTCACTTCACTGGAGTCACGGGCGGGAACACATTAGACAAAAGACATCGGCTCTGGAATTTGTGGGGAAAATATTCTCCATTAATGGAAGCAAAAAGAAACTTCTATCGTTAAAACACATAATCAGCCTAAAACGTTCACATAGAGAGCCTTGAAGAAACAGCCGCAGGGCCCCTCCCGCTTCGGCCGCAGTTGTGGGCGGGGCTTGTTGCTTTGCCACGCCCCCTTGCGCCAAGTCCCCAAGGGGCGCGGCCCACCCCGACCACTGGTTCCGGTGCTGCCTGAAGCCAGTTTTGCCCCTCCTTCCCCGCGGAGGGACAGTTCTTGCGCCTGCGCCCTGCGTCGCTGGGCGCCTCGGCGCGGCAGACGCCCGCCCCCCGCCTCCGACGCCCACCCCCAAGGCCATTTGTGCGCCTGCGCGCTCGCGCTCCCGCCCTCTCGCGGCGCCCGGCTGAGTCAGTCAGTCTGTCGGAGTCCGTCCTCGGAGCAGGAGGGGCGAGGCGATTTTGGAGAAGCAGCTGCCCGATTATTTTCTTTCCCCTCCCTGTCTCCCGTCCCGCATCTCTCTTCACCCCTTTCCCGCCCTTGCTCGCGCAGCCATGGCGGAGCCGTCGGCGGCCACTCAGTCCCCATCTGTCTCCTCGTCGTCCTCCGGGGCCGAGTCCTCGGCGCTCGGCGGCGGCGGCAGCGGGAGCCCGGGAGCCTGCCCCGCCCTGGGGGCGAAGAGCTGCGGCTCCTCCTGTGCCGGTGAGGCGCGCCGGGGGGACCTTGCCATCGGGAGGGGGGCGTACGGGGTCGGGGACGGCAAATCGCCCTCTCGTTTTATAGGCTTCAGCCCCCGGGAACGAGCGTCTGGAAAATGGGCTAAGGGGGAGGGGAGCCTAAGGTCGTGCCGACGGTGAGGAAATAACGGGGTGTGAGGAAAACAGGTTGGGGGCGGGGAGATATTCTAGAGAGTGGGCGTTAGCGCGGAGGCCCGGCGGGTCGGGAAAGGCACCAGTTCGCGGGAGCCGTCCACCGAACCGGGGCGATTTAATGGAAGATTAGAGAGATTGAGAGGATTGGGATAGGTTGATGGCAGGAGAAATGATTCGTTAGGATTTTGAGGGGATGACGGTGAAAGGGTTGCATTGCAGCTTTGCAGACAGGTGTTGACATAATCATTTATGGTAGTCTTCCAAAGAAACACTTCTCTTTTTTTTTTGGTTGCCCGGGGGAAGGATGAGGAAGTTTAATGGAAACACTGTAGGCATTTTCTATACCGTTTTCATCTGCCTTTAATTTTTTTGTGCTCAGACTCTAAATGCCCGATTTTTCTGAGGCTCGGAGGTAGAAGGAGGCGTGATGAGAATAGCTCGGGGAAGATTTGGGAGGGAGCTGCTGATGGTCCAAGATGGATCCGTGGCTGCATCTGCAACACAGCCTACTCTTCACTGGCGTGGCTTGGGGATGGGGACACGCAATTAGTTGCTTATATTCTAAAAGATAATAAATAGAGTCATGCCAAGCCATCAACATATTTTAATTTCATGCTTTCTGTCGGCTGTTATTGATCGAGGTACAACAGAAGGGGGTGTTTACCGCAGAAAGGGGGGAGGGGAGAAAAATTCAGACAAAGCCGAGCCTGGTGGAACCCCCTTCTCCTCCCGTCTCTGTGAAAGACTAGGAGGGAAGCTGCAGGCGGCTTTTACTTTCCATTGTATACGCGTCTGCCTGCTGGTGGGAGCTGGCTGGCAAGCTCCCCTCGTGCAGAGATCTGCAGTGCAGATGCCTTCTTGAGGGGGAAAAAAATGCACCATGAGCAGGTGGTGGTTCTTAAGGGAACTCAGTCTTTGAAGCGAAAAAAAAAAGCTCTTTGCCAAAGGAAGAGCAATAAGCTCGGGCGCGTACAGGTAATTTTATTCTTTAGTTAACCTTAAAGGATTTTGAGAGGTTTTTAAATGCTTCATTGTCTCCTTTGCCAGAATCTTGGGTTGATTGTTCTAAAGAACAAAATTGATCTTAGCTTTAAGTATATTTTTTACGTGCTTTTGGAACAGTGGATTTCCACCTAAGAGCTTTAGTACCCAGTTGGATTTTCCAGTGTGGTTGTGACCGTTTAAGTAGAAAAACAGTGTCAGAGGGAGCTTCTGCAAGGTCAAAATTGGCTGTTCAGATAAAGGAATGAAGCAGCAAATTTAGAACCCTTGTCCGCTTTAAACCACCACTGTTTCCCCTCCAGATTTTTATGTTCTGGGCAAAGGTCCAGATTAACAGCAGCTTCCCCATATACTTAGCAACTTGGTGTTTTGGCTTTAGTCACTTGTCATTGCTTACTGTTTGGTTGTCGTCCTTTTTGTGCATATCTTTTAATGTTTCTTGATTTAAAATTTTTGATTCATTTGAAAAACAAATTAGAAACCTTTTCTACCTTAAACTCCATTGCAAATATATATTAATATTGTGTAAAAATCATTAATACAGTTTTAGGGGGTTCAATGCAAGATCCTCATTTGGTCACTACTTGAAAAGTTTAGCTTAAGACACTGCAATGTATAGTCATCGTTTCATTGCAGAAGCTCTTCCTCCTTGCAAAATGTTTTCTCCATCTGTCAGAGGAAATATGTCTTGCTTCTGCACAATGAAAATAAGATGAAGTTTTTATTCCAAAATTTAACTCATTTAAAATGGATACTAAAAAAAAACTGCCTGGGTTATTTAAAAAATCTGTAAGTGTTGGTATCAACCTTTAGCTTCCCTTTCTTTCACCAAACTCCTCTTGGTTTTAGAGACTTTGAAAAATAGAAAAAGAAGAGTGAGTGGTTGCTTGGTGCCTGCAGAAAACAGTTGTGTCTTCACTGACCTGTCTAGTAACACATTATAGAAATTTAGTTCCTACCTAAAGGTAGTGAGTGAGTGATAGCACTCTCTGATGTTAGTGCAGCTGGCAATGATGTATGCATGGTGAAGATCAGGGGCCAGGATTGGCTTCCCAGATTTCTGCCTTTGATCAAAACCGAGAGTTTAAAAAGCAAAAATTTGAGGTTGAGGTAAAAGAGACTTAAATAGCGTTCTTTTCAGAGTGAGGTTTGCCTTATTAGATATCAAGGGTAGATACGTGTCTACTGTCTGAACTTTAAAAGTGCTTTGATAGTTCACTATCTGTAGTCTTTGAAATTCTGTAACTTGCTAGAGACTATTCTTTATTATCGCTATGAAAATCATGATGTCATAATAAAGCTACGTTTCTTGTATCTGTTCATGGAAGTTAGCTAAAAGCAAAAACGCTTGGACAGCTTAAAAAAAAAGATTTTTGCTTTAAATACTTTTTCCTCTCTTGTGAAACTTAGTTCTGTGTACTTTTTATGGGATCATTTTCACACTTTGTTCTAACATGTCAATCATGTAAATAAGTAATTTGTACTTTCAGTCTTAAGTAAAAAAGAACTCTAACCACCTGTTCAACACTGACATTATCTGAATTATATTCATGTCAAATTAGCAGTGGCACTATAACATGGTGCCCCAGAGACACCTAGATTTCAGTCCTGACTCTTTCTCTCATTAATTGTATGACTTTGTGCAAATCCTAAGCCTCCGCACATTGTGACCTAGACAAGTCTGCTTTGCTGCCCCTAAACCATAACTTTTATTGAATAACAATACCTAATATTTGATACATCTATTTGCAAATTTCAAACACATAGATACAAAAAAATGATTGAATTACAAGTGAGAAATCATAATCTTCCTCATGATACAGGAACATTTCATACCTTTTTCTTTGTGAAAGTGAATCAATTGTTTTAGCTTTTGACCCCTCACATAAATGTCTTAAAGCTGCCACTCCGTTCACTTAGCTGATCTGTTGAAGAAGCAAGGGAGAGCCAAGATGCCTCATAGATAGTTTGGCATCAATATGCTTAAATTTCTACGGCATTCTGACCATAATAAATATAGTTATGATGCAGTATGAAACTCCTAACAGTGGAAGCAAGAGTACAGGAGACAGCAAGAATGGTCAAGTCAGTATGGTTTACAAATGCCTGTTGGCTTGGATGGTTTTTATTCTCTGGAAATAGAAAATTTCTTTTAATGCCGTTTTCTTTTGGAGTCGAATTCACAAATAATTTAGCCACTCTGATCAAGAAAACCAGTCTACGTATATTTAACAGTTATACCTGCCTTAAATTGAAATCTCTACGGTATTGTTTATGAAGTAGCTGGTAAGAGCATCAGTGTTTTTAATTTTAATTTAGAGATGGTTTGAAAACAAAATAATGTTAATACTATTATTCGTCCTGATATAAGAGGATTATTTTGTAAATAAAGTTTGGTAGTGAAGGAATTGGTGACACGTCATTGAAAGGCAAAGGGAAAATTAAAGTTCTCAGGTTTGTTTGAACCAAGAAGTTGTTCTGTAGAAGGGCACTTCTCTTTACAGTAGACATAAATCTAGAATTTACCATTTTTGTAATTCTCAGCAGAATTACAAAGATTCCAAATAAATGATTAACTATGCATATATGTTGTATGTACCAAGCTTATAGTTTGTGTTCAACTTTATTATTAATGATGAATTTATAATTGCCTCCTAAACTGTACAGACTTGGGGAAAATACATAAATTTCAGAGTAAAACTTTTTGGATAAAAATTACCAAGTTGATATTATGTTAATATAATTTAAGTCATTCTGAAGTTGTCCAGGAAACTGATTTACCTTTTATTCTGTTTATTTATAACAGCCATTAATTCTAGAATTATTTTGGACCTTTGGGTATATTATAGATGTTATGGAAAAGAATGCATGCTAAATAAGTTTAGCTGTAATCAGTATTGCTTGTGATTGCATCATTTAAGTCTTTTACTACATATCTGTGTCTAGTAACATCTGTTACTTAAAGTTATTACTAAAGTAAGACGTGTTACTCTGTGATACTGCAATTTCAGAGAGGATCTCTTTTTATACTGTATAGGATTCACGATTCTGTTTTACACTTTGTGGTATGGTGGGTAATTGTCGGCAGTCAGCTTCCTCTTGTGATGGTCTTTTTAAATTTCAAAGAAATAATTATGTTTTCTCCAATCAGCTGACTTTGTTTTCCGATAAGGACATCATCATAACCTAAGGGGGAGAGGGGAATAAGTGAGCTTTTTGACATGTTCCTCACTGACAGTTTGCCCTTGCGGATATATTGAGGGGTATTCTAGAAAACGTTGTTAGCAAAACTAATACAGCACCCCCTTTGTCCTGTTATCTGAAAGCATTTCAACTAAGCATTGTCTTCATCTTACATCGAGAGTGGAAATACTTGATTTTTATGTCTTACATTTGTGTATTGCATTATGGTTTAAGTTGTGCCCATATATTAACTTCAACAAATGTTTGAGCATACAGTAAGCTCTTCGTTAGGTGCTGTGGGAAATAGGAAGGTAAATAAAACATAGATCATCTCTCTAAGAGGCTGTGTTCAATAGGAGAAAGACTTGCATTATGTTTATTTGTGAGGTCTGTAGCAAAATAAATCTGACTTTAGATGAGGAATCAGATTTAGAGAGATTAAGTGATATGCCCAAAGGTTTGTGGCTGTGAAGTTGAGAGTAAGATAAAAAACAGGGATTGAGGGCCCAGTTCAGTTCTCTTTCAAATGTATACACTGCTTCTCTTTATTTGAAACAACATGTAATAAAAATGCTTCAGTGACTCTCTTAAATTCAGTTACTGGTTAACTGAATTCAGTTAACTTAGAAATCTTAACTTCTGCTTAACTTCCTAAGCCAAGTGCCTTTTTGATCCACTGTTATACAGAAAATTCTCTTGTCAAGTTTACCAGTTATTTTCCACATTGTTAAATGCAGTGGTCACTTCTCTTCATTTTTAATGCCCTTGACTTTTATCTTTCCTGCATACAACAACTAGCAAATTCTGTTGATTCTACCTTCAGAATATATTTATTGATTACCAGTTTTCTCAAGCTCCATTGTTATGACCCTGGTCCAGGCTGTTATAGCTGTCCTGGATTACTGCAAATGTCTCCTAACTGGTCTCCAGACTTTCTCCCTGGCTTCTCTTCAGTCTTTTCTTGACACAGCAGCTGGTGTAAGGGTGTGAAAAATATAAGTCAGATCATTTCATTCATTAGCAGATGCTCCAGTGGCTTCCAATCACATTTAGATTAAATGCCAAAATCCTTAGAAGGCTTATGAAGCCCTACAATATCTGGCCCCAGATTCCCCCTTGCTCATCCAGCTTTGGCTACACTGATCTTGCTGTTCTTCACATCAGGAATATTTCTCTCTCAAAGTATTATTTGCTATTCACTATACCTAGAAAGCTCTTCCCCCATATATTCTTGTAGCTCTTCACTCTCTCACCTCCTTTAGGTATTTGCCTGGCTGCCTTATCTAAATTGCACAAGAGGAAAAGCAAACACTTTATAGGCCTTTCCTGTTTTATTTTTCTTACCATTTGTTATAATCTGTCTTAGGGTATTTGACCTACTCTGTTTATTGCCTGTCTTCCACACTAGAATATAAGTTCCATTAGAGTGGAGATTTTTGCTGTTTTATTCACTATCTGTCTCTAATGCCTGAACAGCACCTGGCACAAAGCAGGCCCTCAGATATTTTTGAATGAGAGAAGACAGTTTATCATTTCTGTTCAGCAACTGAAATTAATCCTTAGCTCATAATAGATGTTTAGTAAATATTTATGGAATGGATGGATGGAGAAACTCTCTTCCCAGAAAAAATATGCATATCAATAAAGTAGTACATAAATTCTCACAGATTCATAAAGTACTGTAAAATCCGCTCATAAACTTCAGGTTAAGAAAATTTGGTTTTTAAAAATCAAGTTATAAGTTTTACAAAAACTTATGGAAATTGATGTATTCTTTTAGGTGCTAAGGAGAGAATTTCCATGTAAGCGCATAAAACTTTATCCATAATAAATACATCTTATCTTTAAGATTGGCTTCTTTTACTCCAATCTTTACTTCTGGACTCGAGGTATTTTCCACTAATGGTTTTAGTCCAGAAAACTGTAACCACTTGAATGTCACATTTTGGTGTATTAGAAAGAGACTCACTTCTAATAAGGACTCAGTGGTACGCTTGTCTGATGTGTCAGAGTTTTAAAATATGTTAAAATAAGTTTAATTTCCATCTACTCCTAACAGAATCTGATATTTTGATTAGATACATCTCAAACATTATTTGAAGAAGGGTAAGACATTCCTAACAGTAAATGTAGTGCTACTTTAAAAGTTGGGTTATTAAAGTATTTGTAACCAAGTTACTATTTATACAGTCCATTTTGGTTTTTTGTCCGACTTTCTAATTTTGTTTCTTTTGCAACAAGAATTCTACTTGTTCTTCCTCTTAGACTGCATATACATTTACTCCACAAATGTAAAAAGAAAGCTTTCCAGCTCTTTTTAGTGTAACAGAGTGAGCATCTTGACTCATACTAGGGAGAACTACAGCTTTAGTAACTACTGCACTAGTGGGACTAAAGTCCCATCGTCAGTCTTTTTTAATTTTTTTTCTTCCAGATTTATTGAGATTTAATTGACGTACAGCACTGTATACTTTTTTGGGGGTGGGTGGAGGTAATTAGGTTTTTTATTTATTTTTTTAATGGAGGTACTGGGGATTGAACCCAGGGCCTCATGCTTACTAGGCATGCACTCTGCCACTGAGCTATATCCTCCATACTCAGAGTCTGTTTTCGAAATAACAATTTAAACTCTAACTGTTTGGTTTTCACCAAACATTTATTAAGGCTCTATAGTGTTTAGTCCTCCATATTCTGTTCCTTCTACTGGCCATCATATTCTGTACCTCATGAAGGAAACAGGGACATCTAAGATGGTCCTTAACCCTAAGGTACTTCCAATCAGGTTGAAATTTATTTCTGACAGCAAATAAATTGAATTTATTTAACTAGATATTAGATCTTATCTAGATTTATTGGTTCCAGAGGACTAAAACATGAATTGGCCAATTTTCAGTAGTTACATTAGCTCTATGTAGGTAAATAAAAAATCAGCATGCTGGTTTATGTAGATTTTCCCCACTCCTTAAGTGTGGAAAGTGCTTAGTGGCTTGCTTCCAAAGAGTACAGTATAAAATGGTAGGGAGCAGTACTGTGGAGAAACTTGGCAAACCCCACCTCAGCCAGGGGATCAAGGTTAACATCGTCAGTGATAAGTCATATTGATATACCCTTGTCATGATATGACAAGGATGGCTCTTCACCTCAGTGGTAATCCTGCCTAAAGCTCGCAACTCCAGTCTAACCATGAGAAAAACATCAGACAAACCGAAATTGAGGGACATTATGTAAAATTCTGATCAGTACTACTCAGAACTGTTAAGATCATCAAAAGTAAGGAAAGTCTGAGAAATTGTCATAGTCCAAAGGACTATGTTCCATCTTCAGAGACATGATGACAAAATGGGATGTGATATCCTGGATGAGATCTTGGAACAGAAATGAGCATTGAGGAAAAATTAAATCTCAACGAAGTATGGGCTTTAAATATTAGTAATGTATCAGTATTATTTCATTAATTGTGACAAATGTACCACCACACTAATATAACATGTTAACAATGGGAGAAACTGAGTGCTAGGTGTAAAGCAACACTGTACAATCTTTTCACCTTTTCTGTAAATCTAAAATTATTCTAAAATAAAATTTTAAAAAGGACAGAAAGCCTTAATCATGAAATAAAAATTGCTTTGGGAGAAGTAGATGGTCCAAGTAATGCAGTGGAGATCTAGCCAGCACAAAAGGATAAGAAAAAGAAATAACATAAAGTTTGGGGGGGAATCAATCTGCCAATTCCTGGAGCTCTGATGGGGGAAGGGGTAGTAATTGACTCAGTTTAGTAATTGGTTCATTTTCTACCAAGATGGTCTTAGTTGCCATCAAGAATTGTGGTCAAGAGAAAGAGTGGAAAGACTACCCTTTTTTTGTGGCCTGCAGAATTTTTCCTGAAAGTAACTTGCCTCTTGGTCTAAAAATATAGGCTGTGTTCTGCTGATGGTGAAGGACACATAGCTCCAAAATAAACAGTTCATTGAAACAGTATTTTTACTACAGGTTAGAAAATTCAGACAGTTAGATTTATGTAGTATATTTTCCCCCTGATCTAAATCAAAACTTGAATCCCACATCCAATCCAAAGCTTTTTTTCTCTTCCTCTCTCCCCCAACAATACATCTAGCACAGGCTTGACAAGAATTTGAAAACCTCCACTAGTGTGCCCTTTTGCTGTTTTCCTCCTTGTTTTTCCACTTCTTACCTACTCAGTATCCTGCTGGAGAGAAGGGTTAAGAGCTAAAGGGATGGGGTCTAACCTTACTGGTTAATGGAATTTTAAAATATTGAGAGGAGAGGGCAGTAAAAATGCAGGATTGTTAAAAGAAACTCATTTGAAATTAAGCAATCAGCAACCTAAAATAATCCCATGTATATAAACCTCATGGTAACTGCAAACCAAAAATCTATATATAAATAAATACACACAAAAAAAAGAGAAAGAAATCCAAACATAACACTAAAGATAGTCATCAAATCACAAGGGACAAGAACAAAATAAGAAATAAATCAGACAGAGAAAGACAAATACCGTATGTTATCACTTAAATATGGAATCTAAAAAGTTAATGAATGAATATAACAAAACAAACAGACTCACAGATAATAGAGAACAAACTGGTGGTTACCAGTCAGAGAGGGAATGGGAAGGGGATTAAGAGCTACAGACTACTATTTATAAAATAAATAAGCTGCAGGAATGTATTGTACAACACAAGGAATATAGCCAGTGTTTTATAATAACTTTAAATGAAGTATTATCTGTAAAAATTTTGAATCATCAATCAATAAATGACACTGAATCCTCAGCTTATATAACTAACCCCAGTAGAAATAAGATTCAATAAATAATAATCATGAGACTTGAAAAAAATAAAATATAGATGAAAGAGAAGATCAGGCACTCCAGCAAAGTGCATTACATAACTTTTCTAATTACTCAGAATATAGCTCTAGTCATGATAAAGATGTAAATGTTGAAGGCACATGTAAAAGGTTAAATAGAAATAATTTATGAAATGTGAATGGAAACAAAGCAGTATTTCTAAATATTAAGTATATCACTTCTTACATGTGATTGAGTTCACAAGTAATTAAATTAAAAACAATGTCATAAGTATAACAACAATAAAAATATGTGTATATAAATTTGGCTGGTAAATTTTCAGGTAGATAACACATACATTTCAGACCAGCAATATAAAGGCAGGTGATCTGAGTGGTAGAATGATAGAGAAGGAAAGGCACAGGCTTTCAGGAAAAGTTTAGGGTTAAATCTTTTTTTTTAATTTTTAAAAATTTTTTTAGTAAGTTGTTTGTTGTTGGGCAGGTGGTAATTAGGTTTTGGTTTTTTTGTTTGTTTGTTTTTTTAGTGGTGGTGCTGGGAATTGAACCCAGGACTTTGTGCATGCTAAGCATCACTGAGCTATACCCTCCTCCCCCAGGCTTAAGTCTTGATTCTGACACTTAAAATCTTCAGTTTTTGTAAGAATTTGATTTAATAAATACTTAGTTCAGTGTCTGTCACAGATATTCAAGACTCAGTAAGTAAATGGAAGCTCTGTTTTCAAAGAGGCAGTTTTTAAAAATTTTGACAGTTTGTTGCAGCTTAAAGTATTATGAAGATTTAAAACCCAATGGTGTGAAGACTAATAAGATTATTCAATAAACAGTTTTATTGAAGACTACTCAATAAACAGTCTTACTGAAGATTATTCAATAAACAGTTTAGAGATCCCATTTTAAGTGTCCTTTTCCCCTGTCTAATGTCACTAACCCATTCCATGTAGGTGGGGAGAATAGGTATGTGTTAGGAATTATAAGAAAAATGGATGTTCATAACAGAAAATTTAGGAAACAAAAAATATAAAGAAAATTAAAAGTCAGTATATCCTTTCATTTTGTAATAATTCTTTTTTAAAATAATACATGTTCATCATTTTCAAAAACTCAAACACAGAAGCAAAAAACAATTCTCATAATCCCTCTGCTCAGAGAGTGAATATCATTATCCCTTTTACTTCTTACGTGAATTTGTATTTTTTACCAAAATGAAGTCACATTACTTAAATTACTTTTGTAATGTTTTTTTATTCTGTGTATTATCAACATTGTTTAGTGTCAGTAAATTCTCATCTACAATACAATTTTTAATGAATAGTATCCCATTGTATGGATATACCAAACCTATTTAACCAGTCTCTAGTAGACCTTTATTAAGTTTCCTTAATATTTGTGATGAACAATCTTTTAACTATAGATTTATTATTTTATTTATAAATAAATTCATTATTTATTGGAAATAGATTTCATTGGGTCCACTCGTGCTTTTTTATCCCTTATCTTCTAGGAACTTCCCAGACTTTGTTCCTGTTTCTTTTTTATGTATCTTCGGTCTTTTTGCTTTTACTTGGTTCTTTCTCTCTATAAATATGCTTGTCATTTCCATTCCTAAAAATCTTTCCCTCAACTCTGCCTCTCCCTGTAGCTGCTGCTCAGTTTTCAGTCCTTCCCTTTATCACACATACTTGCTGTCAGTGCTTTTTAAATTTCCATTCGCTCCTCAGCTTTTAGTGTCTGACCACCTCCCCACCACTCTAACTATAGAGTCATCAGTGCTAACTTGATTACTTAATTTTAGTGACCCATTTCAAAGTCTTTGCCACTCATTGGCTTTTGACTCTTAATCATTTTCTAAAGCTTTCTTCAAGCGATATCATTTCCCCCCAAATCGACTCATTTTTGTCTCCTTCACTAGTTCTTCTTTCTTACTCTTTAAATATTGGTAGTGTATCTCAGAATTCCATTGTAATACCCTCTGATTCTCCCTGGACAAATTAATTAACTCCAACGGTGTCAGTTCTCATCCAAATGTTAACTCTCAGATATTTATCTATAACTCGTACCTTTCTCTCCTGAGCCTGTCCACATTGCTAAACAGTTTCCACTTAGATATGCCTTAGACAGCTTATTTTTTAGTGGAAGTTAATATAAAGAATTCCTTCTTTCATACACCAACCAGTGATATTTCATTTAGTCCTTTAGTCCTTTATTCCTTTGAGTTTTGTTTCTCCAGTCTCCAACATCCAACTGGTTCCAAATCCTGTCCATTCTGTCTTATCATATCTATTCCCTCATTACCATCCTCAGTGCCTTAGTTTAAGCCCTCATGTCTTTCCAAGATAAGATTATGCAAGAAAAGATTAAGCTTTTCAGTTAAGTCCATGCTCTACCCTGCTTCCAGAGTTCTTTTTTAAAACACATGGTATTTTACCTTCAGTGATTGATCATTACACATAATATACCCAAATTTCATTACATGACATTTAAAGTCATTTGGAATCTGGCCAGTTGTTCCTTCTCTCCAGAATGCCTTCCTCTGTCTTATTCACCTGATGAACATCATCTCTTCTGCCTCTGCTGCATTCCCATAGCTCATACAGTTTTACTGGTTTGTATGTCTTTTTCAGTTACTTGTGGGCACAGCCTTCATCTCTGTATTACCAGTGCTAATATAGCACCTGGACCTAGCTACTTAGAAATAATGTTTGATTTAATTAATAATTTTTGAGAATTAGGGTGGCCATTCTTGGATTCAATTCCCTGTAGCATAAATATGGGCATATGAATACAGTGCGATTTTATAAATTAGAAGACTTCATGCAGTTCTGTTGCAAACTACTACTGGTTATCTGTATTCTGTATCAGAATAGATACTATTACATAAAAATTTGTATGTCGAAATTTTCCGTTAGGAGGAGTTTCGAGTGGAGGTGAAAAGGCAAGTCCATAAGATCTTTTTTGGCATTAGACTTACTTAGTATTCGGATTTTCAGGTTTATTCAGTTCATAGAGATTTAATGTTGAAGGTAATTGCATATAGAAATGAACCCCTCTGGAAACATTAAAGAAATGAAAGTGCTTGCTTCTAATATTTGTGAAAACATTTTTATAATTGCAAGAAAAAAGGAGTTAACTGAAGATTGGTATATTTAGGGCCCCTTTTGGAGGGTTTTCTTTCTCACATACTGTTTTCATTAATTTAATTTTTTTCCATTTTTACTGAAGGGTAATTTATATTATTTGACTTTTTTTTAAGGGCCAGAAGTAGTAATGAAAAGCAAATCTCCCTCCTGCTCCAGACCTCAAAAGTCCCTTTTGTTACCAGTTAATAAATGGAGGCACACTGTATGCACTTCAGTACTTTGCTTTTTAATTTAATATATCAACATATATAGCTGTACTTCATTCTTTTTCATAGCAGCAAGTACTCCATTGTTTGGATGTAATTATTTAACTAGACTTCTGTTGATGGTCATTTAGATTATTCCTATTATTTATAACCAGTGTTCTTATGAATATTCTCATATACATCTCAGCAAATATATCTGCTGAGTTAAACAATATGTGCAGGTCTGGGTGGGAAAAGTTTGTGCATTTAAAATTTTTATGTATGTTGCCAAATTTAGAGAAGTATAATTTTAGAGATGGAGGATTTCTCATGTTGATACTGTTTTCTCAGTGGATTCATTGTGATTTAAAAAAAATTTTTTAGTATTTAGGGTCATTTTCACATATTTGCCAACTATATATGTTTAAATGTTCATATTCATAACCAGCTCTTCAAAATGAAGATGAAAATGGTTACAAACAAAATCAGTTAGTACTCAGATACCCATTTTTTATTTCCCACACAGAGTTACAGGGGAGCATTGTCTTTCCTGAGGTTGTAGTTGTTTAAAAATGCTAGGGCTTCCTCTTTTCTTCCTTTGTGGGTGAGAATATTTGACCAAAATATTGATTAACTATTCAGAATATTTATTGAATTGATTAAGTTTTAGAAATGCATCTTGAAAATGAAATAAGGTTTCGCTGCCAGGTGAGTGAAAACAGTAATTAGAAATAAAGATTTGGGCTTTCCCCTCTTGCTTAAACCCAGTAAAATTATGATGATGGCCAAAAAAAAAAAATTAAAATTTCTGTGTGAGGTTGTCAAATTCTCACGCTGTATATTTTCTTTCAGATTCCTTTGTTTCTTCCTCTTCCTCTCAGCCTGTATCTCTATTTTCGACCTCACAAGGCAAGTCTGTCATTTTTGTGTGTGCATTAATAAAAGAAAAATGTTGAGAAAGAGGCTGTAACTGGGGATATGAGGCACGAGTTTTCTGTTGCCCCCAAATCCCCTAAAATAAAAACTAAATACAAACCATTCCTTTCTATTTGGCAGTTTCTAATGGATTTCCTGTAAAGCTTAATAAAATAGAATGAGGGTAGGTGTACCCTTAAACATAGCATAAGCTTTAGGTGTAGTTTTGAGTACTTCTTAAAAATTGAAAACTTGCCCACAGAACTTGGAGCAGATAGAATTGTGACTGAGAAAACAACCCGCCTCCAGAATGCGCTTGACGTATTGATTTGCAGTTACGTAGCTGGTTTGGAGAGGTAGTAGATTTGGAAAAACTTTATAATTATAAAGTGTGCTTCCACTGAACTGCTATACCATCCTAGCTAGAGTACTTTAGTGTGAACTTGTCTCCCAAGAGCTAGGCTATTTCCAAATTGCCTAGGAACATTGAACAAATTGGTTGACTTTTTGGCAAGCAAGGATTGTCTTCCCAGAGATTAAGCTGTGGTTTGAGGGTGTTGGGGGATTTTGTTTTGCTTGTTTTTAATCTGCCAACCAGTGAGGAAGGGATTCAAAGTTGATAGCTATATGTTTGTGAGGGTAGCACTGTCAGGACTGTGGAAGAGAGTGCTGTGTGCTTCGTTGATTTGCACCAATAATTAGGTTCTGTTTCGTTTGTGCTTTTGTATTCCACCTCAAATATAGGTCAGTGGAAAACTCTTATTTTAAAAAAGATAATTAAACTCACTAGATAGGTCTAAGAAGCCTTGTGCATTGTATTGTCCTAGCTGAAATGCAAAGTCAGGGTGCTGGTTTTTTAGGAAGACTTTGACTTTTTATGAATAAAAACACAATAGGATAAAATGAACATAGTAAGTTTTGCTGGGTTTAATCTGCTGCTTAGGAAACATGATAGATAATTTGTTGCTTCTAGCTCAGACTGATAACGTTAGAGCCTCCAAGCCTCTTTGTAATGTGCTCATTGGGTGAATTTGGATATCTGTGGGTCAAATCATGACCTTTGAAATTAACTTGTTTACATTAAAAGATATTTTGTGAGTATTTGGAAGTAACTCAGATATACAGATTGATTCTTGACATCTGGAACTCAGCCATATTTCTATTTTTAAGGGTTTTTTTCTCATGAAAAATTTAATAATTTAGGCAAATTGGATTTATTCTACTCTGGAAGATAAACTGGTAAATCTATCATAATGTAAATAGAACAGATAATTATTTTTTTCTCTATTGTAAATATTTCCGATCTTCTAAAATGCATTCCTCATAGTAGTTATAACTTCCAGCCACTTTTTGCATGCAGAAAGAGGATAACTGATATCCTAAATAGTATAACAATGCAACCTAAGCACAACACACCTAATGTACAGAAGATAAGTGTCATAGCTTAATCCCTGTTAGGAAAAATTACATGTACACTCAAGTAGGATGGAGGTAAATAAAAAGGATTTTTCTGATTAAAACTGTATGTTTAGTAGGCTTCAGTTTCACAGGGAGTATGAGAGTTCATAAAAGAAAATAGGTTTGTCATTCTTCCTTTTTCTTAAAAAAAAGTTATTTGACCAGTGCAGATTCAGGATAGTGTTTTTGTTAAAAGGGTATTGTAAAGAAGCAGTTTAAAATGTCCTATCCCTAACGGTGTTCCCATCTAATCTCTGTTACTAGTATTTTCTCTTGTTAAAAAAAACACGTAATGGAAAAGCGACTCAGTTGGTGCTACTCTAGCAGGTCTAGAGATCAGCCTGTTCAGTTTTTTAAGGGAACTCCTTGGCAAATGTGATTAGGTGTATTTTAGGGTGGTCAAGACTGGTAGCTTCTAGTCTACCTTAATAAAAATAAGGGAAAATAAGTTGTTGGTGTACTTGGTTAACTGGGTTAAAACCCCTAGAGAGAATAGCTAGGACCAGGCCCACCCAACTGCAGGCCTTTCAGAGTGACTGCTGTCACCAACAGGCACCTTGCATTCATCACAGTCACTAACCCAACTAATCTCTCTCTGGCTTCTATATCCCTTAGGCGTTAGCCTTGGAGAATTGTACCTTATTTTTGTATATCTAAACCATATTAAGCAATATGTAATAATAGTTAAATAGAACATTTTCATATTTAAGAATGGCATTTTTAATCCTGAAATACATACTTATCATTATTGGGCTTCAGGAAGATGCATGTACCAAAAGTTGTCATTAATTTGGACTGAGAAAGAAAGGGCAGTTAAATTTTTCAAAAGGAAGTTATGTAATATTTATTAAATTATATTACTTTGTTAAGCTTCTTGAAAGCTAATGAATAGATTGGTGATTGGAATGTCAATGAAATAACCAGTTCCTTCTTAAATAAATTGTACTCCTGAGTAGTACCTTTGCAGTTTTTACTTAATGATTCCCTTTTTTCTCATCCAGTAGAGTTAAATTTCAGCCTAATCCCTGAGCATTTCAAAATAGGGAAGTATATTTTAATGACATTTTCCAGTACTGTTAAATAAGGATATTAACAGAGTATAGGTGTAGCATGTAGCTAGGTTTTTTGTTTTGGGGGGTTTTTTTTTAGCTTCTACTGTGCTTGGTACTTTATGTGAATCATCTCTTTTAATCCTCAGAGCCAATTTTATGGAGGAAGGGTACTGGCTCTTTTACCAGTTGAGGAAACTGGGGTTTAAAATGGGAAATATAACTTTCTCTTGCTTAAGTGAGTAAGTGACAAACTAAGGACTCCAAAGTCCATGCGTATAATAACCACTGCCTACAGTAAATATGATATATTGGTTGTATTTTAGGCTTTATGTATATTTTTAGAGGTGTCATTTTGAGGTTAGTGTCAAAATCATGAGAGCAGAAGAGGCAGAAATGACTATGTTAACCATATTATTATTTTTGTTAGTGATACAATTTACTATCTTCTGGGAGATGTGCTTCCTCCATCAGACACAAAGTTGAACGGATTTGGTTTCTGCTTTTGAAACTTTTGATGAAAGTGGAAGCTGGAAAATAGTATAGTTTTTTTTAGAAAACATTTGGGGGAAAAGTGGGTGAAAATAAGATTGAAAAGAGAGGATCCATCAACCATGCAGAATTGGAAGCACATTTGCAGTAACGAGTATTTGCATTCAGTTTGAGTAAGGCAGTAGGCATCTTGAATAGGAAGTTAAACACTGAACTTTGGGGCAAGTGTTGAGGAAGAAAATTTGCCAGTTACAGCCTTTTTTTTTAAACAAAAGCAAAACATTTTTCTTTGTACAAAAGAGACTTTTTGTTTAAAATCTAGCTTGGCTGCAAAGTGTCTGCTGGCTAACTTCCTATTTTGATGCTTTGGCTGAAAATTGCTGATACTGTTTTGCACGATAATTTGTCTTTCCCTCTTGTTTTGTGAACATGAGAAAATTCAAGTGTAGGAAAACCTATACCTGAATATTTCAAGCCTCCCTTGTATGAATATGCATAGTATGTATATGAAAAAGTAATTGAGTGGTTTACTGTAGGCTAGCACCCCTTTCTTCACTGATGTGTATGGTTTTTCCATGTTATAGGTGCCCTTTTAATTAAAAGTAATGACTTTCCTGGGGAGGGGGTGGATAACCAAATGGCAACTAGCATAATGCTAAGCTAGTCACTTTTAAGGAAGAACTCTGATATATAACATTCATTATTGCTTACTTATTCCTAGGCCACATTGTTTTTCCATTATTAAGTTATAAAACACTTGACTAAAAAATACTAAATCTTTTTCTGAAAGATTGGGGAATAAGAAACAGTAAAGAGAAGACACTTTGAAGAAAACTGTTAAAGGAACAGTTTATGCTGTTCATATAAACAGTATATGAAGGGGCTTCCTCAGTTTGAATGTATTCACTTGATACATACATAATATTTATTCACTTGAAAGTTTTTTCATCCTGTCATTTTTAACTCCCCACCTTGTTCTGTGAGAGAAACTACTCTGGGCATAGAAGAGGGAAAACTCTTCCTCAATTCCCACACAAGATTCTCTAGTCACATAGAGCTTTTGCCTTATTCCAATCAAAATTTTGAGTTACTGTACTTTAAAATTAGTATATAGAGGTATTGAAAGCAGACACAAAAGGACCACCCATGTCCTAGTACCCTATGAGATGTGCTCCTGGACAAAGATGATCTGTGGTAAGGAGTGAGAGTGAAGAGTGCCAGTCTGCACACCTGTGGGATTTTTATAGGTCTAGGGATCTGAGGTGCGGCTCAGTTTTTCTACCCTTCAAAAACTAATAAAATGCAGTAAAGCTGTGGGTTCCCAAACTGGGTTTATTCCCTAGGGAACTTGTAATGCAGGTTCCTGAGCTCCGTCCTCCTCAGGAAATTCTGAGTCCCTAAGTCAGAGTCAGAGCCCAGGAAGTGCTAGTAGTTGCTGTAAAGTTTGAAAAGGACAGAGGGAAGGTATAGCTCAGTGGTAGAGTGCTTGCTTAGCATGTATGAGGTCCTGGGCTCAATCCCCAGTAACTCCATTTAAAAATAAAATAAATAAATCAAATCACACATACCCCCCGGGGTGGGGGGGGGGAGGTTGAAAGACTGTAAAAGATGGTGCCATGGGCTATTTTTGTGCTAGATTGTTAAATTGTTCAGATAGTTGTACATTGAACTAAAATGTACTTTGACCTTTGATGGTAAAGATCATTTGCAGAAACATTTTGCCCAGGAAAAGTTCTTTTATCTTTCAACATTGGCTTAGAATTTTTTTTATATATTAGGCTTTGTTAAATGTCTTTATCCACACAGTACCTAGTATAGTTCTTGGAATATTACAGACATTTGGTTTGTACTAAGTGATTCAGAAGTTGCATCACCCAAAATTTTGAAGTAGATAAAAGCTCTTTGAATTATTTTTATTTGTGAATAGTTGGCGGTAAAGTGTCTAAAGTTCTGAATGAGGATTTTCTGTATTATATACCAAGTGAAGGCAGTTAGATTTGACACTATGCCTTTTTTCTCTCCCCAAACAAAAAGGCACATGGTCTGGAGTCTGTTAGGAGAGATTTTTATTTTTATTTTTATTTTTATTTTTTTGAGAATGTGGTGTTTGGGGACATTTATTGAAGATTTATTAAGTTCTAGATCCTCTTCTAAGCACTTTACATGTATTAACTCATTTAATCCTCACAGCAGTTCTCAAATTAGGTGCTTTAGTATCTTAATTTTCAGATGAGATTAGTTGTGTGACAAGATCACACAATTAGTAAGTGTGATGAAAGGATTTTGTATCTTTTAATAGGAATTTTTGGTTTGGGGGTAGTCTAGAAATTTAGAATATGACTGCCAACTTAATTTCCTAGTCTTATTTCAGATAATATACTTAAATGGAGACTGAGTATTTAGGGTTCAAGAAGAAAGGGGTAAGCAAAGAGCTCAGTACTGGATAAACTTGGGAACATTCTCATGATTGTTGTGGGGTTATGACATTTTTCACCTCTTACCACATGTTAATTCCCTTTTTGACAAGTCTATTAGACGTATAACCATTGTTGATAATAGAGTAATGCCATATTTTTAGGTGATTAGAATTCTTAAGAATGAATATGCACATTAAATCCCATTATAGCAAATAACTAATCTAGAAAATATTCCTAATGAGATTTTTTGACAGACATTGTTTTGAGTAGTGTTGAAAATCTCTTGCAGAGCATGTGAAGGACTGGATCTTTTGAAAAACGAAAGGTAGTGGACATTTTCTGGGACATAAGATAATCCAGAGTTATTCCATCAGGCAGTTTTACAGTGCATGGTATTTTAAAAACTAACAACCTTTAAACTCCCTGGAATTTTCTGCCATTTTGCCAAGTACAGGCTTGGACAACACCAAGGACTATTAAGTGCCATACTGACTAATTGGAAGAGTCTTTGCTTATGAGCACTTTGCTAAAGGCTTGTTTAGATTCTGGTCTTTGTTCTATTTAGTGTTTTCATGCCATTTGTAAGCTCTTTACTTCCAGACCAATTTTTTTGTTGTCTTGGTTAAAGTTAGCTCTGTTCAAGTTTGTTAGGGTTTCAACTAGCGAAAGAAACTTTCATTTGCTGAAATTCTAAACAAGATAATTATTAAAATTAAAGCAAAGATGATACTAATTTATTTTGCTACCTGTGTAAAAGCTTGATGGACAGTTGTGAGAGCTAATATCTGCATCTCACAATCACTGAGGAATGAATATAGCATCACACTCTTTACCTCCTAAGCTTGCTCCCCAGAAAACACTATCCATTCCAACACTATTAAGTCACCAAATTATTATTAGGGAACATGATTTCAATTATTTTTGTATATATAATAGTCATGTCATACTAAAGAATCTTTAGTAAAATGTTTGAAGTCTGTCAGGCAGTCATGGCATTCAGTACAGAACTTGTTGGTATCCTGAGAGTAAGATACCCACCTAATCTTAGCTTTATCTCAGATTATTATATACCTAACTAGAAACTTTTGGAGTATTAAGAGTTCAAAGAAATTAGAAAAGAAACAAGCCTTAGGAAACTGAGAAGTTTGTGTCCTGACAAAGCATAGAATGTTTCCGTCATGCCCCACCCCACCCCCTGTAATATATGCATTCTTTCATTAGCATTCCAGGTAGGTTGCTTTCTTTTTCATTTCATCAAATCTACCTCCACATCATCATCATTTTACTTACTGATTTTGTTTATTTTCTGTCTCCCCCTGTGTATTGTAAACTCCACAAAGGCAAAGATTTTTTTTCCGATTTATTCACTGCTTTTTTTTTAAATTTATTTAAGTATAGTTGATTTACAATGTGTTAGTTTCAAGTGTGTTGCGTAGTGATTCAGTTTACATATATATTCTTTTTCATATTATTTTTCATTATAGATTATTACAAGCTATTGAATATAGTTCCCTGTGCTATATAGTGGGACCTTGCTGCTTTATCTATTTTATACATAGTAGTTTATATCTACTAATTCCAAACTCCTAATTTATCCCTCCCCTGTCTTTCCCCTTTGGTAACCATGTTTGTTTTTTCCTATGCCTGTAAGTCCATTTCTGTTTTGTAAATAAATTTCTTTGTGTCATTTTTTTAGATTTCACATATAAGTGATATCATATGATATTTGTCTTTCTCTGCCTGACTTATTTAGTATGATAATCTCTAGGTCTATCCATATTGCTACAAATGATGTTGTTTCATTCTTTTTTATGACTGAGTAGTATTCCTGTGTGTTTGTGTATCACAACTTCTTTATCCACTCATCATCAGTGAACATTAAGGTTGCTTCCATACCTTGGCTATTGTAAATAGAGCTGCTGTAAACACTGGGGTGCATGTGTTTTTTTTGAATTAGAGCTTTCTCCAGATATATGCCCAGAAGTGGGATTGCTGGATCATATGGTAACTCTATTTTCGGTTTTTTAAGGAATCTCCATACTGTTTTCCATAGTGGCTGCACCAAATTACATTCCCACCAACAGCCAGCGAAGGAGGGTTCCCTGTTCTCCTCACCGTCTCCAGCATTTATGATTTGTGGGTTTTTTAATGATTGCCATTCTGACCAGTCCATTTTGTTCACTGCTTTTAATTTAGTTTCTGAAATAGTGTCTGGCACGTGACATAGTGGCACTCAGTAAATACTTGTTGAATTATTGCTAATTCATTTTGTCCTCTTTTGTCTGTAAGATGACAGATCTGAATCATCCAAAGTCTCAGTCTCTGTAAAGCATATAAGCTGAGCATTCCCTCTGAGGTGGAGTCAGTTTTGCTCCCCTCAGGGTTCCATTCCTGTTTGAAGGGAAGGGCTCCCATACAGTTTTACCTTAATCCAGATTTAGTCTTTTGAATGTTTCCTGGTAGAAACAGTTACCAGTAAAGTCAGTAACAACACATAACTCAGATTATGAAATATTTCTGATTTAAATAGAGTCCACAGTTCTTTAAATTTCAGGTTTTTAAACCTTTTAACTTGCAATACTGAGCTTCGTTTATCTTTAGTCCAGTCTTGCTGAGTATCCATACTTTATGATAGATACAAACCATGTTTACTGCATTAGAACGAAATACGAATTACAGCTTATTTCTGTCTCACTGATACACTTTGTACCACCAGACTTTATTTTTCCTCAATTTACAAAGGCTTTTCCCCTAGATTGCAGTTACACTATTCTAAAGGTCAAAGATCCGATTATATCAAATTTCAATGTTACGTGTTGAAATAGAGAAACTTTATGTGGCATTTGGAAACATTTTTTATAATAGTGAAATTTTATTTATTGCATAAGTATTTAATTTTTAATTTCTTTTCATCTTTATAAAATGATTTTGAATAAAGTCATAGTTTTGCTTTTGTCTAATTATTATTCAGTTTCTCACATGAAAAAGAGCATAAGCTAAATAAAAGTAATCCCAAAGGTTTTTCTCTTTCACATCTTCCCAGTTACTCATTCAAAATCAAGGAAATCATTGCTGTCCTGAGCCTACTTAGGTCTCACCTGACCAAGCTGAATCTTTGATTCATTCATTTGGAACTATTTATTTAAGACCTACTTTGTTCCATCTGCAGAGATACAGTTGTGTTTAGATAACGCCTACGCTTGGGACAGTTGTTGCTAGGTTGGATAGTTGGAAGACAGTGTGGTTAAATCAGTGGCTACCGTGGTATTAAAAACTGGTAAGACTTATTAATTAATGTATTACTTTTAGAAAGATATTTTCTGTTTTAAAAGGATTTTTAATAAAAAATATATATATACCCAAAAAAAAGATGTTTGAAGTTAACTCTTCTTAATAGAGGAAACCAAATTACATGGTTCAGTTTTATTTAAATTGGCAAGTTGGTTCAAGAGATTTTGGAGCAGGCCAGCCTTTTCAGTACCATGTAGTTTAAAACATTGAGGCCATGTGTACCTGAAAACCATCTTCCCTGTGGTTAGAGTAGAGTAGTTTTAGTCTGGCTGGTTTTTAGGCTCAGGAGGGATTTGCTGTGTCTCCTGAAAGTAAGACAAGACTCTGGTCACGTCTTTTTTTCCGTTTCAGATTGTCAGACTGTAACAGTGATTTTTATAGAAGCGATGTGTTCTGAATTGTTCCACCACCTACAGATGGGAGCATATGATTACTTCATAATATCAAGCTGTTTGTTTTGTATGGATTACATAGTTTCTTTGGAATAGTTCTACCAAAAACAAAAGGAAAAAATACTCCCCCAGATTTTCCAACCTTACCAAACCCTTCTTGATGCTTTACCATTAAAGGGAAAAAGTAGACTGAAAAGTATTTTGTTATAAAAATCTTTTGTCATTTGCAATTTGTAGCATGATATGCCTTTTATGTTTCACTGCTGGCAATTTTTTGCATGTCCTATAGGATAACTGTTGATTATTGTTTTGTTATTTATTTATGTGTGTATATATATACATCCTGTGTGTGTGTGTGTGTGTGTGTATGATTTTAAAAATAAAAAAAGCATGCTGCTTGACCTGACTAGCTAATGTGTAATTTTACCTGGTAAACAGTTTTTTTCTTTCAAATTCTGACCATAGAGGGATTGAGTTCTCTTTGCTCTGATGAGCCACCTTCAGAAATTATGACTTCTTCCTTTTTTTCATCTTCTGAAATACATAACACTGACCTTACAGTACTACGTGGAGAAAAAAGCAAAGTATTAGGCAGCCAGCCTATTTTAGCCAAAGAAGGAAAAGACTGTTTGGCTCTTCTAGATGTGAAAAAGATGGACAAGCCTCAGGGGACCAGTAAAGACATAGCAGACTCCCCAGTATCTGTTGCAGAAGCAGTTCACTGTAACCGTCCTTCCATTCCAGCCAGTTTCCCAGATCATCCAGCCTTTCTCTTAAAGGAAACTGGTCAAATGGAACAGCAAATAAATAAAGATCAAGAATCCAAGAACCCAAATGAGGTACCAAGTAAGGACGATAAAACTGCCTTGGATGCCGATGACAAGTTCACTTTGCTAACAGCCCAGAAAGCACCCACTGAGCAATCTAAACCAGAAGGCATTTGTGCATATTCATTGTCCCCCTCTGAAGTTTCAGGAGGGGATATTTTGGAAAAGGATTCCCCTGAATCACCATTTGAAGTAATTATTGACAAAGCAGCATTTGATAAAGAATTTAAAGATGCATATAAGGAGAGCACAAGTGATTTCGGTAGCTGGGCAGTGCACACTGATAGAGAATCACCTGCAGACATTTTGGAGTCTAATGACAAAGTATTTCCACTGAGAAATAAAGAAGCAGGATGTTACCCAACCTCTGCATTCCTCACTAGACAGTTTTCACACACCACTGCAGCATTGGAGGCGGTGTCTAGATGTGTGAATGATATGCATAACTTTACTAATGAGATACTGACTTGGGATTTCGTTCCCCAAGTGAAACAGAGCGATAAATCTGACTACATCACAACAACTACAGGACTTGACGTGAGTGAATATAATTCAGAAATTCCAGTTGTAAATATCAAAACTGGCACTCACCAGAAAATTCCTGTCTGTTCTATTAATGGGAGCACTACTGTCCCTAAATCAACAGGTGATTGGGCAGAAACCTCTATCCCACAAGAAAATGCTATGCCAGACTGTCTCAATTCCACAAAGGAAATCAGTATCAAAGGTGTGCGAGGCAATGTGCAGAAAGGAGATGACACACTTTCAGAGTTATCTGGATCTCCATTGGAGAAATGTGTCTCTCTGGGTTCTGGAGTGGCCACAGTGAAAGTTGTTTTACCTGATGGCCACCTGAAAGGTGAAATGAACTGGCAGACTTCTGTGTTGGGAGAAGTGACAGAGGCTGATAGTTCTGGTGAGTCTGATGACACAGTAATAGAGGACATCATAGCAGATATTTCATTTGAAAGCAACAAACTTCAGGCCGAAAAACCTGTTTCCATTCCAAGTGGTGTTGTAAAAACAGATGAAAGAGAAATCAAAGAGACTGTTGGTTGTAATAGGGAAAACAGAACATATGAAAACTTTGAAAGGTTGATCCGTGACTCTGAGCCACGACAAGTTCAGTCTGATATTCTTGAAAAGAGTCCAGCTGGTGAGGCAGCATGCTCACAAGTACCTGATATGAATGTCACATTGGAAGATGTGAAGCAGTCAGACAGTATGAGTGTAGTTGCTCCTGAAAAGCCTGTTGCAACTGAGAACCCAAAACTGCCTTCATCAGCATCTCCAAATGTTCTTAATGATAAGACAGAATTCTCACTAAATGTGACAACCTCTGCTTATTTGAAGTCATTGCATGAAAAAAGTGTTAAAGATATAGATGATTCTTCCCCAGAGGACCTGTTAGCAGCCTTTACAGAAACCAGAGAGAAAGGAATAGTAATTAAAGGTGAAGGAAATACCTTTGAAGCAACATTAGAGAAAACTAAGAACTTTAAAACAACCCTTCCTGTAGAAACTTTGCATGAAAGTGAGTCAGGTGGTTCTGAAATTGAAGATACAGAAATCAAATATGATGAACAGAGCAAAGAAACAGATGGAAGTGAGCTTTTGGATGTTCTCCCTACCCAAGGTACTCCAGTAGCATCTCTCGACTTAGAACAGGAACAGCTCACAATCAAAGCCCTTAAAGAGTTGAGTGAAAGGAAGGTTGAGGAGTCAGCTTCTGCACAGGATAAAGTAGAATCTCCTTCTGAAGAAATGCACAAGCAGACTTTAACATTCGCTCCAGAATCTTCATGGCCACAGAGATCATATGATGTCCTAAAACACAAAGATGTCAAGACTGAATCTGATCTTGGGATTTCCAAGAAGTACACTGTTATGAAAGAAACTACTAGGGTAGATATTACTTCCAACCTTAACAAGACTGAACTGGTAAACAAGCATATCCTAGCAAGACTTCTGGCAGACTTCTCAGGTAACAGTTTACATTAGAAATACTGCATGTGGTTAATTCTGCTATGAATGTGTACTTACCAGAGTGCCATTTTTCTTAGTCTCTGATTTATATCATCAAAATTATAGCTAGAATAAAAACACATTGTATAATGGGGAAAGGTAGATTTTTTTAAACTGTTGCTTGATTTGGTTTTCTTATACAAATATTTCCCAAAGCAGTAGCCCACTTGTTAAAGTTAATATTCTTCTTAAAAATTTATGCTCCAGTTTTTTCATGGTTCTCCTTTCCTTATAGGTTGCTCTGAGGGGGATTGCTGCTTTTAAGAGTGTTGTTAGGCTCTTATTTATTTACAAAGTTTATTTTAAAATCTCCCTTATAGTAGCACTGCTTAGTACTTGGGTTTTTTCTGTGGGCCTTGTAAAATCTATTTAGCAATCAAAGATAAAGGAATTCCTGCTGGGAAAGACAATAAATGAAAGTTTTAATTAATTTGATCTTATACCACAGAGATTTTATGCTCTGAAAGTAGGTAACCAGTACTGTAGTACAATTTGGTGAGTAATACTTACGAGAACCCATGCATTCCTCTACTTTGGACCTTATTTAATATTCAGACCAAAACTCATTATATGGTACTGGAACCCTTGTCTTTTATTTATTTGAATAATTACTTTCCTGTTGGCCCTCACGAAATTACTTCAGATGTCTGTTCTGGGATCTTAGAAAGTGTAATTTAAAAAATATATTAAGCCCTCCAAAAGGAACTCCCAACCTCTAAGCCAGTACCAAGTTCTGCACTTCCTGTATGGTCAGTGTTAGGTGCTATGTCAGGCTCTATGGTTTTTCAAACTTCTTTTTTAACAATAGAGCCCTTCTTTCAAATGAAATCATACACAGAGTTGTAATATTTAAAACAAAAATGAGATTTTTATTAGGATAAATTTATAAGTGAGATTATACCATTTACTTTACTTTTTTTTTCCTGCAAATGTTTTATTATGCACAGAGTGAGAAGGGGGTTTAGTCCTCAGCAGCCACTTCCTCTCCTCATGGCATCCAGAACACTGCTCAGCTCTTCCTGTGAGGGCACAACTCAGGTCTCGCCGTGCACTAACTTGCTGTGCTTGGTGAGGTGCCCTGCTGGCAGCTGTGCCTTGGCTTGCTCACGTTCTGGGTCACCTTGAGGCCCACAGCCAGGGGGTACCACAGAGTCTTCAGTACCTGTAGCAGAAAGCCACCATCTACTTTTGGGGGGAGGGTAGTTAGGTTTATTTATTTATTAATTTTTAATGGAGGTACTGGGGATTGAACCTAGGACCTTGGGCACGCTAGGCATGCACTCCATGACTGACCTATACCCTCCCCCCACCATCTACTTTTTATAAAGGCATTTCCTCATTGAAGACCATGGGCAGATTATTTAATCTTACTGAATTTTAATCCTTAAAATAGAGATAGTTACGGTGCTTACTTTATAACAATAGTGTGAGGATTACATGTGAAAATGCTGGTAATACAGTGCCCAGCATATAGTAAGTATCCATTTAGCACCAAGTACAGGAGCTGGCATATAGTTAGGTACTGGGTAATTTCTTGTTAGTGAATGAATTGTTAATAATTATCAGTGAAAACATCGAGGCTTTTTATAAGCTCAAAAATTTGAAATAGCAGTTATGGATAGCTGTTATACTCAAGTAATCGAAGATGGTTGAACTTGGAATAAGGAGTACTAAATTCCCATTGTTGCTTTATAGTGTCTACAAGTGTGAATTTAAACAATTAAGTTACATCACCTTTTGGGGCCTCAGGTTTCCTGTCTGTAAAGTGAGGATGTTGAAGTAGATGATCATCAATATCATTTCAATAATATGATTCCCTAACTCCAGAATAGTCTAGCTTTCTTCATGAGTTATTATCATAATTCTTCAAGGTAATTCTTCTGAGTGATGAGGCATATAGAAATTAGGCAACAAGAACTCCAGTGTCTAATTCTGGTAAATCCCTGGTTTAGTGTGACCTTAGACAACTAGCCAATTGGTTCAACATCTTCCTTTGTTAATATGGTGGTAATTATTTTGCCTTGTTTCATAGTGTTGTAGTAAGTAAAGTACTGTATAAATACTAATTATTAGTAACTCTCAGCTGAGTTATTTAATGTAGTATAAGAAGTGAAAAGGGGTATGGGAGTTTAGGATATTTGTCACTGACCAAATTCTATGATTAGTAGATATTTTTAGATGATAATTAAAGACTAGTATAACTAGACCATGAAGCTGAAAGATCTTCCTTTGTGGATTTCAGAATTGAAAACCTTTAAAAATTATATTATGAATAAATATTTTTAAAATATAAACTGTAGTGAAATATACCAGTCTCTAGTTCTAAGCGGTATATCTGGGTAGTCTTCCTTTTAAAAGTAAAACCAGTCCTGTAATTATGTCCTGCCTAAAAATGTTGGGGAAAATAGGCAAAAGAAACAATGAGAAAAAAATGGTATTTTATTTTTCTCTTGCTGTTTTATGGTATATTGTGTATAAGCTCCTAATGAAACCTGGGTTTCATTCCCTTTATGATGATTATAGTTAGTTGTTCAGTAGTAATGGTATGATCTGTGGTATGACTAATCACTTGGAAAAAAATTAGATCTCTACTTCATACACTTAATTGGATGAAGACAGTTTTTTGAATTTTAGTATCCTTATTGACAAGAGTGCAAGAAAATAGGTGTATAATGATAGGGTTGTTTATGACAGTGGCAGATATCTCAGTGCCTTAGTTAGAGACTGAGTGTGTTATATCTGTGCAGTCAAATATTACACAGCCATTGGAGTTACAGGCTGGTGTTTCTTTTTTTTTTTTTTTTAAGAGATGAAAAAATAAAAAGTACAATAAGAAATACACTTATATTTCTATATGTAGAATTGACTTCTATTAATTGTTAATTAGTGGTCATATTTGCTTCCAAGCTAAAGGACCCTTTGATTACCACCTGACCTGCTCCCTTCTTCCCCTTCCCCAGAGTAACCACCATCATGGAGCTAATAACACCCTTCCACTATGTGTTACATGTGTATATGTAGAATTGTTTTGTGCTTTTAAAGATTTATTGACCTCATTTTTGTTATGCAGCTTATTTCATTTAACATTAGGCTTTTTAACTGCTTTCATATTGAAATATATGTAATTGTATTTATTTTAACAGCTATATAGTAATCCATTTTATTGTGTTATTTTCCTTTGATTAGGATTTGGGTTATTTTCCATTTTTTACAATTTTAGACAGTGCTGAAATTAACATCCTTGTTTTTACACATATGCAGCTATTTCTGTAGGGTCACTGTGCCACTGCCTATTGACTTCACTTCTGGGTATGTGCATTATTTTTCTAGATACTGTCAATTTGCTGTCAAAGTTGGAGTTTCTTCTGTTATGTAAATATGTTCATAATTTATTAATAAAAAGACTACATTATTGAACACATAGCAGAATTTTGTTATATGATGAATGCTTAAAGTAGAAAAAGAGTTAGAAAACAAGGTTTTCAGAATAATACCTATTTTAGTATCATTAAAAATGAATCTACATACTTAGACACAGTGAATCTGAAGTAAATTTTTAAAAAGATCACAATGACTTTCCTTGCAGTATGGCTAAGTAGGCTTTTACTGGACCTGACCTTTCTGCATATAACTATATACTCTGGACAAAACTGTGGGGGCAGAGGAAAGCACTGGAAAATGAGCAAAAGCAGGCAGATTCTGAAAAAGGGCTGACACTTTTAAGAAGAGACAGCATGAAATTAGTTTTCCATTTCTTCTGCTTTTAGCCAGAGGACAGTCTGAAGTTGGCACCTGGCAGGTTGGTTAAAACTTTCATAGAAAACTTACCAGAAGACAGAATTTGGGTCGGCTACAGCCATTCGATGACTAGAAAGTGAAAGGAGAAGGAATCCTGGAAAGGAGAAATCCAGATGGTTGAAAGCCTCAAATTCTGAGTATAAACTCTCTGTATAACCTTCTGTTAATCCCTGAACTACACAGCTATACAGAAGACTACAACCAGCCCAGCTATAAGTGAAAGAATTGAACTGAGATCTGAGGTATTGCCCAGGAGACAAGAGTTTGCAGTTTGGGTCTAGCCAAGTTTAATTGCATACTAAGACAGAAATACCAGTGCTCTGCAGAGGGATATAACAGAGTCAAGAGGCTATACAGCATGATAGTCACAATGTCCCAAGATAAAATCTGAAACTATTTTAAAAATCAGGGAACATTTTAAAAACCAGGAAAATATAACCCAGTGTGAATCAAAAAAGACAACCAACAGAAACTAACTGTTTAGGTTAGAGTTGAGGGACAGGGATTTCAAGGCAGCCACTGTAATTGCTCAGTGAAGTAGAGAATATGCTTGTGTTGAGTGAAAACAAAGGAATTCTCAACTGACAAGTAGAAACAAAAAAGAGCAAAGCAGAAATTCTAGAACTGTAAAATACAGCACCTGAAATTAAAATTCACTGAATGGACTTAACAGTAAATCAGAGATGATAGAAGAGTCAGTGAATTTGATGATAGATGAACAGAAAACTACCCAACCTGAAGAACAGAAAGAAAAGCTTCGGGACCTTTGGAACAATATTATAAGGTCTAACTCATCTATATACTCGGAGTCCCAGAAGAGAGGAAAGTGAGAGACTGAAGAACATATTTGAAAATACAATGGCAAAAAAAATTCTCAGATTTTGTGAAAAACACATTTACTGATCAAAGAAGCTTAGCAAACACCTAGTAGGATAAGGACAAAGAAAATCATACCTTGGTACATGTGTCAGAGGTCTCCACAACCACCGTCAGGCTCAGTGATTTGCTAGAAGGACTCAGGATTCAGGAGCATTTACACTCACCATTAATGGTTTATTACAAAAAGGGACACACATGAGAACTGGTGAAGGAGAAAGGTACATGGGATAAAGTCCGGGAAGAACCAGGTGCAAGCTTCCAAGTGTTCAGTAGAGTCACACAGGGCTCTCCGTAGTTCTCCCATCAATGTATACGTGACAGCAAAGTATTGCCAGCTGGAGAATCTCACCCAATCCATGGTGTCTAGAGTGGCACGCATTGCCCACATGACTGACTGCAGCTTACTTAGACCCCAGCCACCCAGAGCAGGAACAGGTGTTTGCCATGAATCACATTGTAATGGTCACATTGCTACAGCATGGCCATGGCCCCAGGCATGCAAAAGCACTTATCCGCGAGAATATTCGAAGAACTCAGAGTTCATCTCCCAGGAGCCAGCCAAGGGGCAGTCCTGAAGACAGGCCTTTCTTTGGCATGTGCAGTTTGAGCATTCCGGGTCTGCTGAGTTAACCCTCTTGTGCATAGTATATCTTAGTCAAATTGCTGAAACAAAAGATGAGGAAAAAGACACATTAAAAGGAATGACAGTTAAAATTAGAGCTTCTAACCAGAAACCAGATGCCCAAAGACAGTGAAATAACATCTTAAGTGCCAAAAAGGATTAAAAAAAAAAAAAAAACCCAGATTTTTCTAATCAGGATAAATACCCTGTAGGAATGACAGCAAAATAAAGACACTTTTAGATAAAAGAAAACTAAGAATTTGTTACTAGAAGACATACACTAAAAGAAACACTAAAAAAAAGTTCTTCAGATTGAAGGGAATTGATATCAGGTAGAAACGCAGACCTTTAGGAAGGAATGAAGAGCACTGGAAATGGTAAATATCTAGGTAAATATAAAAGACTTATTTTTTCCTCTTAACTTTTAAAAATATATAGGAGTGTTCAAAGCAGAAATTACAATGTGTGTGGAGATTATGTTTATTTCACATGACAAAAGACAAGAGTATGTGGACCTCTACTATTACTTTTTCTGTAAAGTAGTACAATATTAATTTTAAGTAGACTGAAAGTGAAGGATGTATATTGTAGTCCCTAAAACAACCACTGAAATAATAAAGCAGAATAGTTTAAGAAGCCAGTGGATAAATTAAAACCTTCAAATAATCAAAAAGAAGGCAAAAAAGGAAAAACAGGGGAACAAAAGACAGGGGAAACGGGAATAAAATGTAGACTTAGGGCAATCATATCGTATGTTAGTGGGATAAAGACCACAGTCAGTAGAGTGACAGGCTGCATAAAAATGCAAGACCTCTCTGCTGACTATAAAAGATGCACTTTAAATATAAAGACACATAGGCTGAAAGTAAATGGATGGAGAAAGTATACCAAAAAATATATAAATGTATGCCATGCAAAAATAAGCATAGGAAGATAAAGGGTGTTACCAGAAATAAAAAGTGACATGTTCTCATGATGAAAGATACCAGGAAGTCTCAATGGTTGTGGATGTGTATGTACCTAAATAACAGCTTCAAAATACATGAAGCAAAAATTGACAAAGAGAGGAATAGGCAGTTCTTTAATCATAATTGGAGGTTTTGTTACCACTTTCTCAGCAATGATAAACCAACTACACATACACACAAAGATCTGAGCAGCATAATCAGTCACTTGGACTGGTACACGTGGTTTTCCAAATCCACAAGGTGTACATTCACCGGTATAGACTATGCTGGGCCATAAAACAACTTAGTAAATTTAAAGGATTAAAATCATACAAAATATGTGCAAAGACCATAATGAAATTAAATTTTAAAACAATGAAAATAAGATACCTAGGAAAATTCCCAAATATTTGGAAATCAAGCTAGTCACTTTTATATGCTCTAGTTCAAAGAAGAAATCATAAGAAAAATTTTTTAATGTTTTAAACTGAAAGACAGTGAAAATACAGTATATCAAACTTGTGGAATGCAGCACTGAAAGGGAAATTTATAGGTCTAAATGCTTATATTGGAAAAGAAAAATACCTACATTTAATGATCTGAGGTTTCAATTTAAGAAGCTAGAAAAAGAAGAGCAAAGTAAACACTAAGTAGAAGGAAGGAAATAATAAAGATAAGAACAGAAATCAATTGAATGAAAAACAAAATTAACAAAGGCAAAATTTGGTTCCTGAAAAGATTAACAAAATTAATTTCTTGACTGAACAGGAAAAGAAGAGAACACAGATTACCAGCATCAAAAGGGGGTTATCATTTTAGATCCTACAGATATTAAAAGGATAATAGAATATTATGAATAACTTTGTGCCAACTTAGATGAAACAGAAAAATTCCTTGAAAAATACAGTTTACCAAAGCTAACAGTTTCATTAAATTCATTATCAAAAAGCCCACCAAAAAAAAAATCCAGGCCCATTGATTTTACTGAGGGATTCTTTCAAGCATTTAAGGGAAAAGGAGAGAACACTTTCCAATTCATAGACTAGTATACATGTAGTATGAAAACTAGAGGACACTACAAAGAAAATTATAGACTAATGTCCCTCAGGAATGTGTAATAAGATGAGAAATCCTTCACAAAATATTAGCAAGTCAAATCTAGCACTGTATCAAAGGTTAATGTGTCATGGCTTAGTCGAATTTGTTCCAGGAATATGAACTTGTTTTAAGAACCAATCAACATAATTTGCCATATTGACATAATAAGAGAAGAATTATGTGATTATTTCAGTTGATACAAAAAATGCATTTGAAAAAGCCTAACATCCTTTTCTGGTAAAAAATTTTTAGCAAACTAGGGATAGAAGGTAATCTCCTCAGTCTAATCAATGACATCTATTAAAAACTACAGCTGACCTTCTACTTAATGCCAAAATATTGAACACTTTCCCCTAAGACTGGATATAAGCCAAGGATATACTCTCACCTCACCATTTGTATTCAGCATCATACTGGAAGTCCTCCCCTTTGGATTAAGACAATAGAAATAAGGGGGATGACAATTGGAAAAGAAATTGTTAAACTGTCTTAATTTGCAGATGACATAATTGTGTACATAGAAAATCCTAAGAAATCTACAAAGCAACTGCTAAGACTAATAAGCAAATTTGGGGGTGGGGTATAGCTCAGTAGTGGAGAGTGTGCTTAGTGTGCATGAGGTTCTGGATACTTGGTTAATATACAAAACTGAGTTTTGTTATATACTAGCAACAAATAATTAGAAAATGAAAATTCTTAAAAGTTAATTTACAATAGCATCAAAGCATTAAATAGAAATACATGTAATCAAAAGAAAAAACATGTAAGACCTCTATACTGAAAATTACAAAACTGCAGAGAGAAGCTAAAGAACTGTCTAAGAGGAGAGCTATGCTGTGTTCATGGATTGGAAGCCTCAATATTGTAAAGAAGATAGCCCTACCCAAATTCACCTGTGGATTCGATAGTTTTAAGTCCCAGAAGAAATTTTCTGTAGAAATCGACAAGTTCCCTCTAAAATTTCTCTGGAAATACACAGACTTAGCAAATGCAAAGCAATCTGAAAAAAGAACAAAATTAGAGGACTTGGAATACTCACTTCCAGACATTGTAAAACTCCAGTAATAAAGACAGTGTGGAACTTGCAAGAGTTAACAAATAGATCAAAGAAACAGAGAATCCAGAAATAATGCATTACCCAAAATTTGGCAACTTAAAACAACACAACTTTATTATCTCACAGTTATCTTGTATCAGGAGTCCAGGCACAGGTTAGCTGGATCCTCTCCTCTGCATTTCACCAAACTGACATAAATTGTGATTCTGAAATCTCCAGGTGGGAACCAGGGTTGGGATCTCATCAGAGGGGCAGGGTTCTCTTCCAAGCTTACTGACTGTTGGCAGAATTCAGTTCCTGGAGGTTGAAGGACCAGATCCCCATTTTCTTGCTTACTGATTCTGCATCTGCGGTCATCCTCAGCTCCAAGAGACTGCACTCAGATCCCTGTCTTGTGGCCCTCTCACAACATGGTAGCTTACTTCTTCAAAGCTGTCAGGAGTATTTCTCTCCAGTCTGCTGCAGGAGCTCATATAACTGCAACTTAACCACGAGAGTGACTATTCCATCATATTTACAGGTTCAGCTCAAATTTGGGGGCAGGAGGAAATTTTATGCCAGAAATGTACACCAAGGGGCAAGAGTGGGGGGCATCTTAGCATTCTGCCTACCACAATCCCTTCTTCACACGGTATGCAAAAATGAATTTAAAATCAATCAGAGGCTTCAACATAAAAAGTAAAATCATATGCTCAATATCACTAATTATTAAGGAAATGCAGATTTATACTAAGAGGTGCTACCTTGCACCGGTCAGAATGGCCATCATTAAAAAGTCTACAAATAACAAATGCTGTAGAGGGTGTGGAGAAAAGGGAATCCTCCTACACTGTTGGTGGGAATGTAAATTGGTGCAGCCATTATGGAAAACAGTATGGAGGTTCCTTTAAAAAAAATAAAATAAAAATAGAGATGAGTAAGTATAGCTCAGTGATAGAGCGCTTGCTTATCATACACAAGGTCCTGGGTTCAATTCTCAGTACCTCTGTTAAAAATAAAATTTTAAAATTGTTTAAAACCTAAAAATAGAGTTGCCGTATGATCCAACATTCCCACACCTGGGCATATATCTGGAGAAAACTAATTCGAAAAGATGCACGCACCCCAGTGTTCGCAGCAGCACTGTTTACAGTAGCCAAGATGTGGAAGCAACCTAAATGTCCATCAACATATGACTGTATAAAGAAGATGTGGTATAAATACACAATGGAATACCACTCAGCCATTAAAAAAAAGAATGAAATAATGCCATTTGCAGCAACATTGGTGGACCTAGGGATTATCATACTAAGTGAAGTCAGAAAGAAAGGAATAAATACCATATACCATATGATATCACTTACATGTGGAATCTAAAATACGACACAAATGAACTTATTTATGAAACAGAAACAGACTCACAGACAGGAAACAAACTTATGGTTACCAAAGGGGAAAGAGGGTAGAGGGAGGGATAAATTAGGAGTTTGGAATTATCAGGTACAAACTACTATATATAAAATAGAGCCTACTGTATAGCACAGCTATATTTAATATCCTGTAATAAACCATAATGGAAAATAATTTTTAAAAAAATTAAAATCATAAAACATATAGAAGAAAGTATAGGAGAATATCTTCATGATTTAGAGGTAGGCAAAATTCTCTTAGGTCACAGAATGCACTAGCCATAAAATAAAAGATCAATAAAATAAGATTTTTTTTTTTTGAGGAGGGAAATCATTAAGTTTATTTATTTACTTGATGTACCTCGAGGTACTGGGGATTGAACCCAGGAGCTCATGCGTGCTAAGCATGTACTCTACCACAGAGCTTTAGCCTCCCCACTAAAGACTGATAAGTTAGACTTCATCAAAATTAAAACTTGGTCATTGAAGGACACCACTAACAGGCAAGCCATTGACTAGGAGAAAATATTTACAAAACATGTATCTGATGAAGGACTAATATCCAGGAAATATTTAAAACTACATTTCAACAATAAATGGGCAAACAACACAATGAAAGAAATTGGGCAGAAAAGATTCTGACACTTCACAAAAGATATACAAATAACTGGGGAGGAGGGAAATAGCTGAGTGGTAGAGCACATGCTTGGCATGCATGAGGTCCTGGGTTCAACCCCAGTACCTCCATTAAAAAAAAAAACTGCAAAACATAAATAAGAGTAAGAGGTCTTTCCTCTAAATACACACGCACACACACACAAATAACCAATAATCCAGTAAAAATGTGTTCAGCATCACAAGTCTTCATGTAATTAAAATCAAAGTAATATATCACTACACATCCAACTGAACAACTAAAGTTAAAGACTGATAACAGCTGATGTTGGTTGTGGAATAACCAAAACTCTAATGAACTTTGGTAAGAAGGTAAAATAGTACACTCACAGAGAAAGGAATGTGACAATGAATATATATATGTTCATGTATAATTGAAAAATTGTGCTCTACACTGGAATTTGACACAACATTGTAAAATGATTACAAATCAATAAAAATGTTAAAAAAAATAAATAAAATTAGTACAGAAAGATTGGTCAGTTTCTTAGAGAACTTAAACATGCACCCTCCCTGTGACCTAGCAACTCCGCTGTAGAGAAATGAAAGTGTGTTCATACAAACACTTGTATATGTTCATAGCAGTTTTATTCATCACTCAAAGCTGGAAGCAGCCAGTTGTTCATCGGTAAAATAATACATAACCTGTGGTACTGCTGGTTATCTTTTGATACTTGTAATAAATATGGATGAGTCTGAGATATAATGAAAAGTGAGAGAAGCAGTATAAAAATTCACATTGCATGCTTGCATTTATGTGAAATTGTTGAACAAGCAAACATCTGCATAGGAAAAAGAATCAGCAGTGGTTACTTCTCTGGATGTTGGCTGGGAAGGAACATGAGGAAACTCTGGGGTGATGTTAATGTTCTGTGGTTTGATAGGGTTACATAGGTGTATGCATGTGTCCAAACTCAGTGAATGTATTGTATATTTCATTGTATATAAATTTTACATTAAAAAAACCTAAATATTGAACTTTAATGGTATGCAAGCTGAAGTAGATTTTCTGATATTTGTCACTTATTTTGAGATACATTAAAAAAATGGAAAGAAATACAGTAAATAAAAAAATAAAATGGACTAGTGGACAGATAAGAGGAACAGATACATAAGGAAGTATAGTAAAACATTAAAAAGTAGTGGTGATGACACAGCAGTGAATACTTAATGTCATTGAACTATATACTTAAAAATGGTTGATGGCAAATTTTATGTTATGTATATTTCACCACAATAAAAAATTAAGACATTAATGGTAAAATCTAGGTAGTGATTATATGGGTGTTCACTCTAAACTCTTTTTCGACCTACTTTGCTACATGTTAGGGGGAAATTAAATGTTAAGGGGAATAAAGCAGAGGGAAGAAAAGCTGTCGCAGTTACTGAGCAGATTCCCATTGTTTCCATGGGGGAAACACTCAATAGAGCTGCTAGGGAAATGGAGAGGATAAGATCTCAGAAGTCAAGGTTATGTGTATTACATAATACTTTATTTTCCTTTTAAATTTTCTTTTGCCTATTACTGGTAAAAGTTTTAGAGACAGCTTATTTTTAGAAGAAAATAATTTTATGTCACATATTGTGGTAGTCTGAAATGATGCCACTTATCTGTTATTACCTAACAGACTGTCAAAGAAGCATACAAGTCCAGTTGAATCGTATCCGCAGGAGAAATGTCACCTTGCCATACGTGACTGGCATGGATGATTGAATCAGAAATAAATGTGTGCAAAGGGTACAAAACCACTTTTTACACTTGATGAGGCTTTCACAATTATTAACAATCAACTAGTGTTTTGTTTAATTTTAGATTGGATCTGATGTCTTCTGCAGACTTAAGTCTAGACTTTCTCAGTTGGAGATTAAGTAGTTGTCCAACATGTGCAAAGAACCAGCCTGACTAGAAAGAAAAAAGATAGAAGACTAAAGCTAGAGTTTTGTGTCTCTGTCCTTTCCATCATGATTCAGCTCTGCGTTTGTTATCTTTCATTACATATATGTGGGGTGGGAGGGAATTAGGTTTACTTAATTATTTTTTAGAGGAGGTGTTGAGGATTGAACCCAGGACCGTGTGCATGCTAAGTGTGCATTCTACCACTTAAGCTATATTCTCCCCACTATCTTTAATTATATTCTTTAGAAAACCTATCAAAATTTCACTTTTTCAGATCCACCTGGCCATTCTGTTGGGGAGTCAATGCCATTTTGCTTTCTATGCTTTTGAGGACAAAGGGATGTTAATTACTTTAATGAACGAAAGCTATTTTTTCCTAACAGTCTTTGAGAGGAATGCTAGTTTGAAAGGGGTTCCTACAAATTTACGCATTCGGCCAGATGCTTCCATGGCCGAAAGCATGTGTGTCTGTCTTTGACAGTGACCATTTTGTATTCTGTCAATGATCCTTCTGAGCCATTTTGAGGAGACTGTCTTTAGTGAGAATAAATCTGTATTAGAGCAGACTGTTAACCCATTTCAGCAGCCACACAATTTGGATCTGAGTTTATAAACACATTATCCAGTGTCTTTTGCAGCTCAAAGTGGCTTCATTGACTATGAACTATTAATGTAAAAGTAACCAAAGGAAATAATCAGGGTGAAAATTCTGTTTGTTTTTCTTTACATAAATAATTATTCATATAAAAATTACCCATTTCCCCTTTTATTAGTGAACAGTTCCTCTTTTGTAGTCATAAATCCTTTTTTTTTCTTTTAGTTTTTTCAGCCACACTTAAATCTTAGAGATGTACATTTACAAATTTTGAAAAATTAGTGTACAGAAGATAGAACATGTTGTATAGATCCTTAGTTGGAGATTTATTCTTAAAAATGAACTAAAGCTGTTGGACTGCTAAGCCTTGAAGTTTCTTGCACATCTCTTCCTTTCCAGAATAAGCATTTGAGCAGCCTTTCTTTTCTTGCTTGGAAGTGTATACTTGGGAGATAAGTGGAAACTTGCAGGGAATAGCTGAAGTTGGAGTCAAACCAAGAGACTTCCCTAAATTTAGTAATAAAAATCAGTGGGTCAACAAGGTTTGTTGCTGTTCTCTTTTGAATTGGCAGGAACCAATTTTTTTCCCCTTAGCCTTGAGATTACCATTGGGTGTGTTAGTGCCCTCTTTTGGTGTAAGAAGAGTACTGCAGCTAACATCCTTAAATACGGGCAGAGGTAGGCATCCTTTAAATTTTTAAAAATAAAAGTAATATCCTCACATTGTAGAAGATTTGGAAAATAAAAGGAAGGAACCACTCATAATTTTACCAGTAATATGAACACTCTTGGTAAATAAAGATATTTTTTGTCAGGATGCTTCATTGCCATTAGCAAAATAAGATAACTGAGAAATGATTAACTTAATACAAAGAAGCTATATTATGCGTTGAAATGGAGTCTAAGAAATAAAAGGCATAATCAGTATAGCACAAGACTTTAAACATTGAAACAAAGCTAGAAAAAAGTAAGGGTCTGTCAAATGAAAATAAATTACACATTTAAAATACATAATCTGGTAAGTTTTGACATATGTATACACCTATGAAACTCTCACCACAATCAAGATAGTGAACATCTCCATCACACTAAAGTTTATGCTCCCTTTTATAATCCCTCCCTCCTGCCAGACAACCATTGATCTGCTTGCTGTCACTAGATTGGTTTGCATTTTCTAGAATTAATATATATTACCCATATATATATGGGTCATAAAGTATGTGCTCCTTTTTTTGTCTGGCTTCTTTCACTCAACCTGATTTTTTGGGGGATTCATCCATATTGAAAAGCGTGTTGCTAAGTAGTATTCCACTGTGTGCATATATCATTTGTTGATGGACATTTGGGTTATTTTTATTTTTGCTGAGTTTTTAAATTTTCAGTTTTGCTTATTTGACAAAGCAGCTATGAACATTCATCTCTTGTCTTTATATGAATTTAAAGTATTTTTTTCTTGGTTAAATACTTACAAATGAAATGGCTAGACTGTAGGATAGTTGTATTTAACTTTGTTAGAAACTGCCAAATTGTTTTCTAAAGTAGTTTGCATTATTTTACATTGCAACTAGCCATGTATGAGTTGTAGTTCCTCCATATCCTCACCAGCATTTGGTATAGTTAGTCTTTTTTAAGACTAGATATCTCCCAGGTACATAGCAGGATCTCATTGTGGTTTTAATTTGCATTTCCCTAATGACATGATTTTAAGCATCTTTTCATGTGTTTACTTGCCATTCATATATCTTCTTTGATGAAAGATCTGTTCAAATTTTTTACAAGTTTTTATTGTGTTTGTTTTTGAGAGGAGATATATATACACATATTTATATATTCTGGATACAAGTTATCAGATACGTTATTTGCAAATACTTTCTCCAGTCCATGGCTTATCTTCTTATTCTTTTAACAGTGTCCCTCAAAAATAGAAGTTTTTAATTATGATGAAGTACAGTTTTCAGTTTTTTCTACTATGTATCTGTTGTCTATTGTTGTATATAGGAAATCTTTCCTAATTCAAGGTCATAGATTTTTTCTTATTTTCTTCTAGTAGTAATACAATACTAGATATTATATTTAAGTCTGTGATCCTTTTGTGTTAATTTTTGCTTATCATGTGAGGTATTGATCAGAGTTTGGGGGTTTTTTGCATATGGATAGCCAGTTGTTCGGGCACCATTTGTTGAAGACTCATTTCTCCACTGAACTGGCTTTGCAACTTTTCAAAAAGTACTTTGTCCATATATGTGTCGATCTGTTTCTGGACTTTGTATATAATCTCATTGCTCTCTTGTCTGTTTTTAAGCCAATACTATACCATCTTGATAATGGTAGCTTACTGTAAGATAGTATAATACTTGGAATCAGACTGTGTTAGTCCTCCAACTTTGTTCTTCAAAGTTGTTTGGCTCTTCTAGGCCCTTTGCATTTCCATAGGAATTTTAGAATCAACTTGTCTATTTCTACAGAAAAAAAACCTACTGGGATTCTGATTGGAATTACATAGACTTATAGATAAATTAACACCTTAGCAATTTTAAGTCTTTTAACTCATAAAAATAGTATAGCATTCCATTAATTTAGGTTTTCATTAGTTTTTCTCATCAGTGTTTTATAGATTTCATTGTACAGATCTTACACATCTTTTGTCAGATTTATGCCTAAGTATTTCATATTTTCATGGTATTTTAAATGCTATTTTTAGCTTAGTTTCTAATAGGTTAATACTAATATGTGGAAATATAATTAATTTTATAAGTGGACCTTATATCCTGCAACCTTGTTAATAAATTCATTTATTAATTCTAGCAGCTTTTTTGTAGGTTCCATCAGATTTTTTAGATAGACAATCATGCCATCTGTGAATAATGACAGCTTTACTTCTTTTCCAATTTGGTGCTTTTTTTTTTTTTTTTTGACTTACTGCACTGGCTAGAACCTCTAATACAGTGTTCAGCAGAAATGGTAACAGAGAACATCCTTGCCTCCTTTCATTAAAAATGATGCTAGCTGTGGGTTTCTTATATATTACCTTTATCAAATTGAGGAAATTCCCTTCTGTAACCTAGCTTGTGAGAAGTTTTGTCAGAGGGATATTGGATTTTGTTTTTCTGTGTCTTTTGAGATAATCATATGGTTCTTTTTTTGTGTGTGTGTTGATACGATGAATTACATTGAATGATTTATGAATGTTAAACCAATTTTGCATTTTGGGAAAAAACTCTTGGTTATGATACATTCTTTTTACACATTATTGGGTTGCATTTGCTAAATTTATGTTAAGAATTTTTGCATCTACGTTCATGAGCAATATTGATCTGTAGCTTTCTTTTCCTATAATGTCTTTGTCTAGTTTTGGAATCAGGGTAATGCTGGCCCTGTAAAATGTGTTGGTAAACATTACCTTCTCTCATTTTTCTGGAAGAATTGGGAGAATTGCTATTATTTCTTGTTCAGTGTTTGGCAGAGTTCCTCAGTGATGCAGAATTCCCCTGGAGTTTTCTGTGTGGGAAGCATTTTTTCTGTAAGTTTTATTTCTTTAATAGATATAGGACTGTTCAGTTTATCTATTTCTCGAGTGAGCTTTGATAATTTGTGTCTTTGGAGGAATTTTCCACTTTATTTAAATTGCCTAATTTATGGGCATAACACTGATCATAATATTCCCTTTATCCTTTTAATGTCTTTACAATCTGTAGTGATGTCACCTCTCTCATTCTTGATATTGGCAGTTTGTGTATTCTTTCACTTTTCTTGATCAGTTTAGCTAGAGTTTTATCTATTTTACTGATATTCTCAAAGAACCAACTTTGATTTCATTGATTTTTCTCTGTTTTTCTGTTATGTTTTACTGATTTCTGTTTGGATTTTTATTATTTCCTTTTGTTTACTTGGAGTTCAAGTTTTCTCTAGCATTTTTTAAATTTTTAGTTTTTTTACGGGGGAGGTCATTAAGACTATTTATTTATTTATTTATAATGGAGGTACTGGGGATTGAACCCAGGACCTCATGCATGCTGGCATGCTCTCTACCACTTGAGCTATACACTCCCTCCCTCTCTAGTGTTTTAAAGTTGAAGGTGAGATCACTGCTTTCTCATCTTTCTTTTCTAATATAGACACTTAGCTGGATCCCACAGATTCTGATTTTCATTCAGTTCAGAATACTTTCTAATTTATCTGTTGATTTTTTTCCTTTGGTTTATGGGTTGTTTAGAAGCCTATTGTTTAGCTTATACAAACTTATTATTGACTTTCCCAGTATGTTTCTGTTATTGTTTCTAATGTAGTTACGTACAGTCAGAAAACATAAAAGTGTCTTGAATCCTTTTCAGAGAGACCCAGAATTTGGTTTATCTTGCTGAAGGTTCCACACGGACTTGGAAAGAATGTATATTCTACTCTTATTGTGTGGAGTGTTTCTGTAAAGAACAAGAAGATCAGATTGGTTAAGAGCCTGCTATAAATAAATAAAGTGATATGTGCTCTGAAGAAAAGTAAGGCAGACTGAGGAGACAGTGATGTAAAGAGAGGATGTTAGATGGAGGTGGGCAGTCTCTGAGGACCTGAGTCCCATAAACCAGGACCTGAATGAGGTAAGGGGGCAAGTTGTGGGAAGCTGTGGACCAAGAGCATCCCACGGGTTTGCTGTATTGAACCTGTTTTCCTAGTTCTCCCTCTGCTATCCCCCTTCTAATCAGTATGTTCTCCCTTCTAACCCAGACCATAATTCTACCATTGGCTTTATACAGTGTTTGAACATGAAGTCCTCATAACAGATGTAACAAAATGGGAATGACAGTGAAAAGGTTAGAGTGGCACAAATTCACCAAACAGGTATTAAACTACAAAATTTAAGAGGTAGATTACCTTTAAAGTTGAGAACCAAAAAAAAGAAACAAAAACCATGGATAAAACCTAGCCATTTTCCACCAACTCAGTCATTAAATAAGTGAGGGAGGCATATAATACAGGGAGAAATGATACCCGTATACTCAAGGAGAGGCCAATTTGTCATTCTTTTTAATCTCTTAAGAGACTGAAGTGTGAAACCTTATATGCAAATTCATTTACACTTAGTGTAGACACACATCTGTACAGGACTGTGATGCATCCTGGGCGTGGATATATAGCTATAGTCTCCGATAATACAACAGTTACAAATTAGTGCCAGATAATAATCTGAGAGGATAATGTCCATTTGAATATATAAACATGACACTGAAAGAGGCATAAAAAAAGTCCATATCCAATCTGGTTTCCTCTCCATTATACTGGCATTCTGCTTGTGATAAAAACAACAACAAAAAACAGGCTAATAAGAAAGAAGCTAAATGCCTCTCTCTGTCTACAGTTCATTTAAAAGAAAGGCATCAAGGCTGGTGTATGACCAAAACATTTTTAAATGAGTGCATCAGAATCTGTCATCCCTGAAATCTACCACAGACTACAGATATAACAGAGAACTTGCTTTGCAAGGTTATGTTCAAATCATTCCTTTCTCTGCTACGTGCCAAAAACCAGGGCCACACTCAAGTCTGACTTACCAGTCCTGTGATGACGAGCCAGTTCAGCTAGCTGTATGACAGTGCCCACCTCTTTGCATCTTAAGCACCTGCGAGCCCAGCACTCTAAAGAAGCAGATGCCTGACTCTAACCAGGGCAACAAGAAGCCTGCTGGCAATCAGTGGTGTGTTAGGATTTTTCGGTCAGTTTCAACTGGTCTTGCAAGCTTGGTAGATTACGTATCATTTGCCGTAGTGGTTATCCTAAGTTGAACATGCATTCTCTTTATTTAGTCAATTAAGGTTTGTTTTCTACCATTGATTTATTTTAAGACTAAGCCCAGGGCCTTCTGTGCTGTTACGCAGTTTGTAAACTGAACACCTCTAGGGAGCGCCATTCGCACGTGTTATCATTGTAGATTTGAATGTTTCTTACAACAGTTTTCCAGTAGATGGCAGTAAAGTTCATAAGGAAGGGTGGCATTTTCTAATTTGCACAAAGGTAGGGTTGCATTTAGGCTGGCGTCTTTATGCTTTTTTCCTTCCTTCTCTGATACATCAAGGTCTTTTTCTCTAGGTCCCAGTCTTATCCTCTCAGCTTTTCTTTCTGTTTCTGTCTTCCATTCAAATATTTCAAACTTGAAGAATTGTTAGCATTACAAAAAACTCCCATGTAACCTTTGCTCTAGTCACCATTTGTTAACATTTGGCCGCTTTTGCTCTGTCACTCCCTGCCTCTCTCTATAGAAACGTGTGTTTTCCTGAACCATTTAAGAGCTGGTTGCATACATCCTACTCTTTTACCCCTAAATACTTTGGAGTATGTTTCTTTCAAACAAGAATTGTTTGTTTTGCATAGCCGGAGTGCACTTACAAATTTAGGAAATTCAGCATTGATACAGTACTTTTATTAATTATATAGTGTACATTTAGTTTTTTTCAGGTGACCTTTTATAGCTATTTTTACCCTGTTATCCAGTCTGTGATCACACTTTGCATTTATGGGGTGTCAAGTCTCCTTATTCTCCTTTAATCTGAAAAAGTTCTTCAGCTTTTCTTTGTTTTTCACATCATTGATATTTTTGAAGAATACAGGTCAGTTTTGTAGACTATTTCTCAAATTAGGTTTATCTGGGACTTTCTCTTTAGATTCAGGTTATATGTTTTTGGCAAGAATACCATCAAAATGATGTCGTGTCCTCAGTGCATGACACCAGGAGGCACATGGTATCCACTGCTCCATTACTAAGCATTCTGTGTTGGAACTGTTCTTGTAGTCGTATGAAATGTGACATACATCTACTTGGGCTCTTGACTGTAGGAATTCTGCTGAGCATTTGCGCTCGTAAGTAGACAGCATTCTCCTCTGCTTTCCTGTTCGGTCTGGTGAGTCTGAGCTGCCTCCTAGTTCTCTGTCCTTTGCAACACCTGGGATTCAGTTTCCCATCAGGATTCATAATACCTCTTCTTTCTCCTAGCAGGTGACATCTGCTGGCCAGAATCTCTGAACCACTGATTATTTCTTCTGTACAATCAGCATTTCGTTAGTGTCTCTCAGTTTCAGATTAGGTTGCTTTGACTCTAGCAAGGTTAGGCTTCAGAGGAGAGAGAGTATTGTAGCAAATATGGGGAAGAACTAGGTGCCAGTGGGTCAGCTTTCATTGATTCATGTTCATTTCATCCTCAGTCACAGTCTTCCAGGCTAACTTTTTTTTTTATTAGAGTTAAAATTTGAGTGTTTACTGCATGTCATTCACAATGCTAAGCATTCTGCATGCATTAGCCTTATATATTCCTTAAAACAATTCTGAGAGGTACTACTCAGCCATAAAAACCGACAACATAACGCCATTTGCAGCAACATGGATGCTCCTGGAGAATGTCATTCTAAGTGAAGTAAGCCAGAAAGAGAAGGGAAAAATACCATAAGAGATCACTCATATGTGGAATCTAAAAAACAAAAACAAAACAAAAACAAACAAACAAACAAACAACAAAACCAAAGCATAAATACAGGACAGAAATAGACTCACAGACATAGAATACAGACTTGTGGTTGCCAGAGGGGCGGAGGGTAGGAAGGGATAGACTGGGATTTCAAAATTGTAGAATAGATAAACAAGATTATACTGTATAGCACAGGGAAATATACACAAAATCTTATGGTAGCTCACAGAGAAAAAAAATGTGACAATGAGTGTGTATATGTCCATGTATGACTGAAAAATTGTGCTGAACACTGAAATTTGACACAACATTGTAAAATGATTATAAATCAATAAAAAATGCTTAAAAAAAACAATTCTAAGAAGTAGATGTCCCTCTTCATCTTACAGATGAGAAAACAAAGGTTTAGAATGATTGATTAAAGTAACATGGCTGAAAATTACTAGAACTCAAACTCATGTCTCTCCAACTCCAAAGTCCTTACTCTTTATAAGCAAAGAGTAGCACTGAAGAGACTTGCAGGGGAACTATTAGTGTTGAAGTTAGCCTTCCCAGATTGAAATTCAAATGTGTCATTGCTAGATTGGAGGTAATCGCTAGCCCTCACACCCAGAGTTTTTGAGGTGTCTTTAAGTAGAAGAACTCAGATTTTTTCCATTTTGGATTTCCCAAGCATAGACCCACTTGTCTGGGACAGTCTTGGTTTACACCTGTTTCCTAACAGTTTTTAATAGTGTCTCCATTCACATTCAGATGTATCATGGTTTAGATAATTATATGGTCCCCTACCCATAATCCTTCCTGAGTTCTCTAACAATCAACATAGAGACTGGTGTTTCACCACAGCCAACACTAATAGAACTTGGGTGGTTTTTATTCACTATTTTCTCTGCCTCCACCCCAATTTATACATTTCAGGTTACCTTTGGTTTTATAGTCAACTAAATTATAAGCATAGTTTGCTTAATTTGGTCAACTGTTACCAAGATTTTCCCACACTTGCTCTACCATCCCTTCTCCCGAAACATTTACAGTAAATGACACTTTACCCCATTGTACTTCTGTAGCCATGACTAAAAAATAACTTCCTAAGTTTCGATAAACCTATCCAGAAATCAGAGGAACAGCGTGAATCATCACCCCTGATGTAACTTGATTTTCTTTTACCAGATCCTCTTAAGGAGGGGTGCACCTGTAATTGTGCGCTATTGTAATGCTTTTCAGGTGTGCAGGGCACAGCCAGGAAGACAGTCCTAGCCTTGGGGCTCATGGGTGTGCACGTAACTTATGTTCCCTTTTCTTTTGGCAGTGCACGACTTGATTTTCTGGAGAGATGTGAAGAAGACTGGCTTTGTCTTTGGCACCACGCTGATCATGCTGCTTTCCTTGGCTGCTTTCAGTGTCATCAGTGTGGTTTCTTACCTCATCCTGGCTCTTCTGTCTGTTACCATCAGCTTCAGGGTCTACAAGTCTGTCATCCAAGCTGTACAGAAGTCAGAAGAAGGCCATCCATTCAAGTGAGTTGAAGGATCACATGTAACATTCTACAATTTATTGAAGGGGTTTGCTGAGGCTGGTTAGATGTAAATCAGACCTGATTAAAAATCACGAATTATAGGGCCTAATGCAGTGGACCTATGGCGTGAAACATCAGCTTGAGACCAACTTATGAAGTGACCAAGTTATGAGCCAGGAACTTTTTGACAAACCAGAGGCTCACCAAAAAAGACTGTCTGAATTCCTGGGCAGGGTCAGTAGGAGAAGCAGAGCATCTAGGACAGCACTCAGTTAGATGGGGTCCCAAGTATATGCTTAAGCCCCCACATAGTTAACTCTTAAAACAATTTTGAAATCTTGGTGTTGAGACTGTGCTTTTGGCATTTATCAGAACTCAGTGTCCACTCTTGGTTTTATTACTGATTTCCTTCCTCTCTTTTAGTTTCCTTAATACCAGGGGAGGTCTTGATAAAGTCAGTAAATTATGCATTTCTAGAATCCAGTTGCTAGCTTTTCTGACTGTGCTGTGTATGACTTTCACAAATGTTTTCCTCACGTTTTTCCTGTTGAAAATCTTAGCCCATAAAAAATGTAACAAGAGCAAATGTCAGTGTTTTAAAACCCCTTCTCATGGAGAAAGAAACCCTCTGTGATCTCTCAGGACTCCGACAGGTGTCTGGCTACAGCTCTGGTCCTTGTGTTTTCTCTTGGTGAAGCTAGAAGGAATAATTTAAACTATATGTAGCATTAAGAAAAGGTTATTGCAAATTAGTTTTAACAAACCAGTTGTTGTTAAGTGAATGAGTGGATAATTTTTTTTTTTTGGAGGGGGAGGTAATTAGGTTTACTCATTTATTTTTAGAGGAGGTACTGGGGATTGAACCAAGGACCTCCTGCATGCTAAGCATGCCCTCTACCACTTGAGCTATGCCCTCCCCCCCCGAGTGGATAAATTTTACTGTTTTGCCACAAGCTCAGATGTCTTAGCAAGGTTTTTTTCTCTTTTGTGACATGCTGTGTGGATTTATAAAATGTGTTTTGTTAGGTTGTATTAGTTACAGCATCTGATTTTTGTAACTTTTGTATTTGATGGTAAATAGTTTCTTAATAAACAGAAAAGAAAAACATGCCTATTAGTCTTCTGTTTTTCCCGCAAGACTGTAGGCTCTTTAAGGCAAAAGCAGTTTTATCTTTCCTGATAACCCTAGCACCTAGCAGAGGGTCTCACACTCAGTAGGCACTTGGGAAGTACTGACTGAATGAACAAATTATAAGCAGGTGGTTATATCTCAATTCTGTCGTGCTTCTGGGAACAGAACACAGGTCTTTCTTTTTCTGTGGTTTTCAACCCTGTCAAACTCAGTATCTCCACCCTCCTTTTTGTTTTTAACAAATATTTTATAATGACTCCTTTATTATTTTGAAATGAAATTCATAGATAATATAAAATAGACTAAAGTGTAATGTAAGGAGTGATAAATAGAAATTGACAATAAAATAATACGTATTCCAGTCAATATTTAGTTGCTTGGACGTAACTACACCAAAAAAACCCATAATAAAGACATCAGATACTTGTATCTACGCACATAATCTCCAATACAGATGTGACTTTCTAACATGATGAAAAAAATCTTAGTTAAGTTTTAGCATAAACAAAGTACAGTTTTAGGAAATTCAGGATATGTAAAAACTGTGAGAAAAATCTTTGTTTTTATGTATTCTGGGCTCTTGATAATTATAAATAGGTTCACCTTCATGAATATCCTATGAGGCAGCAGAAGTTATGCAGGACATAGGGCGATTCTTTATTGTGCATGACTGTCCCACAGTGCAGACTTCTAGCATCTTTGCCTCTGCCCACTAAATAACAGTGGTGCCCCCACCCCACCCCACAGCAGTAAAAAACGCCCTTGCAGATTTCTAAAATGCACCCTTCAGGGAATTTCACACTCTAAAGAACTTCTGTGCTAACAGAAAGAAATCTTCTCCTGCCATGTCAAATATGTGACTGTTGTTTCTTCTTCTGGAAGAGCCTACCTGGATGTAGACATCACTCTGTCCTCTGAAGCTTTCCATAATTACGTGAACGCTGCCATGGTGCACATCAACAGAGCCCTGAAACTCATTATTCGTCTCTTTCTGGTGGAAGATCTAGTTGACTCCTTGAAGGTTAGTTTCCTCTGCAGCTTTTGATGGTGAGGCTGAGGAAAACCAGGGACTAGGTTGTAATTCAGAGAAGAAGTAGTGAAATGGATTTTATCAAACTAAAGGAAATGTATGCTTACTTCAGTCAACCTGTCAAAATAGGGATAGGAGTTAGTAGAGAAGGTACTTCTGCACCTGGAGAACTAAATCAGAACAAGGGTAATGTAGTTGACAGAAATGCAGTTATAGTCTGTTTAGGGACCTGAGAAAACTACAGAATTCTCTGATGCACCCTCAAATATACAGTACAAATGTGGCCAGCTTCATTTTGAAAGTATTTATGGCATATGTCACTACACTTATGCAGACTTAGCTAGAGAATAATTGCATCAGTTAACCTGAATTTTTCATTATGATTGTTCCTGCTTAACCCTCTGATGTTGGCTTTCACAGCTGGCTGTCTTCATGTGGCTGATGACCTATGTTGGTGCCGTTTTCAATGGGATCACCCTTCTGATTCTTGGTAAGGTAGCAAGGAAGGTGTCTCCAGGTTCTTTGAAGTAATTGGTAAGAGGAGGAGCACAGAGAGTGCTCAGCGTGGCTCCATTCCTTCCACATTGACCCAGCCTTTAACATCCATAGAGACCTTGAACTCGGTATTGGAGGAAACTGTGTCTGTGGCCATAGGCTTATTAAAGGTCCTACCTATAAAGAAATATCCAAACAGCTAGAAGTAAAGGAGAGTTGTGTAGGTTTGGTTTAAATATGGGGTCCTTATTTGTAGAAACCATTTTCACAATTTGGAAATTATTTGTGGTACAAAGAACAGGCCTATGTACGTGTATCTAACTGCCCATAGTTGAAGAGATCCGGCCAGAATTTCTCATGTTGAAGATCTGTCTTGAGACTTTGTGACTGTCTTACGTTTACACATGCCAAGTCTCATGATTCTGTCTTACAGCCGAACTGCTGATTTTCAGTGTTCCAATTGTCTACGAGAAGTACAAGGTAAGCATTTATTTGTTTTGAATCAGATATGCCAATTGATGTATGACTAGTTTTAGTTCACTTTTTAGGCACTGAAAGTTCAGAGCAGTCTTTTTCTAACCATTTCTACAGTCTAATTTTTTTTTAAGTCGGGTGCCTACAAGAGACTGGTAACAGTGACTTCCTCTAAGGAGAGAAATAATGGCTAGGAGAGATAAGGGTAGGAAGGAAACTTGCTTTTATATCTTGCTGTGTGCCTTTTCAGTTTTTACATATGGATGTGTTATCTGTTCACAAAAAATAAGTTGAAAATGTTTAAATAAATAAAAACTGATGTCTGAAAAGAAACTTAAACTACTAAGGCTATTATGGGAATCCAATGTGAACAGACATTTGCAGTGTGGAGTGGTGTTTACAGAGTGACTAGGTGCTGTGAGGTTATTCTTTATAGATTAAGTCATTCATCAATAGACTTTATTTATGACTTTTTGGTATTAAATGAATTATTCTTACCCGGGAGCCAAAATGCATTTGTTACTACAGAATATAGATTAGGCACACTGTCTCTAGTGTTTAGAAACTGCTATAAACTCCAGTGTCTCTGAAGGAAATACGTAGCAAGTGCTTTTTAAAACTGAGCATTATTTTTATTTTCCAGAATATTTAATAGTGTTTTTTAAAACTGCTTAAACTATACGAAAGAATATTACCTTCAGGAAAATTATTAATCTGTGTGTTGCCACAACTGTCACTTTTCTCCCTTAAAGACCCAGATTGATCACTATGTTGGCATCGCCCGTGATCAGACCAAGTCAATTGTTGAAAAGTAAGTATGCTTAGATTCCACATTTCATCATAACGTGTGCTTTTTTCCCCAAATTATTTTTAGTCTCCTGTGTATAATGCTAATACCAAAGAAAGTAATGTTTACCCTGAAAAAGAAAAACTTTGCTTAATAGTTTGATTTTACTAGAAATTATTTCATTTCCTTCTTCATAAAACATCTTTTGTATCTCAGACTAAAAGAGATCAGTGGGGCCAGGACTACTCTGCCCTTTCTGGGCTAGCTTTAAATGTTCTTGGTTGTCTCCCCACCTTCATTTATTTTCATAAATATCAATTTTAAGCCAGACTCTTCCCCCCCTTTTCAGAAATAAAAGTTTTAGTAAATAATTATCTTAAGACTTAAAGATACCTCTTTTCTATGACTACCAAATCCCTCTGTTTTCTCCTTTTTTAAATCAATTTAATATTTAAACCAAGTAATAAAATATTAGTAGCCATTTTTATGACTCCCTATGTCAAGGAATTGTTTTCACTTTTTTAATTTTGATTTACAGCAAACACTATGGAACTGAACACTTTGAATTAAAATGTTGATATTTTCCCATATCTTCTTCAGATATTCTTTAAGAAACAAAACATGCAGTTAAGTCTTCTTTGTGCCCACCCCGGCCAGTCCCTTTCACACCCCAGAATTTAGTGTTTTTTTCTAGTTTTGATAAGAGAAAAACTTGACTATATCCAGACAGCTCTGGCTTGATGCCAGCATCTTTACCTCCTCTTTTGCTTTTAATTTAGGTAGACATTGGAGCTAAAACCAGGCAAGGGCAGTTAGCACAAATATGTATCTGGTTGCCGTTTACTCCTGATTATGAAAAGTGATCGCTTGGCTTTAAACCTAATGTCTTGATTAGTAACGTTAGCTGACTAGTCCCCTGCTGTGGTGTGTATCGTTTGTGGGGAGTAGCTTTGACATCAGCTGAGAGGTGTGAATGTTCTTTAGCACCCTTAGTGACAGATAACCTTAATGCACAAAATAAAGGACAGCTTTAGCTTTAGTGAGGGGCTGGGAATTGTTGCCATCTCCTGTGGGTTTTTAAATATGTCACCTGGTCCTGACTCCCGGTTCCTTTTGTGGCACTGTGGGTAACCTGGCATTCCCAGAGAAGTGGACTCTTGCATTGCCAGCGTGTAGAGCACAGTCAGCAGGCATTATGCCCAGGCATATCTTATTCTTCTCTGGAACCCGCAGCAAAGGACCCAGGAAGTTCAGGCAGTGAAAGAGGACGGGCAGCAGGCACAGCAGCAGGGAGAAGGGGTAGATCTTGATACTCTCCTCAGCTCATCCCAGGCCAGACTCAGCCCCTGCCTCTTTGCATTCAGAGTAAGACCTATGAAAATGGGAGTGTTTTTCACATGACTCTAGTAAATCCAAGACAGTCTTCTAGCATCACTGTTAAAATAAAAACCTAGAACAAATGTCTGTGTTTTCACCCTTGTTTTCTCTTTCCTCCATAGAATCCAAGCAAAGCTCCCTGGAGTCACAAAAAAAAAGGCAGAATAAGTACATGGAAACCATGGAACCAGTACCAGAACCAGTACATGGAAACAGTTACTAAAACACCATTTAATAGTTACAATGTTACTTGTACTTTGAAGGAACATGCTCACTGTCAGCTTGAGCCTGCATTCCAAGCTTTTTTTTTCTTAATTTGGTGTTTTCCTCCCCCTTCTTTCCCTTTACCCTCAGTATCAAGCACAAGAATTGTTGGACTAAAAAAAGAACTGCTATCTTAGAACCCAAAAGAATAAAGAAAGAATGAAATAAATAGGATAAATCAGTACCTTAAGGTGGTGGAGCTTTTACCCTGTAGCTTGAAAGGGGAGGGGGGAGGGTGGAGGTGAAGGAGAAAATGAAAAATAAAACACATCTCTTGGGTTCTTCTATTCAATTTTCAAGGACTAGTCTTACACAGCTTCCCATTTCCCATCATAGTTTTGCCCTTATTTTTAAGTTAAGAAATAATGATTAACTTATGAAGAAATTATCTGGGAACAGGAGTGGGATTCCTTCCCTTGTTGTTTTGTTTTGTTTCTGCAGCCCTCTGATCCCATCTTCCTGCCCCACAATGTGAGCAGCTACTCCTAATCTTCTTCGTTTAACGATGTAACTTTCAACTCTGAATAACTTATAGGTGATAGCGGTAATTCCTGTTTCCCAGAATGCCATCTGATAACCAAGAATGGTGATGCAGAGTAGGCTGGAGGAGGGGCGCACGAGAGCACTGCTGTGACTCCCACTCACGCTTAGGAAAGGAAAGGCTCCGCCATCTGGGTCGGTGGTGTCTGGTCGTTTCTTTTGGACACCAGTCTGAATTTCGTTTGAGAATTTATTCCTGAATGTGCTTTCCTCCCTCTTTCCTACCCTCAATAAATATGGTTGTACTTTTCTTATTATAAAATAAATGTCTGTAACTGCTGTACACTGCTGTAAACTTGTTAGAGAAAAAAATTAATCTGCATGTGGGCTCTTCAGTTATTGAATTATAATCCTGTCTCAGTCCGTTGGGGGGAACATTCTCAAGAGGTGAATTACAGAAACATAAAGGCCTTTTTCTCTTTTCTCCCTACAGCTTCCTCCTTCACATGCTACATCTTTAACCTGTGTTCATCGTTTTACCCTAAGGACCAAAGCCGAGCTGGCTTGAGAGGAGATTGTGTCTGTAGTTAAGAGACCACAAATTAGTGTAGGGAAGTGCATTTTGTGGTTCATACGGAGTTTTAAAACTTGGAGACTAGCTTCTTGGGTGTGTTATGTTTTGAGGGTTCCTTTCATTTTCAGGCACATAAAATGTCTTAGCACCTCTACCTGCTGTGGGGTGCTTCTTTTGAGAATGTTTTCCAAGAAGCGTTTCGTTAGGTAAGGGTGACCAGGCAGGGCCAGACTGTGTTGATGGGCTCTGTGCACAATTAAAAGACAACAGAACAGTTCACACTGACATCAGATGGAGGATGTTTGGGAATCTTCAATTCCTATTGGAGACTGATAAGTGTCTTCCTCCCCTTCTAACAGAAAAATTCAGTAAACTTGAAAGAAAAGTCATCTGTGGGTTCCTTCAGGTTGTAACTCATAGTCATGATAATCTGGAGGGAATATGCACTGGTGACTTGAAAGTAAGGGCTACGATCTGTTACGGTCCCAAAGCAGTGCAACTTTGTAGAAGGTAGTGGAAGTTTTCTTTCTACTTTTTTGGGGAAATTACTTAGGAATCGCCTTACTCCACTTATTTTCTTGGCCCCCTTTGTAACTGATTTCATGTCGTAGTAGGAAATGCATTCTCTGTCGCCATCCTTTGCCCTCCCAGGAAGTCAGTGCACTGATCATCTTTTTGGGCTTCCCCTCCAAAGGACCTTTTTCTTTACTGGAAGCCTCCACACCTAGCTCTGTTTTGTTATTGTTGTGTTTAGATAATTGGACAGATCCTTGTGCCACACAGGAATTTTTTGTTTTTTTAAGAATCTATAGATGAAAAATTAACTAATGAAACTGTGTACGTGTTAATGTGCGTGCAACATAAAAATACAGTAGCACCTAAGGAGCTTGAATCTTGGTTCCTGTAAAACTGCAAATTGATGTGGTATTAATTAAAAAAAATGAAACAAAACAGTGACTGTGTTGTCATTCTGCTAACTTTATTCTTTATACACAGTTTGGGTAAAGTAAGAACCAAACAAGACTTCCACTGGCCCCCATCCCCACTCCACTTTTGAGACTTTAAAAAAACTAATTGTTGATACTGGTAATGATCTCCAAGATTGCAGAATTTCCATAGTAGAGCAAAGGTGTGCATTTGGTTTCTGAAAGAAAATGAGACCCTCTAAGAGGTGGCCTTAGGAGGAAGATGATGAGGCGTGGAAGGGGCCAGAGGGGTCTCTTGTCCCAGTTCACACCAACCTATGAAGGTTCCCCCACCTGCAACATGAAGCAGCCTGTAACTCACACATAGTCACGATGTACTTAAAATGATTTCAGTCACCATGGAAAATGGAAACTAAATATATGTCTTTGCTGAAAGAACTTGACCCCTCAGATTTGCTCTTTCCCAAAGCTAAGGCTGCCATGACCCTTAAACTGGATTTTTGAAATTTATTCAACATATCTCTTAGAAAACTTAGGCTGAAAGTTTTTAAAAAATAACTGATGCAAACAACTTCACAAATACGCATACAAATGTTCAAATAATGTCGCTAACATGGTATATAAATATGTATTCAGAGTAACATTTACATATTGGCCATAATAGCAAGCATACCATTAACAAAAAATTCATGAAGAAACTTCACCTGTTCGTGTCAGATTACCAAGGCAAGGAGGAGGCACCTGGAGATGAGGACCACCTGATCTAACCCTTAACCTTTGAGGCTGTAGCTGCAAAGTAGTAATCACTACCGTGGCACGTTCTAGATACTGGTGCTCAGAACTTCAGTGAACCTCGTAATCACCGGAGGGCTATCAAAAGACTGCTGGGCCTCACCCCAGTTTATGACCCATAAGGTGGGGCCCCCAAATTTACACTTCTAGTAAGTTCCTAATGTGATGATGCTGTTCTGGTGGCCACACTTGAGGACCAGTTAAGTGTTTGGGGCTACCTCTCAATGAAGACATGGACTCCTGTCCTCCTAAGGCCTCTCCCTGCCTATCAAGAGGAATTACCATTCCCACCCTGCTCTCTGCCCTGGCTTACCTGAACTTCAGCAGTGGGCCGGGATGACTATAATAGTTGCCCCAATTTGCCTACTGTTTTTGAATAGGCAGAGTAGCAAAAGTGGCGGAACACTCCTGGATCTGAAAACAACATGCATGAAGGAAAATAAAAGAATGGCAGTACCCAACCCGGTGCCATCTGTAATCCCTGTTCTCAAGCTTTTAATACTGTTGCAAAAACCCTTGGAGGTTCAAACACTCTGGGAATTCACTTTTCAGTCAACTGACAGCCCATGTGGCACTTCCTGAATCCTTGGTGGCATCAACAGCACAATGCCAGATATTTTGCCCCACTGGAGAGGCCTTGGGCTAGGCAACAGTCACACCTGGAGTTCTGATGAAGGCTGCTGCCGCCACCCTCCAGCTGAAGCCTATGTAGAATACTCATTCCCGGAGGGTGTGCAGTTCTCTGCCATCCCTGGGAGGCCACAACTGCACTGGGATGGCCTACAGTGCCCAGCACAAGCCATCCTTCAGCAGATCTAATAGTAAAACATTTTGATAACTTAGGAGCGATTGGGAGGCCATGTGGTGTAGTGCAAAGAACACTGAATTGAAAGTTGAGATTTTTATTCTTGTCCATGTACTGTTCCTACTTGTATGATCATTTCAGTTTCTGAGCTTCATTTTACCTGTGAAAGCGGTGGGGCGGGTACTAGTTGATCTCCAAGGTCTTTCCAATTCAAACAATCTTGAATTATATAAAAAATGCTATAAAATCCGTGGTATAAAATCCAATTCCCAATTAGGAAGAGTCAAGGCGACTGGGCCTGAGGCACTTGAACCTTGAGCTCTGGCCTGGGGGCGCTGGGATGAGAGGAAAGGCTTCCTCTTTGCTCTCTGCTTTCCCACCCACAGAGGCAACTCCTGGCGCCAGGTGCCAGGGCCCCTTGCCCTCCAGGCCCAGCCCTGAAGTCCCCACTCAGGCTTTAAGAACAAAGGAACTGGCTTGGCTATGTGAAGAGCAGACACTGGGGCCCAGAGACTCGAGGAGGGGCCTGGAGAGTCCCACACTAGTACGGGATGTTTGGGGTCCTCCCATCCGCGCCTCCGCCTAATTCCTCTTACCTTTAGGTCCTTCCTCCACCACCTCACAGCTTATCTCTGATACACGCATAATAAATAAGACATTTGCACATAGGGTGACGGACAGCTCGCTTCCCGCCCCTCCCCCTCTCATATAAAAGCATTAAATACAGTTTCAAAATAAAATACAAAGAGCAAAAAGGGCCTGATCTCGGGGCCACCTGTTCTCCACAGGAGAATGAATCTACACATCCCTCTCGGACCTGCCTGGGAGATCGCGGGGCCCACTCCTGACCCCTCAAGGCCTGGTGCTGCCGCGGGGAGGAGAAAGGAAGGCCGAGGCCCGGCCCCAGGCCCTGAGGACTGAGAACGGGTGGCACGCCCACCGCATACAAAAGGGGACAAGAAGGGGACGGGAATATAAAGCCAACTGCCGGGACCTCCAGTGCCCCGGGCTCGCACTGACGGGGGCGCTGAAGCAGGAGCGCCTGACTGAATTTTAGGGTAACAGGAGGCCTTCGGAGCAGGAGGAGCAAAGGAAAAAAAGTGCTAATCCCTTTACAAGATCTCGGTCCGGGCGGGCGTGGCAGTGTCCGGGGAGGCGGGTGGGGCCTCTGGGCTCTGGGTTCCCACAGAGCCCGCCCCAGAGGCAGGCGCAGCAGGCGGGGCTCGGGACGAGCTCCGCCTCCGCCCCGGGCCACCGCCCCCCCCGCCCGCGGTCCTACGCGCCTTCCCCACGGGCGGGTTCCCAAGCCCAGGGGCCCCGCCTCCCGAAGAAGGCCCCGTCCGCAGTCCCGGACCCAGCGGTCGATAATGCCAGTAAGGACTGGACAGCAGCCGCCCCGACCCGGGAGCCATGCCTGCCGGTGTGCGGCTCTGAGAGCTGGGCCCCCGGCCAGAGGAAGGGGCGCGTCCTTCCTGCCCCCGACCCTACTTGAGACCCTAATACTGACTGTAGGCGCCCCTGTCCCGGCCACGTACAGAACCGCCTCGCGGGGCGCGGCTAGAGGCCAGAAGCTCTCCGTGCAAACGCTGTGGCTTCTCAGGAACGTGAGGCCCGGAGCGGAGGGCCGGGCCCCGGGTCTGAGGGAAGAACGCGTTTCCTGGGCGCCCTGACCAGCTTCTGGAGCTCTGGCAGCGAGCGGAAGCCAGCGACCCCACCCAGTCCCCTATCTCCGCCCGGCCCGGCCAGCGGGGGGCAGCGGCAGCGGCCAAGGCCGCAGGAAGCAGGGGCTCCGGGCCGGAAGGTCGGCCAGGTGCAGCCCCGCGAGTGCGAGTCCTCTACGCCCGACACACGGCGCCCGCCTTTAGGTCCGTGCTGCCGTCGCGCGGCGCCGGGGCGGGCGGCCCGAAGCCCTCGTGGCCGTAGCAGCGCAGCGCCGCCTCCTCGTAGGCCTCCAGGATGGTCTGGCGCTCCTCGGGCGTGAAGTCCATGGAGAAGGGGTGCACCTGCAGGATGTGCCGCTTGATGGTGCTGACCTTGAGCGTGGCCAGCGCGCCCCCGCACACCATGCACACCAGGCCGCGCCTGCTGCCGTCGTAGTCCATCAGGTACTCGCCCCGCCAGCGCGGCTGGTAGTTTCGCCGCTGCTCTCGGCTGCGGGGCGGCGGTGGCGGGGGAGGTGGTGGCGGCGGCGGCGGCGGCAGCGGTGGGAAGGCGAGTCCCCCGGGCTCTGGGCCGTCCTCGTCGTCCTCGTCTTCTTCGGCGGGCCGCTCCGACGGTTCCCCGGGGGAAAGCGGGACATCGCCTAGGACGGGACAAAGGACCGCACTGGAGCCGGTGGGGGAAGCAGACCTGCTCCTGCGTCTCGGCTTCATAACCCCCGACCTTAGCCCTCCTGTCCCACCCTCCCCAATCTCCCTTTCGACCTTCCACTCTCACCACCCTCCTCTACCCGACCCCCACTCTCCCTCCACTTGCTCTAGCCCTCCATCAGCTCACCCCACCACTCCTCCTCCTCTGGCTCCTCCTCCTCTTCCCCTCCCCCCTCCTCGGAGGCTGCGGCTGTGCTGGGGGCGGCAGGATCCCTGGGGGACTCGGGGTAGGGCAGCCCCAGGGCCAGCAGGTGGGCGGCCTTCTCGCTCCACTCCTGGGCGATGAGGGCCTTGACTGCCCCGCTGAGGCGCTTGGAGCCCGGATGGCGCTGGCGGATGTGCCGCTTGATGGTGCTCATCTTGAGCGAAGCCAGCGAGCCCCCGCACACCATGCACACCAGGCCACGCCGGCCGCCGTCCAACTCCATGAGGTACTCCAGCCGCCAGCGCTCCTGGTAGTGGCGGCGGTGGTCGCGGCCCCGCGGTGAGCGGCCGGGGACCCCCACCCTCTCGCCCTCCTCCAGCTCCTCCTCCTCCTCTGCCAGCCCAGGCCTCTCAGGGACCCAGCCAGCCTCTTCCTTTACGTCTGGGGGGCTGAGATCCTGAGAGGGGGCTCCAGCAGCGGGGGCCGAGTCCCGGCTCTTTCTGGTCAGGTCCTGGGGGACGAGGTCATCGTCTGTTGGGGAAGGGGTGAGGGAAAGGGGCTCAGCCTGCTGGTCAGGTTGCCCTTACCCACGCAGAGGGGGTCCCTTGCTCCTCACCCCAGCCCCAAGCTAAAGGCCCCAGCCAGAGGGGGTGTGTGTGTGTTTCCCGGTTTTGGCCACAGACCCTACTTTGCAGCCCTTATACGAGGGGGTCTCAGCCCTGGGATGGGCCTCGCACCTGATGGGGACTGGATGAGCTCAGACAGTGCCTCAGGCTGGCCCCCCCAGGCCTGCAGCAGGGCACTGCGCTGGGGGCCGCTGAGCCCCAGGGAGCTGGGGTGCACCTCCAGCACGTGGGCACGGATGTCGTCCAGGTGCAAGCTGGGTAGTGCCCGGCCACAGGCCATGCACACCAGCCGGTTCCCCCGCGGGTCATAGTCCATGAGACACTCTGCCCGGAACCAGTTCTGCAGGGACTCCTTCAGCCTCCGCTCCAGGCGCCGGGCACCCAGCCCCCTGCTGCCCCCAGCCCTCCGGGAGGCAGAGAGGCGCCGACGCCGAGCCCGGGGTGCCACTGGGCCCCCTCGTCGCTGGCGCCGGCTGTCCCCACCAGCTGGGGCTTTGCCTGAAAGGATTGGAGGGAGGGAAGGAACTGAGAGGCTGGCCCTCTGGGGGAGCCCCCCCACCACAGCCAGGTCTGCCATCCACAAGCCTCTCCCTCACTCTGAGCCTTCTACTTAATTTTTGCCCTTCCCTTCCTCTCCCCTCAAGTCTTAACTCCATCTCCTAATCCTCCCACACACAAACCCTAAGCCCTACCACTCCTCTGCCGGACCCAGATTCTAGCCCCTTCCCTAGACCTCACAGTCAGCCATACCTTACCAGTACTCTCTGCACCCAGCCCTTCCCCTGCCTATCCCTCCAGCCTTCACTCCCCTTGATCCATCTGAAACCAAAGAACCTCAAAGCTGTCTCCGACGTTGGAGACCCCCCCATCCCACTGTCCCTCCCCCACTATTATACAGTAAGCAGATTTCACCCCAAAAAGGAGCAATAATTGCTCAAGAAAATCAGCTAGTTGGCAAAAAAGCCCAGGGCTGTCCCCACTAGGTCCCATCCACCACCCAGGCCCCTGCTTCCCCGTGTCCTACATTACCTGGGCCCTTGGGCGGGCAAGCTTGGAGGCCAGCCCCTTCCTCCTCCTCCTCCTCTTCCTCCTCCTCCTCCTCCTCAGCCCCCTGGGCCCCCAGGCCCTCGGCCTCTCCACAGGCCCCCAGCCCCAAGTGGGCATCCCAGCTGTTGCTGATGACTTCCTTTTCCCGGGGACTCCAGTGCAGGGAGTAGGGGTGCTTTTGGCGAATGTGCCGCTTGATGGTGCTGAGCTTGAGAGTGGCCAGAGAGCTGCCGCACACCATGCACACCATGCCGTGCCGGGCAGGGTTGAAGTCCATCAGGTACTCCAGCCGCCAGTGATCGTGGTAGTAGCGCCGGTGGTCACGGCCGGGGATGCGGCTCTTTCCAGGCCTCGAGGCCCGGGCCTCACAGTGGTCTGAGTATTTCCTGCCTGAAGATGCTGGTCCCCTGGCCCTGGAGGAGGGCAGGGGGGCACTCCCCCAGGACCCCAAGGCACCCCCTTCCAGCTGAAGATCTTGCCCTGAAGAGGGGGAAAGGGAGACAGGCTTTCAATCTCCGATTTCCAGGGAAAAACCCAGGGCTTCGATTTTGCAGCCTGAGAAAGGGAGGTGGGAGAGGGGTCACTTGGGCAGGAAAGGGATGGCAACAGCAAGAAAAAGGGAGTAGGGGAGCAGGGAGTCAAAACACTGGCCCTTTACAAAGAGGGAGGATCCTTTAAGAGAGGATCAAGAACAAAAGAATGCAGGGCACAGCTCTGACTTTTTAAAAAATAAGGTGAAGGCCAAGGAGGCAGCAGGCTCTGCAAGGCACCCCTTTTGAGCTACAGGGTTAAAGCCAGGAGAGCAGCAGGCCAGGGCGGTTACAGCCAGAGCAGAGCGGGCAGCGGGGCGAGAAGAACAAAGGGGGCATCTGTCTGCATCCAGGGCTGCACACGGGACCCACTCGCCTGAGGCCCCAGCTAGGAGGGCCCCACCCAAAGATGATCTCCCTTTTCCCAATAATGCCTCAAGTCCACCCTCCTGGGAGTCCCATTTTAAGAGGCATTAACCATGGTCAGTTCTCCAAATTTAGGGCCCCATAGGAGGGATCCCCATGACAAAGCTGTCGGCACCTCCAGGGAAAGGAGTCTTTAGGACCCTGACTTTCCTAGAGTCTGGGAGAGCTGATGACTGAAAGGAAGTGGCAGGAGGGCCACCAGAGTGGCCACTGAAGATTCTGCAGCAGGGAGTGGCCACCACCTACGGGAGTCCATTAAGCCTTTCTGGGGGTTTATTTTTCACCCTGGCAGGGAGCTGGCCACTGCCCAGCAGTCAGGAGGCAGGCAGTGAAGAGGCCACGAACCCAGTGGGGTTCGCTTTTATCAAACAGACAGACACCCAGCAGTCCCCCACCCTCCCTACAGTTTGGACCCTATTTTATTTCAAAAAGGGTTTTCTGGCCACATACGCTAAATGGACAGGTGTGGTCATTCTCTCAGTGGAGAATCACATGGTCCAGGAAACAAAAGCAGGATCAGAGAGGGCTCCTGTCATCATTGTGTTTTTGTTTGGTTTTGGTTTTAGTTGATCCAAAGAAAAAGAAAGCACTAGTTTTAGAGTCAGAAACCAGGGCTCGAGTCCTGGCTTCACTGGTAACTTGCTCCATGACCTTTGATAGGTCATGTCTGCTCTCTAGGCCTAAGCGTCTTTGTCTGCAAAGGCACTGGATAGCTAGCTGGTCTTTGAGCATCCTTCCAGCGCTGGATCTGTTAGTCTAAGGTGGACTGGCCCTTTAAGAGCTGAAAAAAGGGGAGGAGCTGGGATTCTTTAAAAACAAAAGGGGATGGGGAGTTTCTGGGAGGGGAGCTCGGATTAGAGCAGAGTCTCCCTGTCCTGGACAGAAGCTTCAAGGGTCTGAAGGCCTTGACCCTGCAGCAGGGGGATGAAGAAACCGTCTCCTTTGTGAGCAAAGGAAGAGGAATGGCTGGTCCCGCTATAGCTGACAAAGTGTAGCAAAATTTCTGAAAAGAAGGGAGGAGGTGGCGCGCGGACAGAAGAGGGTGTCTGCCTTTGTGGGCGAGTCCAGCCCTTTAAAAACTGCCCGCCGTGGGGAAGGTACTGGTGGGTCCCCAAAGAGGTGCAAGCCATGCTCTTTCCCAGGGAAAACGTAGCGAAAAAGAAAAAGGGTTCCTCTCTCTAGGCAAGGCCACAGAGAAGAGGACAGCGCGACTTAAAGCTGCGGAGTCCCCAGCTCAGTTCCTTTGGAGGGAGCCCGCGAAAGGAACCCAGGGTCTGGGCAGACTTTTAGGAGACAGCCGGATAAGCGAGACAAATCTGGGAGTCTGAAAGAGAAAGGGGCGGGGGCCGCAAGTCCAACAGCCCAGAGCGCGCGCCCCGTGGCGCTTGGCCAGGTCCTTTGGGGCCCCTCCAGCCTGGCCTCCAAGGCGGGGGCCGCGGGGCCCTTTAAGGGGGAGGGGATCCGCCCGAGCCCCGCCGGCCGACCCCGAGAGCTGGGCGGGGGGCTCCCCCGTTGGCCCTGCAACCGCGATCCGCGCCCGCCAGGTGGCGCCCCCGGCCGCCCTGCCCGCGTCCCCCCCTTTGTTCGGCGGCGGAGAGGGGCCCGGAGCCCAGAGCCGCAGCCCTCCCCTCCCCCATGCTGGGGCCCCCGCCCGAGCCAGCTCTTACCGCCGTCGTCCTCCTCGGGCTCCGCGCCGCCGCTCGATCCTGCGGGCGGCAGCCGTCGGCCCCGTGCCGAGGCTGCTGCTGGCCCGGGGCCGCCCCTGCCGCCGCCGCTCCGGCTCCGGTGGTCTCCGCCGGGCTCCATGCGCTGCGCTGCGGAGCGGGGCCCCGGGGCGGCGGGGCGCGGGGCCGCGGGGCCGGCGGCGGCCCGCGCGCGGCACTCGGTGCGCGGGGCCCCGGAGCGCGGGGCGCATGCACGGGGCGGCCGGCCGCACGGACGGCTGGCTGCTCGCTCGGCGGCGCGGGCTGGACCGGGGTGGGGATTCCTGTCTGGGGCCCCTGGGGCTCCTTTAAGGGCTCCTGGGTAAATTTAAAGGGGCCGCGCGCTATTTCCTCCTGCCAGCTCGCGGGGGGCTGGGGGGAGAGGCGGGAGGCGACGAGCCCGGCCGAGGCTCCGCAGCCGGCGCCCGCCGCGGACGTTAGGAGCACGGACCTCGTCGCCCTCGCGGTGCCGCGCTGCCGCCTCCGGGACTCGGGTCCCGGCTCCTGAAGGGTCACCGAGGTGGCCAGGGGCGCTGCGTCCGCTGCGACGCGCTTCCACCGAGCTCGGCTCGCAGCCACTGCCCCCTCGGGGCATCTCAGAGCCCGGCTCCCCTCACCGGATCTGGCAAGGGGGTCGCCCGGTAGGGAGGTCCAGGTCTCCGCCGGGGGCTGCCTCCTCCCGCGCGAGCTCTGCGCGGGCCCCAGAACGGACACGACTGGCAAGGGCCCCAGATGGCTGAGGCCCCACCGAGAGGGTGGAGCCGCGGGGGCGCCGCGCCCCCTCCCGCGGGAGCTGCCTGGGAGCGCTGGGAGTTCGGGCTTCTGCATTGGAGGGCAGACGGGCAAAGCTCCCCGGAGCTGGCCAGGGCTGGGACCGCGGCCGGGGAGACTTAGGCTGGGAAGAGGGGGCGGGCAATAGACCGGCGGAGATCGGGCTGCGCCGGGGCCCGATACTGCGGGGCGGAGGTGGCCCCAGGATGGAAGCCGGGAGGAGAGGGCGTGCGCCGCGGTGACTCAGGCTCCTGCCAGTGCAGCCCTAGGAGTGCCAGACGAGGCCCTGAAGGCGGCCCTGGACCCTCTGTCCCGCACGAGGAGGCGAAGAACGCTGACCTCGGGCGGCGTGTCGGGCAGCTGGGGACGCGCGCCACCACAGCTGTGAAGCTCTGGGACGGACCCTGGCTGCGAGCCCCAGGATGCCTTTGAGCCCCCAGGTCCCGGGAAGCAGAGGGAAGGGATCCGGAGGAGCAGTCAGGGGGCTCTGCAGCCTGGGGTCCTTACGCGAAGACTGGCTAGAGGAGCAGGTGCTTTCTTTGCCTGTGGTTGGTCGCCCACAACAAAGGCGATTCCTGGAGATCCAAATTACAGGGTGCGGGAGGCTATGCAGGGTCTTATTATCTAGAGGTGGGTTTTATTCTCTTTATTGAGGTGCCCAGCCATCCGTTAAAGAAGTCACCCTTCACACATTCCTTCGTTCACGCCACACCTACTGTGTGCCAGCATGCTCCTAGGCTGAGAAGACAGCAGTGATTTAGCACCTACGGCTTATAAAAAGGAACCAATTTCAGCCCTTCAGGAGGCATGGGAAATATTAAATTACTTGGAACACAGGAAGCCTATCCCCTAAGTGTTTGTGAAGAGGGGCTGAGAGCTAAAAATTTTTAAGTGCCTAAAGGTGTCTATCACCATGGGAGATGTTGTCCCATCTCTTCCTCAGTCCCCAGGATAACCTGAGTCACCTTGGGTAAACTGAGGCTCAGCCCTACAGCACTGCTCTCTCCACTGCTGGCCTTGCTGTCAAGACCTTCACCCACTTGGGGACAGAGGCCCTGGTGCTGATGCAGTGCCAGATAGGGCCATGAGATGGGGGATTCCTTCATTCATGTCCTTTACCTGTGCCAGATCAAGGACACAAAGGAAAAATAAGACTGACCTGGCCTTCACATGTTCCTAAGTGTGGATTTTTTAAAAATCACAAAGGCATTCCATGTTCAGGGCTGGCCACTGTCAGACACTCTGGTAAATGTCCTTCCAGTTCTCTTTCTATGTGTAGAATAGGGTAAATTCATTTGTTACCAACAAAAAGGTATCTACACCACCTCAAGCCATTTTTAATAACCTCTAGCTCCTCTCCTTGCCCACATCCTGCGTAGCTTCAGGACAGCTCGAAGCTCAAAACTCCTCAGTTCCAAGACATCTTCCACTCACCATTTGATTCTCACGCCCACCCCAACAAAGACGAAGCTTTGCTTTGCAGATGACGAAATGGAGACTCAGAGAGTCAAGAGTCTAACCCAAGGCCATTCATTCATTCATTCATTCACTCACTTATCTATCCACTTATTCAGAAAGCATTAACAGAGCCAGTCCTGAGTACCTAGCACCAGACTGGGGATACAAAGGTTTAAAAATTATATGGCACAGCCCTGGGAACATCCCCTAGGAACTCTCAGTCTACTGAGTCTGCTGTAGAAACAGGGGAGACAATGGCAATTAGGGTCACATTATGACTTTTCATGGGCCCTAGTTACTTGTGCTTTCACAAACATCTTCCTCTTTAAAAAAAAAAAAAAGGAAAAATGATTTAATGGATTCTGTGGACCCTACACATTTTTTTGGATTGAGAAAAAATAGCACATTTTCTTTTACCTTTACAGTTCATTTTTATCTTCTGATTTTTAAATAAGTTAAAACATTTTCATGAGCCCCTGAAATTATCATGGGCTGTAGGTACTGTACCCTCAGTGCCCAGCAGTTAGCCAGCCTTGATTGCAATGCAGGGTGACAAGTGCCAAGGGAGAGGCCACCCCACCAACCGGGGAAGACTTCTTAGAGAAGGTATGGCTTGAGCCAAGTTTAAAAGACCAGGAGCTGTGGCTAGGATGAGAAACAGCGAAGGCTTTCCGAGGCCTAGTCCGGGGAAGCTCCAGAGTGAAGGAAGGTTTCCGGTGGGAGAGGCAGAAGAGGAAATGGAAAGAGCAGGGGCAAGAGCTTCGGGTGCCTTGCTGAGTCTGCATTTGTCCCTGAGACATGGGGAGTGCCTGGAGCCAGTGTGCAGGGCAGTCGAGAGGCAGCCCTAAGAACACGAGGGAGGAGAGAGAGAAGAGAAAGACTGGACACCCTTGGAGCCGGCCACACCAGCCACAGGAAGGCTTAAAGGCAGCAGCTGCGGGGCTGGAGAGGAAGCCAAAGATTGGAGCAGATTCACAGCACATTGTGCTGCACTCCACTGAACACAGGGGCGCCGGAGCAGGGTGTGAAATGCCGCTGTGCCCCCAGCTAAGCCATGCACCCTGGCGTCTGCCAGGAAGAAGGACACCTCTTCTCAGCCACGAGCTATTTATTAGCCAAGCGTGTACCTGAAAGCTGCCTCCACCCAAAGAGGGCATCTTTTCCTAATTCAGTAGCCCAGACGGGGCCCTTTTAACTAATTTCTAACAAAGGCCCTGCAGAGGCTCTCAGGGGTCCTAGACTGTGCTATATTAAGAGGGTAGAACCCACAGGACACGACGCCGGACTGAACGTGATGGTAAAGGTAAGGCCCGGCTAACTTCCAGCGTATGCATTGGAGGATCCGGGATATAAAAAGCAAGGTATATCCGGGGATGGAGGCAGAATCAGGTCACAAGTGGAGACCTTGGAGCCTGTCTCAAACCTGAAACTCCTCGTTTTTGCACCTCACCACTTTCCATTCTGCTGTCTCCAGCCAGCAGCACCACAGGGTCCTGGAGTGTCTGGTCCCAACCAGTAAGGGGCAGAGTCTCTCTGGGCAGAATCGGAGCCTCTTCCCAGGGCCTCGGTGGCTCCTCGGGCAGTCTCACTGAAGGAAGACCTTGGTGAGCAGGACAGAGAACTGTGAAGAATGTTCCTAAAGGCAGTTTTTACATCCACCTCACTAGACCCAAATTTGCTACAAATTCTGGATTCTACTTTTCAGTGTTTCTCAGAACTATAAAACTGTTTCTGAAAAATAGCTTTTCAGTGTTCTCCAGAGGAAAGACCAAAACCCTTTCAAAGAACAAAAGTCAATCGGTCATATTAGCCTGTGAAGGTCAAAGGGACTTGCCACGTAAATTGGACATTAAATCAGCCCTTGTAAAATTCTAAAGGAATTTCAAACCTAAACATGATCTCCAGGTGTAAGTCAAAACTTCAGACTTTGTCTGTGTGCGTCAGGGGAGGAGAAAGAGGAGGAATTTCAACCCCAGTCACAAATTTGAAAATAAAGCAGCCAATGACGCTTTTGTTTTTCAAGAGGAGAGAACTGGCAAGCTGTTTCTCAATGTGAAGTTAATCGAGTGTTCAGTGCAGGTGAAGAGGCTAAGACATATTCCCAAGAGGGACAGTCACCCATGGGAAAAGAAGTAACTTGTCCAAAACTCAGCTAGTAATTGATGAAAAGAAGACTTAAGCTCCAGCCTGCTGGTCTCCCAACCCTTGACACCTAAAAACACCTTCTTTTTATTGTGAAATATTTCACCTACAGGGAAAATAACCCAATTATATGAGTACCTATATATATTCTCATACCTCCCAGGTTTAAGAAATCCAAGGTCTATTTTGACATATTTGCTACGTAATGTTTTTTAAGAAATAAACTATCACAGAGACAGCTGAAGCTCCAAGGTGAGACTTTTTGCTCCATCTCCCGCGAAGTTAGCCCTTCCTGAAGCTGGTGATTACCATTCCCATACAAGTCCCAATACTTTTCACTGCCCACGTGTCCATAAACAATATAAATCAGTGGCTTTCATGTTTTTAAGTTTTAACTATGAATTACTCTATACTTGTAATTCTGAAACTCTGAAAGTTTCTTGCACTTACCCACACCACACAGTTTATTCTCAAATATTCATTGATTCATTCATTCTTTCATTCGACTCTTTTTTTTAACTGAAGTATAGTCAGTTTACAATGTTGGGTCAATTTCTGGTGTACGGCACAATACTTTAGTCATATAGGAACATACATATATTCATTTTTGTATTCTTTTTAACCATAAGTTACTACAAGATATTGAATATAGTTCCAACTCTTGTTTATTGAACATTTGTTACAGATACCGCCATCGAGGTAGACTCACAGATGAACACCCTAGCTCTCTCATTCTGATTTCTGATTCTGATTCTGGAGAAGCTGGTCCAATGAAACATTCTCTCTTTTTGATGGGAGGCAGGGGGGTTGGTAATTAGGTTTATTTATTTTAATGGAGGGACTGGGGATTGAACCCAAAACCTCGCACATGCTAGGCAGGCACTCTACCACTGAGCTACCTCCTCCCCGCCAGTGAAACATTCTTAATGCCCAGGCTGTACTAACTATTTACTAGGATGACGTGATCACTCAGAAAATACAGGCTAGACTTCCTGCTCCTACCTGTGGATGTCAAAGAAAGAATAATTCTAAGGGCCATGGCTCAAGTGGCCTGAGTTCCCATCAGTGCAGAAAACCATAGATGTATCTAAAGTTCCTCAGAACCAGCCTCAGATGCTGGCCTGCTGCTGGGTCCCCAGCTCCTGGTTGGGGGAATGTCTCTAAGATGGTCCCAGTGTCCTACCTTCCTGATCTGGCATTAACATTTGAGGACTTTAGTCTTCCCTCTACTTCACCCTGCTAAGGAGAGTCAGGTCCCATAATGGTCCAACTCCTTTACCTGGCCACAAGCAGAAATGGGGAACAAGGAGTAACTGACCAGCAAGGGCTTCACCTTTGTCCCTATTCCTGTGTCAAACCAGACATGTGGGATTTCTCTGTCCTTTTTCTATAACCTGTCATCCATCACAGAGCATTCCAGTGATTGCTTAATGTTTCATTAATCCTTCTCTTAGTATGAGTCAGCATACTTTGGGTGGTAAATAATAGAAAACACAATTTAAACTGGTTCTATGTTTTTTTAAAGGGGGAAGATGGTGTATTAACTACAGAAGAGTTGTTTTCAGATGTGACTTGACTCATGGCTCAGTAGTGTCATCATGATGTTAGTGTGTCTGTCCCTCACTTTGTTTTTGCCCTGCTTCCTTCTTTGTGGATTCCCTTTCCACAGACTTAATCTCTATTTTGCTTACTTCCTCCTTGATCTTTATTTTTTGTTTTGTTTTGTTTTATGAGGGAGGAGGTAATTAAGTTTATTTATTTGTTTATATCTGGAGGGGAGGTACTGGGGATTGAACCTAGGACCTCGTGCATGCTAGTTATGCGCCCTGCCACTTGAGCTATACCCTCCTCCCCGATCGTCATTATTGCTTTCTTTCTGCTGACTTTTGGTTTTGTTTGTTCTTCTTTTTCTAGTTCTTTTAGATGGTGGGTTAGATTGTTTATTTCAGATTTTTCTTGTTTTTTGAGGAGGACTAATCACTATGAACTTCCCTCTTAAGACTGCTTTTGCTGCATCCCATAGATTTTGTGTGGTTGTGTTGGGACAAATCTTTCAAATGATGGACACTCACACTTTCAGACTTGTGGCTTCACCACTCCAAGGCCCTCAGAAAAGAAAGATCTTCCCTTCTCCCGCAAAGTGAACAAAATCCCAGGCCTAACTCTCATTGGCCTGAATTGGATAACATGCTTAATCACATGATTATCCTTCAGCCAATCACTATGGCCAAACACATGGGATGTGCCCCTCCCTTATGTCAGATGCCCCCTCCCAGAGGAGTCAGCACATGGCCTGAGAAGAGTGGATGCTATAAGGAAAAACTGCATGGAGTTAATGAAAGAAGGATGCCAAATGGCAGAAATAACAGATGTCCAGTCACTCAAGTTGAGAATATATTATCCTCTCAACCACTAGTAAGACACCAGTAATACAGGGTGAGGCACATTGTGGGGAATCATCCCTCCTATTCTGTCACAGTCCTGTAGGAGTGGGCTTACCTCTGGCTCTCTGCCCAGCTCACCCTGCCCCCACCCCCAGAGTGGGAACCCAGCCGCCATCTTCCCTCCACACATTCCAGCTTAAAATCCTACAAGTGACTGTCAAGTATTAGCATTCATGGACTCATGGGTTGGTGTACAGGTGTTAGCATCATTCAACCAAGACCCAACATACTGAAAGACCACCTAAATATATGGGCCTGACAGCAAGCCTACAAATGGTCTAATTTACACTGGCAGTGTCTTTTATATGTGTTGTTTTTTTTTTTCAGTGAATCTCATTTTCCCATCTCAGGGTTGGTTTAAATTGAGATAAGGAATGGAGATATTTATTTATTTATTTAATATTTTAATTTTATAAAAGGATACACAGAACACTTTAGGCACAGAGTGGCATTTAGGATTCCAGTGAAATTTCTTATAGGGTAAACTAAGTGGTCTCCTCCTTCATGTACTGATTTTGGTTTAGAATGACAAATCCAGCAGCTAGTTAAGTTTCCTGCAGTAGCTATTGTTTATGAAATCCTAATTGTAGTGTTATCTTCCATGCATTAACAGAAGAGAATTTTTTAAAAAATAATAGAAAAAGCAGATAGCAAATTGACGATAAAGGATAAAGATTTACTATTGCAGATAAAGGTTTTTATTTTGATTGAAGTATAGTTGATTTGCAATGTTGTGTTAGTTTCTGGTGTACAGCATAGTGATTCAGTTATACATTTATATATATTCTCTTTCGTAGTCTTTTTCATTATAGGTTATTACAATCTATTGAATATATTTCCCTGTGCTATATAGTAGGACCTTGTTGTTTACCTATTTTATATATAGTTGTTTGTATCTGCTAATCCCAAACTCCTAATTTATCCCTCCCCTACTTTCCTCTTTGGTAACCATAAGTTTCCTTTCTGTGTCTGTAAGTCAACTATTTCTGTTTTGTAAATAAGTTCATTTTGTGTCATTTTTTTTAGATTCCACATATCATATGATATTTGTCTTTCTCTGTCTGACTTACTTCACTTAGTATGACAATCCTAGGTCCATCCATGTTGCTACAAATGCCATTATTTAATTCTTTGATTATGACTGAGTAGTATTCATTCTGTGTGTGTGTGTGTGTGTGTGTGTACCACAACTTCTTTATGCAATCATCTGTCAATGGACATTTAGGTTGCTTCCATGTCTGTGCTATTGTAAATAGTGCTGCTGTGAACATTGGGGTGCATTTATCTTTTTGAATTAGAGTGGTTGGAGGTTAAGATCTTAATCCACGATCTTGGGAGATCTGTCCACCTCAAGATGTTTGTTTCTGGAGAAGAATCTCCCTGGTCAATTTTAAGTTTAGATCTCTGGCTAATATGCAGTTCTAAGAGCCCGGAAGAGCCCTTTACAACTAGGAGATGTGGATCCAAGGTTCAAGTCTCTGAAGTTTGGCTGCCATCTTGGTGGTGAGGAGAACCTGGATGATCCCTTTTAACAAAGTTCAAGGGCAGTCTTTCTTAGGTATCACTTGGTATCCAGAAGACCCTCTCTCCAGGTTCTAAATTGTAGAAGGTTTGACATCTGTAGGACGATTGTGGAAAGCTTTCTTTACCTAGTGGAAATACACTTTGACATAATGCATTAAAGCTTTACAATGTTGAATCATATCAGAATTTACAGGTACAGAAGATACATGTGGTTCTATCATCAAAGGCACAGGTCTTCCTAAGGGGTTAATTTATTCTTTCCCGTAGGTGTTGATCTAATTGCCATCAAAATCAATGGTAGAACTTTAGGCCAGGGCAGTCCAGTTGATTCTATTAGTTTAGCTTTAGTTTTAAGTTACCATTTGTCCTTTCAACGTCTCCAGATGACTAAGGACAATGGTGGTGCCATGGGGTCAGCAGTGCTTTATTTGTTTAATTATTTGTCTGGTAAAATGAGTTCCCCTATCATTGGAGATTTCTCTTTAGAAGCCTCATAAAGGAAATATATTTTCTAAAAGTTTCTTAGCCACAGTTGTGGCGTCAGCCTTTCTGCATAGGAAGGCTTCAACCCAACCTGAGAACATACAAACAATTACAAGAACTTATCAATAACCGTGAGGGAGGCAATTGAGTGAAATCCATTTGTAAGGGTTCAAATGGCCCAGTAGATGATGGGAATGCACCATCGACGGTCTTTCTAGGGTTATGGGTTCGACAATCAGACGTTGGTGGTAAACCAATTTTGTGACCTTGGAGCAGTCATTCGTTCCACCAGTACTTTCTCATAATTTGGATAATTTTATCCGTGCTACGAGAAGCATAATGTAGAGCTTTCAGTAATGGCATTTTCAAGGACTGGAAGAACCAGGCAAACTTCTAGGACCTCGGCAAATCCTCATTTAATATTAAATTTGCACCCATGTTGGTCCCAACATAGTTGCTCCAGTTCACATGCCTGATTTGTCTTTTATATAAATTATCATCAATAATTGGGTTAGAATCAACTTAAGGAGTTCATTCAAGTTGTGTATTGTCACAGTTTTAGTGCTGGCTGACTTGGCATGGAAGTCTGGTAGAGTATTTTCCTAACACTCAGGTTCTGTTTTTCTAGTATGAGCTTCAGTTTTAAAAACTGCAGTTCAGTCAGAAAATGGAATGACAGAGGGCACTTCATTTATTTGGGGCCCATTTTTGATCAGCCTTCCACTAGTAGTGAGGAACCTCTCTGTTTCCATAATATACCAAGGTCAGGGACCACCCCCAAGGCTCTCAACAGCAGGAGGTGCTTACAAGCATAAGTCGTACCCTAATACCGATTCAGCTGAGGCTTTTCACTAATTTAGCTGCTGCAGGTACTGCTTTCAAACAATTTGATTATGCTCCCGCTACTGGGTCTGATTCTAAGTTATAGCTAGCAATAGCTCTGTTTTCCTCCTTGCTTTTGTGAGAATTCCTAGAGCCTGGGGAGAGGGTAATAGTTCAGTGGTAGGGCACATGCTCAGCATGCACGAGATAACTCCATAAAAAAAAAAAATTCCTAGAGCCTATTCATCACACTCATTGACAAATAAGGTGATAGGTTTAGTATAATGGGGGGCCCTAGAGTATAGTGGGAGTTCATTGCAGGGCTAATCTTAGTTGTCTAAAGACTTGCTCATGATTATCTTTCCAGAGTAAGGGCTCTGCAAATGAGCCTTACCTTCCTTACAAGAGGAAATTACCTCTTGTAAGCTCATACAGGGGAATTGCAATTAGAGGAAAATTTGGAACCCAAGATATACAATATCCTGAAAATCCAAGGAAACTCTTTAATTGTTTAGGGCTGGAGAAGTTTTGGATAGTCTTTATTCTTTCAGATGAAAGGGAAATGCCTTCTGCAGTCAAACTGTGTCCTGGGTAGTTGACTTCCTCCTTTGAGAATTGGAGTTTTTCCTTGGAGGCCTTATGGCCTTTACAAGCTAATTGCTATAATAGATAAATCAAACCTATTTCTGAGTTCTCCGTTGTAGGGGAACATAGCAATAAGTTGTCTATATACTGAATGAGTGTAGAGTTCTTAGGGAATTGTAAGGTTGCCAAGTCTTGATGTAAAACCTGTGGAAAATAGGTTGGAGCTTCAGTGAATCCTTGTGGCATTAGTGTCCAGGTATAGTGTTGGTTTTTCCATGTGAAGATGAATAAATATTGATTATCCTTATCAACTGGGATACTAAAGAAAGTAGAACTAAGATTCACCACTATAAACAATTTTGAGTTTGTAGGTACATTAGACAACAAGGAATGGGGATTTGGAACTACAAGGAACCTTCGTATCACAGTTTTATTAATTGCATGCAAATCCTGGACAAATCCCCAACCTCATCCATTTGATTTTTTGATGAGTAAGATCAGAATGTTACAGAAACAAGTGTATGGAATTATAAGTTTTTACTTAAGTCTTCTACACTTGGTGTGAACCCTAGGATAGCTTCTGGTTTTAGTGGATGTTGAGGCAATTTAGGCAGGGGTTTGGAATATTCTATTTGGGTTTTTATGGGTTCAGCCCTTTTAATTGTCACTTGAGGAAGAAGTCCATTAGCATTCAGGATCTGAGAGATCAAGGCTTTCATACTTTAGAGTCTCAGTTTCGTCAGTTCCTGCCTGCAGAGAGCAGGGCAGCTCAGGTTCAGGAGGGTCAGGAAATTCTAAGATTGTTTTTCCTTCTGAGTTAAGTTTTATGACTCTTCAATTTAGAAAGCAAGTCTCATTCTAAAAGGTTTACTGGGGCCATGTCACACAGAAGGAAAGTATGATTTCCTGGAAGTAGCCCTAGTGTCATCTGAGCTAGTTTAGACACAGATACCCTTTGCACTTGGTTAGAAACTCTCATTGGGGAACTCTTCTCTTTACTCCAAGGGATCTGCTGTTTTATGAAAATGGGTTTTAATATAGATAAAGTGGCCTTGGTAAACACCAGTACTGGTTCAGTATTCTCCATTGTGTATCTTAGTTTCCCTTTGCTCATTTAGAGGAATCCTGGGGAGCACTTTACCAGAGGATCCCTCAGAACCCCATCAATGTTTAAGATTATTTCAGTGATCAAGTTTTTTGACTTCCCCCGAATGGAAAAAGTCTGGATTAATAGATGGAGGTCTATTAAACGATAGGTTCAGGGGGCATTGCTTTTTCTAGAGTTCACAGTGAAGGCAGACACTTCAGGATACAGTATTTCTGAGTGGAGGACTTTCAAGTTCTGGCTCCAAATGTGTATATGGAGGTCCCCTCGGCCCTTAGAGCTGTTGTGACTGCAGGGCCGTAAGTTGACTGGCTTTTTGAATTTTATCTTGCTCCAAGGTTTTTCAAAATGCTTCACTAGGGCTGTTAAGTCAGCAAGAAGGGCAGCTTCCCAGCCCAGCCTGTGTCTCTTGATTAGGCTACTTTGTTCAGCCAGAGCTTGCTAATGAGTAAGGAAGGGAGGGTGTCTTCTGAGCCTTTGTTTAATAGAGAAAAACCCAGAACGTTTCACAAACAGGGTTTTGGATTTTGTCTTATAGTCTGAGACGGCTTCGTTCCTTTTTTGTTTGCAAGACTGATTGATAGACTAGTCTTTCAAGAAAATATCTTAACGATACTTTCAAGCAGGTCTCAGGCTATTTTTCTGGCACCTTTTGAGCCACCTCTGGCAGAGCAATTTGTACGTGGGTCTTTAATGTGACTCTCGGGGTCTCCCGCTTTGGCATCAGACATCCATTTTTGGGCATTGCCAGGCCCCAGTGTCATATGAATTAACTGGCAGAGATCCGGGAGCCCCAGATCATAGGCTCCAATTAGAATTCTAAATCCATCTTTGAAATTTTGAGGATTCTCTTGAGGGTTTGGAAAATCTTTGATCGTGGCCCTAATTCAGCCTTTGACCATGGAGAAAAGATGATTACATCTGGTATTCCGGGCTTAGCAGAGGGCCTCACTTTGGCATTTGTTTAACCTCTAGAAGGTGATTGAGTAACGGGATTAGTAGGTTCAGAAATTTTACTGAGAGGACGGTTAAGGGAAGGAGCAGTTGGAGTCAAGAAGTTAGTCAGTGTACACTTATTTTTAGGTTCACCATCAACTTGTTGCTTAAGCTTTTCACTGGTGTTTTGCAAAAAATCTTTAAAGAGGCAATTTTTGATTCATTTAGTTTCTAAGAAGCTTCTGCTTACCAGTTTTAAAAAAATGCATCCCATTGTTTTGGGGAGATTGAGGCCCTTTTTCCTGTAGAGCACCTATAAAGATATGCTTACCTGCGTTAAAAATTCCCTATCATGGCCGCTGTAATTCAAGGTTATCTTTGGTAAGATTAACCCACTGTTTCAGAAGAATACTGACCCTAGGCCCATAATTTTATACATACAGTTAGCCAGAATCCAAGATGGAGGAGTCCCAGATTATTTGGATTCAGAGAAACCATCTTTTCTCCCCCCAACCCCCCTTTTTAAAAAATATATTTTATTTATTATTGTATTATTTAATTATTTTCATTTTGGCAGGGGGGGAAGTAATTAGGTTCATTTATTTTTGGAGGAGGTGCTGGGGATTGAACCCAGGACCTTGTGCATGCTGAGCATGCACTCTACCACTGAGCTATTCCCTCCCCCTTTTCCCCCTTATTACCTGAGACCCTACAATGGACCCAGTTCAGCTTAAGTCAGACCCAGTTGACCCCAGACCCAATCTGACCCCAGACCCAGTCCAGTTTCTTTTAAATCAGCTGACCCCCAGACCCAGTCCAGAGAAAAGAATGCTCAAACAAATTCAGAGAGCTCTTTCAAACACAAAACTGTGGTGCTCAGATCCAAAAGGTACTGAGCAGTTGCAGCAAGAAAGCAGTGAGCTCAGTGGGCTCAGCAGGTACCTTTGCCTGGTTGCTTGTTTCTCCTGGGGACCATTTGGTATCTCCTTCGGATCCCACCTCTGACACCAGAACAGTTAAAAGATAGACACGAAAATTTTAGAAATTTTTCTAAGCAAAAATCGATTCGGATAAGGTAGTGCCATACTGGAAGTGGTTAGAAGTGCTCTGATGATGGGAGCTGAAGAAAAACTTTTATAAAGAAAAGGTGAAAGCAAGATAAGAGAATTATTGATCGGCTATAGCTTAAACCCTAGTTGGCTGTTTGTGGTTGTTTTTCCTTAGGTTTTGCTTTCATAACCTTGAGATATTTACAGGCTTAGATTTTGGTTTGCTTCCATAGGTGCCATGGCATTAGAGCCCCCCTCAGTCTAATGACCTCCTTGTTTGATTAATTTAGCACCATCATCTCTCTTGTACCACTGCATCAGCCTTCTCCTCTATCTTCCTGCCTCAGGCTTGTTCCTGCAATCCATTCTTGACACAGCACTAGGACGATCTTTCTAAAGCAAATCTGGTGCAATATCTCCCTCTTGCTTAAAGCCCCCTCTGGTTTCCCACTGCCCACAGAATCAGAATCCATTCCTTCTCAGCCCAGCTTACCTCCTGCCCTCATCTCTCACCACCAGCACTCCAGGACCTCTCAAGGAGGAGGCTGTGCACAGACAGCACCCTCTGCCTGAAATGCATTTCTCCTTCTGGTCCTGAATCAAGCCTCCTCATCCTTTTGGTTTCCTGTAGGCATTTCAAGGACCTCTCATATCTGATGGGTGGTTCCCCACAAAACCCAGTCCGAAAAACACAAGACTGTGGCTGCTTTATTATTTGTATATCCAAATAATTTACTGAAATGTTTAATTTTTGTGGCAGGGAGAGGTAATTGGGTTTACTTATTTACTTATCTTCACTGGAGGTACTAGGGATTGAACCCAGGACCTTGTGCATGCTAGGCATGCACACTACCACTGAGCTATACCTCCCCCTTTTTAAATTTATTTTTAATTTTTTTGAGGGGGCTAGTGCGTACTGAAATATTCATTTGTCTTTTGTTCTCACTGCTGTGGGAGAATTAGCAGGCCATTGATTTGAAAGCCTGAGTTCATAGAAACAAAGTAGCAGGATTTCTCCAGAGGGAAAGGACCTCAGGAGGCAGGGAAGACATACTGTGGACATCTCCTAGTGCGAGAGCAATGGGGAAGGTCTCTGTGGACAGGAAAAGGCCCACTGGAGAAAGCTAGGGTAATGGAGAGCTCTGAAGGCAGGGCAGGAGTGGGTTGGTGAATGGAGGTGGGGAGAATCATCCTAGGCCTTCCAGCACGTGCAAAAGTCCTGTGGTAGAAGGGAACAGACTCATATAAACAGGAAAGTAACATGGATGAGGTATAGCTTGAGGCAGAACCAAGCATGCAGGGTTTTAAGGGCTTTGGTAAGGATTTTGGCCTTTATTCTAAAAATAAGAGGAGGTAACAAGGGTTTTTAAACATGGGAGAGGTTGACATTATCAGATTTATATTTTGAAAAGATAACTAGAAATATATCACAGGGGAACAAAGATTAGAGGGAGGAAGGGGATAGAAAGCCTTTCCAATTGGACCAGGAGAGAAATGAAGAGCTGCCAAGAATATGACAAAGGAGGTGGAAATGTAGAAAGGAGGCAGATTCCAGAGTCACTGAAGAAGTTCAACAGAATCAGGGAGGGATGGGGGAGAGGGGAGAGGGAGGAGGGGGAGGCTCTAGTGATGACGTTGAAGTTTTTGGTTTCCATGAAAGGAAAGGTGGTGGTGTTATTCACTGAGCTTGGGGAAAGCAGGCTGGGGGGAGGGGCATATCCACTGGAGAACATGTGGCTGTAAGTCCCAGAGGGCAGAGGCTAAACCATAAGGCTGTTTATTGTTTATAGAAGTCCAGAGGTTAGAGTTTCCAGAGTTTTCTCAGACTCTCCCCACTCTTCATCTCTCTCATTTCCAGTATGCTGGCTTTTCACTCCTCTGTTTGCCGTCTCATGACAGACATAGCTCCAAATTTCATGCGCTCACACCAGAATTTGAAGTAAGATGTAAGGTGCAGGGGCACAAGTCCTTCCCTCCAGGGGCTCCGTCTTTTTACCTGGGAAGCAAAATCTCCAGAAATTCCCCAGCAAATTTCCCCTTGCCTCTCATTGGCCAGAATTGGCCAGAATTGCCCGGCCATCCCCGATACAAGGGAAGCTAGGAAGATTTGTATCAGTGACAAAGATTCTTCCTTGACAAACTCCAGTCAGGTTCCTTTGAACTCTCTTCTCAGCTGTGCCCTGACTCTTGGGCTTCTGCATTCATCTCTGCATTGTTCAGTTTTAGCAAGAATCCTGTTAGGTCAGTTTAGCCGGAATCTCTCCTTACCCCTGACATTTCTACTTAGTAATCTTCCATCCACTGACCCCGCACCCTGCTCCTTGGCTATAAATCCCCACTTCTCTTTGTTGAATTCGAAGTTGATCCAGGTCTCCCTAACCTACTACAAAACCTCATTGTAGCAGCCCGCCTTGAATAAATTTCGCCTTACCATCATCAACAAGTGTTATGAATAATTTTCTCTTTAACATCAGTCATTTGGCAAAAGAGAAATGGATTATCAGTGTTAGTTTAATCATAATTTATCCCCTGGGGCTGAGGGAAGAGACTGTATTCCTAAAGTCAAGGGAGCTCCATCTACTTCCTGTACCAAGAGGGGATCTCTCAGCAGGGATAAAGGCGCTGGGGAAGGGCTGATGGGTTGCAATGAACTGGGTGTGCACAGAGAGTGTCAGGGGCAACCATCATTTGTGCAGCCCACATCCATGCTTCTTTCTGGAAACAGCACCTCTATTTTTTTCCTTTTGGAATTACACTTCTCACACTCAAACCAAGTGTTCTGGGTGTGGCTGAGCTCATCCCCCACGTTGTGGGGTTGGTGTATGACCCAGGTAAGATTGCCAGAAAAAGTATAGGATGCATACTTGGGACACATGGATCTTCAGATTTTATTGTTTATCTGAAATTCAAATGTAACTGAATGTCCCATATTTCTATTCATTAAATCTGGCAATTCCAGATCAAGACCTACCAATATGACACAGAGGTTGGTTTGGAAAATGCATGAGTCCTAAGCCAGGCTGGTGAGAGTCTCCCTTCAAACATTTGATGTTTGTGCTTGAGAAAGAGGCTTGCTTATTCCACTGGGTTGCAAAGCTAGCAGAACATAACTTCAGGTACAGGAGTGGGCCTAAGACGTAGATCTGGCCTGTCTGAATATTCCTTCTCCAAAGGACAATGTTGGTTCATAGCTAGGCACAGAACCCACGCAGAGTCAGCAAGACTTGAGCCTGGGCTGATGATGGAATTATTGGGAGAGAGGAGTCTCTGCCCACTGGAGTTGCTGAGCTGGAAGAATGTAACCCTGTTGGTGCTGGTGACCATCTCAACCCCATGTGTGCCCAGAAGTGAAGTCAGCAGAGGAGAAAGCAGAAGGGAGAGAGGGAAAGACAGATCTTGTCAATATCATTTGAGCCTGTAATATCAATCAGCCAGGCCTGAAGTAACCCTACCCTTGGACGTTTCGGTTAGTTGAGCCAATGACTTTGCTTTATGGCTGAAGCCAGTTTGATTTGGAGTTCTGCCACTTGCCACCCTGAGAATATTGATTAGGGGAAGATCCCTGGTTCATTTTTGTATATGCTGAATTTGAGATGCCTCCAATGTCAAGTAGGCTATTGCATGTGAGGATCTAAGCTAGAGGTTTAAATTAGTGAGCCTCCTTTGTACAGATGATGACTGAATTCCTCGTGTCTAGAGCCCTGCTGGCACAAGATTGGCATTCAGTGAATATCTCATAAAGATATGAATGAAAGAATGAATGAATGAATGAATGAATGAATATAGTGGTCTGATTAATTCTTAGTAGCCCTTTAAAACCAGAAGTTCTGATCAGTCCAGGTAGATGGGATAAATAGAATGAATACTGCTGAAGAAAATATTAGTGAAATGGAAGACCAAATTGAGTAAATTTCCCAGAAGGGAGATTCAAAAAAAAAAAAATTAGAAAACATAAAAGAAATAACATAAGATACAGAGGATAAAAATAAAGGTATCCAGATAATAAGATTTCAGAAAGAGAAACATAAAATTGAAGAGAAGAAAATATTTGAAGAAATAATGAAAGTAAATTTACAGAATTTAAGTAAAGATCAAAAGACTTCTGTTTCCAACCAGGATATAGGAGTTTTCAGCAGGCCAATGCTCCCATTGCAGAGATTAGAAGAGAACAAAACAAAATGCAGGAACTATCTTTTTAAAGTCAGCAGAGATCTATGAATGCAAAGCTATGAGTGAGATGAGAATAAAATTCCAAAGAGGGAAGAGTCTTCATTCCTGAATAAGCTGAGGATCACTTGTCAGATCTTTTTGTCTGGAGGCACCTGCCAATTCTGGGGACAAAAGCTTAGCTCAGGCAAAGGAACACGACTGGGAGAAAGAGAAACCAGCAGAGCTTTTGGTGGTCGTGAGGAGCTAGAGGCCCCCAGAAGCCCCTTAAAGGTAGAGGGTGTGAAATCTTCTGCAGCTGCGTGATGTTTAGGAGGCAAAGTCCAATAAGAGAAAGAGGCCCTGCCTGAAACAAAGGACATTTGCCAGATTTTGAAAATGTGTGGTGTGGGAGGTAGAAGAGTTAAACTCAAAACTTCCAAAAGACGGGATAAAATCTCCCATGGCCCATTGGCTGAGACAGAGACCTTCTAGGTTGTCATTCTAAAGCCCAGAAGGCTCATGCCTGAGAAATGAGGATAAAACAAAGGTCTGTAGAGTATTTCTTAAAAAATAAAAAACAAAACACGAATTTATCCTCAGTCCAGCTCAATCCCTGACTAACTTGATGTGGTCAATTTCTTCATGCATGAGGCTAAAAGAGTAAGTGTAGAATATCCTCTGGTGGAAGATAAAGCCATCTGTGTGAAAGATAGCTCTGGGTGCAGCACATAAGAAGCTGGAAAGCTGCTGCTCTGTCCTAACAGCAAGTAAACTGGTGAACAAACTGAAGAGTCCACAGCTCTTCTTAGATCTGTAAGAGAAGTGAGGTCACAGCAAGTGACAGAAGGTCACAGAGGGCCAGGGGCCTGTGACAGTGAGGTCACAGAAGTGAGGGCAGCAAAGTGCTGCGCCCCAAATTGGAGAGACAGATGAGAATACAGAGAATCAAATCCAGCCAAGCAGAAACCCACAAGCTAAAACCTCCAGGGAACCAGTGCTAGGTACAGAAACCTGAGCTGTCATTGACGGATTGCTAGAGGCTCAGTGTGGACAATCTGAGAGTTCATCTCAACGGGAACTCAGTCATAAGGGACCCACTTTTGTGAGTTTTACCTCCAGGAGCTCAACCTGGTTCTCACAGTAAATATCAGAGAAAAATCCCCTGATGCTCTGGCAGCAGGAGAGGAAAAGGAACCATTCTGAAATATGCCAAGTATTCTGTTCTTCTTCACAAGGTCTGCCTTCAGAGAAAATGTTTAACCAGAGCCTGACCTGCTGGGGCTTTATTAGAACCTAACTGACCTTGAGGAAGGGAAATAAACAACTCCAGACAGCTCTAGCCATCCTGTCCCACCTAAGGGGAGGGAAAAAAAAAAAAATCTGAGAAACACTTGTGAAGTTCACAGTCCAGAGGCACAGGCTCACTAAAAGACTGACACCTGATCATGGAACTATAAAACGCTTCCTCTCGTCCCACACTTTATCACATTACTAAAGGCTGATTTACAGCAGTTCCTTTTACCCAGCACATCATGCCTGGCTATCAAGAAAGAATTACAAGGCAAAAAAACACAATTTGAAGAGACAGAGAAAGCATCAGAACCAGACATGGCAGAGGTGTTGGAATGACCAGACCAGGAATTTGAAACAACTATGATTATTATTCTAATATTATGTCCTTTAAGGATACTAATAGACAAAGTAGACGGCATGCAAGAATGTTGAGCAGAGGGAAGGAAATCCTTAGAAAGAACCAAAAGAAATGCTAGAGCTCAAAAACACTGTAACATAAATGAACATGTATGAGCTTATTAGTAAACTTGACACAGCTGAGGAAAAATCTCTGGGCTTGAGGAGACATCAATGGAAACCTCCAAAACTAAAAAAGCAAAAGGAACAAAGATGGAAAATAACAAAACAAAATATCCAAGGACTGTTGGACCACCATAAAAAGTGTAAAACACACATGATGGGAATACCAGAAAAAGGAGAAAGAGGAACAGAAGAAATATTTGAAACAATAATAACTCTCCCCAAATTAATGTCAGATACCAAACCAGTGATTCATGAAGTTCAGAGAACTTCAAACAGGATAAATGCCAAGATAAATAAATAAATAAAATGCAGCCATACTCAGACATATCATATTCATACTACAGAAAATTATAGATAAAGAAAAAAATCTTTATTTTTATTTTTTAGGGTTTTTTTCAGGGGGGGGGGAGGAGGTAATTAGGTTATTTATTTATACTTTTTGAGGGAGGTATTAGGGATTCAACCCAGGACCTCATGCATGCAAGGCACACACTCTACCACTGTGCTATACCCTCCCCTCAAAGAAAAAAATCTTGAAATAAGCCAGAGAGGGGAAAAAACACCTTACCTACAGAGGAACAAAGATAAGGATTATACCTGACTTCTCCTCGGAAACCATGCAAGGAAGGGAATAGAGTGAAATATTTAAAGTGCTGAGAGAAAAAGAAAACCACCAACCTGGAATTCTGTACCCTGTGAAATTATCCTTCAGAAGTGTAGAAGAAATAAAGAATTCTTCAAACAGAAATTGAGAGAATTTTTTGCCAGTTGACAGATTTTCTGCCGTTTAATTTTAAGAAATGTTCAAAGAAGTTATTCTGAGAAAAGAAAAAATGTTAAAAGAAATTACTCAGAGGGGAAAAAAATGGCAGAAACTTGGCTCTACATAAAGAAAGGAAGAATATCGAAGAAAAAATAAGTGAAGTTAAAATAAAAGTTTTCTTTTTTCTTAATTTTAATTCATCTAACATAAGTGACATGAATGACAACAAAGGGACAGGAGGGAAGAGTTAAGATTATTTTGCTATTATAAGATACTCAAAAAAAAGTTTCTTTTGTATAGCACAGGGAATCAATATCTTGTAGTGGCCTTTAGTGGAAGGGAATGTGAGAGCACGTATATATGTGAGAGGCTGGGACATTGTGCTGTGCACCAAAAGTTGACACATTGTAATTGACTGTACTTCAATTTTAAAAAATGCTCATTACCCATGAAGTAGTATAGTGTTATTTGAAAGTGGACCTGAATTAGTTGTAAATGTATGTTGCAAACTCTAGGGTGACCACTAAAAAAACTACAAAAAGTATAGCCGATCTGCTAAGAAAGGAGAGCAAGTGGAATCATATAAAAAAATCTCAAAACCACAAAAGGCAGAAAAAGAGTGCAATATAAAAATAGGAATAAAGAAGAAGGGCAATAAACAGAAAATAGTAACAAATACAGCACACATTAATACAACTATGTCAATAATCATTTTGAATGTCAATGGTTTAAAGGAACCAGTAAAAGACAGACATTGTCAGAGTGGGTCAAAAAACACCCAACTGTATGCTGTCTACAAGAAACCCACATTAAATATAAAGACATAGATTAAAAATAAATGGATGGAGAAAAGATATATCCTGCTAACACTAATTGAAAGTAGTAGCACCTTCATTAATTTTAGACAAAGCAGGCTTCAAAACAAGGAAATTTATCAGGGATAAAGAGGGGCATTACGTAATAATAAAGGGGTCAATTCTCCAAGAAGACATAACAATCCTTAATGTGTATGCACCTAACAACAGCATCAAAATATGTGAGGCAAAAACTGGCAGAACTGCAAGGAGAAACAGATTAGCCCACGATTTTTTAGCTGGAGACTTCAACACCCCTTTCTCAGAAATAGATCCAGCGGCAGAAAATCAGTAAGGACATAGCTGACCTCAACAATACCAACAATCCAATAACTGATTATCTATAATTAACACTAATCGATTATCTATAAATTACTTCATCCAAAGACAGAATACACATTCTTACCAAGCTCACATGGAATATTCATCAAGATAGACCATATCCTGGGCCATGAAACACCTTAACAAATTTAAAAGAATAGAAATCATACCATGTCTACTCTCAGACCACAGTGGAATTAAACTAGAAGTCAATAACAGAAAATAACTGAGAAAGTCACAAAATACATGGAGATTAAACCACACATCTCTAAATAACACATTGGTCAAAGAAGAAATCTCAAGAGAAATATTTTGAACCAAGTGAAAATAAGAACACAATTTATCTACAACATTGTAAAGTGACTATACTTCAGTAAATAAATAAATAAATAAATAAAAAATAAATAAATAAATAAACAAACGTGTATATATATATATACACACACACACAAAAAGAAAGACTATTACATGATAAAGAAACGCAACTTATTAAAATTTCTGGGGTGCAGCAAAAGAGTGCTTAGAGGGAAATTTAGAGCATTGGATGCATATGTTAGAAAAGAAGAAAAATCTAAAATCAGTGATCTAAGTCTCCACCTTAGGGAACTAGAAAAAGAAGAGCAAATTAAATCTAACATAAACAGAAGAAAAGAAACTATAAGAATTAGAGCAGAAATCAATGAAATTGAAAACTGGAAATAAAGAGAAAAATCAATTAAACCAAAAGCTGGTTCTTTGAAAAGACCAGTAAAATCAGTAAGCCTCTATCCAGGCTCACTAAGGAAAAAGAGAGAAGACTCAAATTGCTAACATCAGAAAAGAAAGAGAGAACATACTATGGATCCCACAGACCTTAAAAGAATCATAAAGCAATATTATGACCACCTCTATGCCCACACATTTGAAAACCTAGAAGAAATGGACAAATGCTTGAAAGACACAATGCACCAAAATTTAGACAAGAAGAAACAGAGAGGGGGTGGGATATAGCACATTGATAAAGCCTGTGCTTAGCATGTGAGAGGTCTGTCTTGATTACTGTAGTTTTATCCTAAATCTTTTATATATGTATATATTTTTAATTGAAGTATAGTCAGTTTACAGTGTTGATCAATTTCTGGTATACAGCACAATGCTCCAGTCATAGAGGAATATACATAAATTCGTTTCTGTCCTAAGTCTTGAAGTTGGGTAGTGTCAGTCCTCCAACTTTGTTTTTCTCCTTCAATAGTATGTTGGCTTTTCTGGATCTTTTCCTCTCCGTATAAAAGTTAGAATCCCTTTGTTAATATGCATAAAATAACTTAATGGGATTGTTATTGGCATTGCATTGAATCTATAGATCAAGTTGGGGAAAACTGACATTTTATAGAAAGAGAGGTAGCTAGGGGTACAGATCTACACTGATTCATGAAGAATTAAACATAGAAATACCCTAGATCTCATTAATTTAAAAAATAGTTTATTCTTTCTTTGTTAAAGGGAGACAGAATCCGACAAGTTCTTGAAAACCTGAAATTCCCAAAAGCTAGGACAGCAATTCCACTCCTAGGCATATACCCAAAAGTGAAAATAGGTGTTCAAACAAAAGCGTGTACATGAATTTTCACAGCAGCATTATTCACAATAGCCAAAAGGTGGAAACAACCCAAATGTCCGTCACTAATGACCGGATAAATAAAATGTGGTATATCCATACAGTGGACTATGATTCAGCCTTCAAAAGAAATGAAGTACTGATACAGTCTACAATGTTGATGAACCTTGAAAACAGTACGTTAAGAAGCTAGACACAAAAGGACACACATTGGATGATTTTATTTGAAATATTTAGAATAGGCAAAGGCAGAGAGACAGAAAATAGAGCAGTGATGGCCGGAGACTGCGGCAAGGAGAATTGGGAATGATTGCTTGATGGCTATGGGGACTTCTTTTTGGGGTGATGAAAATATTCTGGAACTAGATAGTGGTGATGGTTTCGAACATTGTGACTGTACCGGATGCTACTGAATTATACACTTTACATTAGTTAAAATGGTGGATTTGATGTTTTGTGTATTTTGGCTCAATTTTTTTTAAGAAGTCAGCTAAGTTGGGATAATTCAACTTCTCAACAAAGGCATATTTGAGTTTGCTAAACTACCAGATTAGAAACCTAAAGTCACTACAGTGTTCATCTTTGCCACCACATAGCGGATTCTCCCTGAAAATGAAGCCAATGCAGAAGACAGAGCCTGGAGATGGAGAGAAATGGTGTTTCTGAAAATATGTAAAATATGTACGCTCCTGAATGCAGCAGTGCCTGAAGCCAGTGTAGCTCAGGACTTTTCAGATATATGGGTAAATACTTTCTCTTTTTCACTTGACCCAGTTTGCATTTGGTTTCTATCGTGTGCAACTGAAGAGTCTAAATGATAACAGGAGACAAGCAGGGGCTGTCAAAAAGGGCTTGAATGTGAGGCTAATAAGTTTGAACTTTATCCTTGGGTAAGTAGGAACCATGGATGAGTTTTAAGCAAGGGAAAGACATGACCAGATACATGAGACATGGTCCCTGTTAGAGAAATTGGGGAGCCTTTCCTTCTGCTCTTGGAAAGGTCAAAGTCAGATCCGCCATGTCATACTGTTTAAATCAGGAAGGATTACCAAATCCCCCAACCCCACCATTACCAACTTTATTAGAGGGAGACTCTAAATCAAAAGAATTTAATGAAAACTAGTACCACTCCAGGAGTAATAAACCAAGCAGCCGTTGAAAGTGCATATGGATTTATGGTGCCTCCAAGACCAAGGCAGTGCAGGAGGGAATACTTTCTGAAAGAGAAAGATATGCAAATGGGGAAAGCATTTTTTTAGACACTTTTATACTTACTGCTCCCAGAAACTTTTGTCGGGGGTGGGGACGTCTCTTTGGAAAATGTGCTTCCTTAAGAAAAAATCTAATAAGGGAAACAGTAGGTCCTGCAGCTCTCACTCTTTCTACTGAGTTAAGATTGGGAGGTCCACTACACACATCCTTGCTCGGAGTCCTAGACACCATTCATCACCCAGAGCTTGCTGGGCTGGCAGGAAGCAAACATCAGTGCCCTTCCGGTTGCAGCCCAGGACCCTGCTTGTTCTAGACAACAGGATGCAGGAAGGAACCCAGAAGCAAAACCTTCTCCTGTGGAAAAGAGGTGGAGTCTTCCATAGGAAGAGAGAAATTGTCTTACACAGAGACGAAGAAAGAAGTTCATGTACACATGCTGGGTGCACCTGAGGACAGGAGAGCTGAGTCAGAAGACGAGAAGTGTCCGTGAAGATGGAGATGGAGACACACAGTCATATGGTGCTTCTCTGTGTGATGCAAGGGAATGTTCAAGTGCCATAGTGGTCACCTCTGCTCCTTTTATAACGTAAAGTCCTTCAGAAAATGCCCTAATTCAGTGTTTTGCAAATGAGTTTAGTGTGCCTAGGAGTCACCTACAGGGCTTGTTACAAATATAGATTCCTGGCCTCCTTCTGGAGATTCAGATTTAGTAGAAAAAGTGGAGAGCTGTTGTCTATACCTACCTGTTCAGCATCCTCCACCCCTTCTTTTGGTGTCCTTTGGGGAAACATAGTAAAGGACAAATGTGTGAGCTCTTTCCCACCAGCTCCCATCTCTGATGGTCAGAGATGGTCCCACAGGCATCAGTTCCACCCATCTCTAGGATGCAAATGTGTGAGTGCTGAGTATGTCTCCAAGTATCCTGCGCTGAGGAGTCAGAGAAGCCCCAGAGCAAGGAGAGAGAGGTTCAAAGTATGGGCAAGGTGCATAAAGTTGGCAGCAGTGGCTGGAAAAGGGGTGTGACGATGTAAAGTAATGCATCAGAGTTTCCACAGTTTGTCTCCAGAGCTTGGGCTTTTCTTTTTTTCTTTTTTTTTTAAGGGAGGTACTGGGGTTTGAACCCAGGCCCTCATGCATGCTAAGCACACAGTCTACCACTGAGCTATACCTTCCACCACCCCAGAGCTTGGGCTTTTAACCACTACAATGCCTATAGCACAGTGTGGAGGAAAATTTCAAGGTAGTTGGCCTCCACGTTCAGTGATAAAAAAAACGCCAGAACTGCTTAGAGACTTCTGCCATGAACAGGGAGGCTGATAGACAAACCACCAAAAGCAAAAGCAACCAAAGGCGTAAAAAGACATACCACAGAATAGGAGAAAATATATACAAATCATATACCCCATAAGGGTCTGGCTTCCAGAATATATAATGAACCCTGACAACCCAACCACCCAATGACAAATAACCTCATTTTTCAATGAGCAAAGGATCCGCATAGACATTTTTCTAGAGAAGATATACAAATGGTGAAAGAGCAGGATGCTCAACATCATTAGTCATCAGGGAAACACAAATCAAAGCGAGTATGTTGTACCACTGCTCACCCACTAGGATAGCTGTAATATAAAAGATGGACAATAACAAGTGTTGGCAAGGATGTGGAGAAATCGGATCCCTCTTACACTGCGGGTAGGAATGTTCTGCGCAGCAGCTGTGGGAAACAGTTTGGCAGCTCCTCAATAGGTTAAACTTAGAATTACCATATCACTCAGCAATTCCACTCCTAGGCATACACCCAAAAGAGCTGAAAACAGATGTACCAACAAAGACTTGTACATAAATGTTCATAGCAGCACTTCTCCGCCATAGCCAAAAGGTGGAAACAACCCAAATGTCCATCACTGATGAATGGATGTATAAAATGCAGTATATACATACAGCTGAATGCCATCCAGCAATAAAAAGAATTGAAGTACTGATGTGTGTTGCAACAAGGATGAGCCTAGGATATATTATGCTAATTAAAAGAAACCAGCCACAAAAGGCCACACTATATGATTCCATTTATATGAAATGATCAAAATATGCGAATTTATAGAGACAGAAAGTAGATTCGTGGTTGCTATGCGACAGGGGTTGGGGACAAGGGGAGTGACTTCTGATGAGAATGGAGCTCCTTTTAGAAACAAATTCTAAAGTTAGATTGTTGTGATGGTTGCACAACTCTGTGACTATACTATAAAACATTGAACTGTACATTTATTTATCTATTGCTAATTTTACTTTATTTTTTATTGAGGTGTAGTCAGTTACAATGTCAATTTCTGGTGTACAGCATAATTTAACTGTACACTCTAAATGAGTGAATTGTATGGAATGTAAATTATATCTCGATAAAGCTATTTTTAAAAACCTGAAAGTCCCATGTCACTCAGGCAGACCAAGAGAATTAGTCCCCCTAAGGCCACCCTCATCCATATTTTTTTTTTTTTCAAAAAAGAATAAGGGGGTTGGGGAGAAAATGCAGTATTAGCTTTTTGCTGTGGCCACGCTATGTGAAAAAAAACCCAAAAAATCCTGAAATGCAGTTGTTTAGAAAAGGAAATATTTGTTTCTTGCTCACAGGTCTGTTGGTCAGCTAGGCCCTTACTGGTCCAGCTGAGCTCAGCAGCACTTGGGTGTCTCCCATGCTAGGACCCAGGCTGAAGAAGCAGCATTTCCTTGGGGCATGCTCTTCTCAAGGTGGAGCGGGGGTGGCCACAAGCAGAAAAGGCCAAGCCACACCACAAAAACATGCACGAAGCCTCGGCTGGGATATAGTTCAGTTGGTGCCTGCTCACACAACACTGGCCCAGGCAAGTTGCACTGCCAGGCCCAAAGTTAGTGGGGCGGGTGAATATATTCACTGCCTAACAGAGGCACTAAAAAGTCTCAAGGCAGCGAGGCTAGGCCTATAATCTTACAGAGGGGCGTGGAAAAGATGGAAATAAACCAATTTACTAAAGTCAAATATTTGTCATTCCTACACTATCAGACATTTGTCTAAGGTCTGCTGCAGTGGGAGCTTTTTTTCTCTAATAGAAATTACTCTGTTTTGGGGGGTGGTAGAGCTCATGCTTTGCATGCACAAGGTCCTGGGTTCAATCCTCAGTACCTCTATTTAAAAAAAAGAAATTACTATATTAAAAATTTTATAATAAAAGTAAAAATATCAGACAATACAGGAAACTTTAAAATGTAAAAGTTATCATTGCACCATTCAGGGTTAACCAATGTTAGCAGCATGGTGCTCATTCTTACACAGTTTCTTGCATGTATATATAATCACACAGATGTTACTTTTTTAACATAATCAGGATTATGATAGACATACTATTTTGTAATCACTATTGTCAGTTAAAATGTCATGAATACCTTTCTATATAAAAATATAGATGATCACTATTTTTAATGTCCGTATGAATTTTCTGGTACTTACCACATTTTGAACGTTTCTATTTTTTCACCAATAATTCTACCATCATAACAGATTTATTTCCATTTCTCATGTTTACTTCCGAGCTGTATCAGTGTTATTTGATGTTTTGCTTCAACATAACAGTAGTGTACTGGCTTACAATGATTTAACTTAGCGATTTTCAACTGTATGATGGTGGGCAAGCCATATACATTCAGGAGAAACTGTACTTTCAATTTTGATCTTTTCCCAGGCTGGCAATATGCAGCCTCTCTCAGGATGCCGGGCAGCCTCAGCTCCCAGCCAGCCACGCGATCACCAGGGTAAACAGCTGGTATACTTCCAACCATTCTGTACCCAATCATTCTGTTTTTCACATTCAGTACAGTACTCAGTAAGTTATAGGAGACAGTCAACACTTTATTACAAAATAGGTTTTGCATTAAATGATTGAGCCCAATTGTAGGCTAATGTTAGTGTCTGAGCACATTTAAGGGAGGCGAGGCTAGGCTATAACGTATGTCCAGTAGGGTAGGTGTATTAAATGCATTTTCAGCTTACAATGGGTTGATCAGGATGTAATCTGAGGAAGATCTGTGTACGTTTGTGGGTTTGCACACATAACAGTATTCCATAAACACTTTTCCATGTGGTTGCTATCTGAAGGTGCTAACACGCCATCATTTAATGAGGCAGTTCCTGTTATTGGGTGTGGTGGTTATTTCTAGTATTTTACTATTATTGTCATTCCAAAAATTCTTATTGCATTCGATTGGCTGAGGGTTTTTTTGCCCTCTTTTCTACCACTCTTCCCCTCAAATGGAGGAGGGATGGCCATGGGCATTTTCCGACTGTTGAGTTCAGTAGCAGTTTAATAGTTCAGCAGTAGGGGTTTCCAGTATAGACATATATACACTGTTGGAAGCCACATCCCTGTACAATTATTGATAGCTATCCAGAGTAGGAATGGCTCCCAGAAGTTCACCTAATGCCCACTAAGCTGACTCAGCTCACTTTGTGACACCAAAGTGCAGGGCCTGAAGTCATTTGGTGATAGGAGTGTGGCCCACAGTGCCTGGCACCCAGGCACAGCTGGGCAGTGGGGGAAAAAAAGGTTTGAAATGTACAGAGGTAGAAGCTAGTCTATGGGAAATAATGGGGAATCTCCTACGTGGATAAGAAAACCATCCACAAGGAGAGAATCAGGCTGATGCACAGAAAGAGGCAGAGACCAGGATGGAAAGATGGTCCTGGTGGCGTTCGCGTCCTGGGTCGTTCTTCCCAAGCCTGCCTGTCTCCCTGCCCTTCCCATGATCAGGCATCCAGCTCTTTCCTGAATTCCATGAGCCAATAAATCCCCCATCTTGTCTCAATAAGAACCCTGAAGTGTAGGCACCAAGCTCGTGCTAACACGGCAGCTCCTGGTCAGCCAGTGCTGGACCAAGAAAGATGGCAGAGAAATAGAGCTGCCCTCTGGGAGCCCAGAGACTGAGGGACTGGGAGAGGCTGACAAGTAATTACAGCCAAATTTTACAACACAGGTGTTCCAACTGATTCAGGAGCCGAGATGACCCTGGATTACATGCAAGAATTGAATAAAATTTCAGCTAGAAGTAAGAGTCTAAATTTTAGGGAATGAATAGTTCAAGTGGTGAACACTACTGTGACATCATTGCTAGGTCATCATTTTTCTTCTTTCTGATGGCTTTAGGGTAAGCCATGGTACAGGATTATTGAGCTAAAGAGCATGGACATATATTCATTATGGCTTTTGTAGATGACTACAAAGTGCCCAGTCAGCTAGGAGTGAAGCCACGCATGCCTCCTCTTGGCCTTCAAATAGCCCTCTCCTCTTTTATTTATTAATTTTTATTATGATTTGGGGGGTAGTAATTAGGTTTATTTATTTAAAGGAAGTACTGGGAATTGAACCCAGGACCTTATGCATGCTAAGCACGTGCTCTACCACTGAGCTATATCTCTCTCCTCCTTTAGAGCTTTGTCTACCTTTACTTCCCACAGCAGCCCACTCCTGCCCAGTCTCGTCACCAAGGCCCCAGAGGCCAATAGTTAAAAACTGTACCAAAAGGCAATGCTGGGGGGAGGGTATGCCTGCTTAGCATGCATGAGGCCCTGGGTTCAATACCCAGTACCTCCGTTAAAAAAATACATAAAAGGCCTCCAGCCCAGGGGACGATATAGGGAATGGCCTGGAGCAGTTAATTGCTGGGACAGAGGTCATTTGTTCCCAGCTCTGGTCTGTCCTCCCTGTTTTAGGAACTTCAGGTTCCAAGCGCAAACTCACTGTTTGCAGACATACTTGTCTAGTAAATCCTTACCCTCTCTCCTCCACATGGGGCTAGCTCAACAATTAAAATTCCAGTTCCTTCAAAAAGGACTCAGCACTGACTACGCAGCCAGGGGATGGGAACTTGGAATAACTCCATCTGAGATGGTCTGGAGCTTCCACTCAGCAGCTTGGTGCACAGAGGGCTCCCTCAGCAGAAGGTGAGATGAAAAAAACCCCAGCTTTGCGGTCAGAATCAACTCTGTGACTTGCAAGTTGTTTAATCTCAAATAATTTCTCCTGAATTCAGTTTCTTTATGTGTATATATTGGAGCTAATATCTACCCTTTCACCCATTTAACAACTACTTAAAAGTTCTCTAAGAGGCAGCGTGGTAAGAGCCAGGACAGGGGACAGACAGAACTGCAATTGAGTCCTGCTTTTGCAACTAACTGGATTGCATTACATCTAGGACAAGATGCAAGAGGAACCATGATTTTAGGTACCCCTGAGGAAAAAAACACTGCCAAGTTCTGACACAATGATTTCTTATCTCTTGGAATTGTATTTTATAGTTATTAAAAGAGCTCTTTTAAACTTACGGATATCTTGACATGGATTTTTATTATATGTCATTCTTCATATACATAAAAATGAAAATGTAAGCAAAATAAATTAAGGTTGGCAAAGTCCTTAACCAAAGACCACCAGAAACACACCTGTAGAGGGGGTGGGTATAGCTCAGTGTTAGAGCCCATGCTTAGCATGCACGAGGTCCTGGGTTCAATCCCCAGTACCTCCATTAAAAAAAAACACACACACACACCTGCAGTCAAAAGTCAGGTTTATTTAACTGGCAGCAATAAAGGAGGATGGATCCTGGGGAAATCCTCGTGTATGTGTCCTCTTAAATTTCATTCCATGGTTCTGTGGGGGAATTAGGGAAGTGAGGACCAGTTCTGGATTGAGTGCTATCAAGAAGCAGGGGCAATTCAATCTGGGTATCTTTATGTTTATCTAGAAGGCAGGAAGATTCAAGCAGGGCTGGAGCTGTATCTTTGGTAAAGAAGCATCAGAGAAAGGTGAAGTCATTTCTGTGGTCATTAAGTGGCCCCTCTAAAGCATCTAAGCATGTCTCATTCTAAGCGTCATTCAATAACAAAATTCAACTGAGTAAATCTGAAGATTTAATTAACTTTATTTAATGATTCATGAATTGGGTGGCATCCCATCTAGTAAACAGAAAAGTGCTCCGAGGAATTGTACAAAATGGAGGAGGCTTATAGAAGAGGAGGGGGTGCATGTAGGGAAGTTAGCAGCAAAAGAAAGACCGGTTTCAAGCCAGGTTCTCCTCTTTGTGGGGAGAGAACAGCAGGGGTCTTTTAAGCAGATTTACCTCACTAGTGCTGATCAGGAAATTTCAGATTGTCTGCTTATAGGTCACATTCCTGGGAGTGGTTGAAATTGCAATTAAGCTTTATTTGCTGTCCTGAAGGCAAATGATTGGGGGCTGGTGCTTCTTTCCTTTTTTTTTTTTTTTTTTTTTTAACACCATGGTTTATGTTCTGCTGGTATCATCACTATCCGAATATTAGACGGGCCACCTTATGCTTTCCTGATATTCCTAAAACTTCACATTGATGTCCATTAGAAAAGGAAGCACCTCCATTTCAAAGATGTTAAAATGTGGGGGGAAATGCTCATCCTAGATTTGATGAAATAGGACTCTTGCTGTATGACCATGAGCAAGTAATTTAACCCTTTAAGGCTCAAATTCCTGCTCTGTTAAAATGGGAACAGTAAACACTACCATGTAAAATTTTTGAGATCTGAGAAATAATGTCTACAAATTGCCTGGTATAATACTGGGTGTATCACTCAGGGTCCAACCAGGGAAAAATGAACCACTCCGAGTATGTAAAACAGAGAATTTAATGCAGGTTATTGGTGACCTTAGTGACAGGGGTGATGGAAGGGCTGAGAAACCCAACAGGTGATGCAACCCAGAAATCAGCAAAAACTAGAAGCTGCTCACACTCCTACACTGGAAGGACAAATGGAGGAGATAGAATTAATGGGGCGCCAGGGGAGGACCACCCTCCGGCAGTTGGAACCACAGCAGCCTATCTACCCAGTAGGAGCCACAGAGGAGCCTCGCTGGCTGCTGGAGACCTGCCAGAGCAAGAGAGAGAAAGAGAAGAAATAACGTGGCTTTTTCCTATATCCTGCCTTCCAGTCTCCGGCCACTGTCTCCCATCGGCCATTGGCCAAATCAGCCTTAAGTCCCGAAAGCCTGAGAAACTGCACTCTGCAGGGCAATACAGAGAGAGCAGAAGGGCAAGGAAGGGATCTGGAGCAAAGGGTAGAGAACAACCATTAGATAGAAATTAGTTAACCAGGTTTGGTAATACCTTTATTCGTAAAACCTTTATAAATTACTGGATACACTTGAAAGTAACAAAATCGTTCACTTAAAAACATACTGTAATCCATATAAACTTCCCAACTCCACTCCTGTTCCAGGCCCACTACATTATTCCGATTACTATGCGTCTGGTTTGTTAACAGTGGCATTTTACGATGGATTTTCAGAGTCAGACATTTTCTCCACTGAAATCTCATGAGGGCTTCCACAGCAGAGGGAGATGCCCATTCCATGTCACAGAGGACAAAGCTCAGCCAGAGCAGAATTATGATGCGGCAGCGCCATGGCAACTGGACTCTGGTCTTGGGGCTCCCAAGGACTTCTGCGTGACCTTTAGGGAGTGTCACAGTCTCTAAACTCATGTTTAAAAAATGAGAATCACAAGCCTCGGGGCGGTTTACATGCGCCCACACTCCACTTGGCTCTTCATCTTTGCATTACTTTGTCCATAAGGCTCCACAATGGTTTTTTTTTTTGAAAGAAAGGACGAAATAGTCTAAGAAAACAGATAACGTACCCAAGGTCACAGAGCTGGCAAATCAGAAGGCATTCCGTTTCCACTCTTGTAACGCCAAGGCCCTCTCCGCTCCCCCACCGGTTCTTTTCGCGCCGGGGTCATCTTTCAGCAGTTCAGGGAAAGGCGAGAGCGACCCCGATCAAAATCCTGGGGCATCTTGTAGCGCTCTTCGTGCCAGCCAATGTGCCCGACTGGCATCTCAACGGAGGGCGACTTGCCGGGCTCGGCCAGCCGGCTGGCTCAGGACGCTGCCGGACTCACGGAACTCACGGTCCTCTCCGGCAGGCCGAAGACCCTCGCCTCCGCGACGGAGGGCGGCCGGAAGCCCGCGGCCCTGCCCGCCCCCCGCGGGTCCCCGGGATTCTAACGGAGCCGCGTGCCCGGGGCGGGGCCACGCGCGATTGGCCGCGCGGAGTTGGGGGCGGGCCCGCGGCGGGCCGGCCGGGCGGGCGCCTACAATGAGCCTCCATAAAAGGGAGCGGCGGGGGGCTGGGGCCCCGGATTGAGCCCTCCCCGCCCGGGGTCCCGACGTTTTAGGTCTCTGGGAGGCCGGGACGCGCCCGTCGCAGGCGCGGCTGGTGAGCGGCGGGCGGCGGGGAAGGGGCTGCACGGGGCGGGAGGCGGCCGCCTGCTTGCGCGCCCAGGCCTGCGCGCCCGTCCTCCGGTGTCCGGTCACCGAGATTCCCCTGTCCGCGCCATGGCCCTGAAGGCCGAGGGCGCAGCGCTCGACTGCTTCGAGGTGACGCTCAAATGCGAGGAAGGGGAGGACGAGGAGGAAGCCATGGTGGTGGCCGTAATTCCGCGGCCCGAGCCGATGCTCAGAGGTGAGGATGGGAGGGGATCCCACTTCCGCGTCACAGTCCGGGGCTTGGGCTTCCCCTCCTCAGTTGGGGGCCGGGGACCCCCTCCCCCACGTCTAATCTGGGGCCCAAGAGTCTGGGGCCCAGGCGCCCCTCTTTCCCCTTCTGTCTGGGGCCCGGGCGCGCTCTGGCTCCACCCCCACCAGGGTTTGGAATCTCTGGCCTCCCCGAATTCCCCCCTCCCCCGCCCCCGCCCAGGGTCTGGAGCCTTCGATCCACGCCCCGCGCGCTCCGGATCTTCCGGTGCCCGAGCGCCCCCTCGCCCAGGCCCAGCACGACTGCTTCGAGGTGACGCTGGCCAGTCCCCCGCCCCGCGAAGGCAGAGGCAGGCTCAGGGGCGGCGAGGCCTCGGGGCCTGAGGCTGGGCCCCGCACTGTGGTGTCCCGAGCTTTTCCGTGGATGGAGGCAGGCGCCGCTGCAGCCCACCAAGAGGAGCATTTTAAGGGCCCTCCATGCATAAAGCTTTCTCTGCGCTCTCCCCATTATCCCCAGGCCTTGCACTTGGATAAGCCACAGGTGTCAGATTGTAGCGCTTGAGGGGTGAAATTGATTGCACACAGCACCCAGTATTGGAAAAGAGGTGCTTGCCGAGGGCACCTTCAGCCACTCTAGAAGGAGGCTTGGGGAGAGGATTTGAGGAACAATCAGAGCACTCGCTTCCCCCCTCCTCCCTCCCCAGTTTCTTCAGTCCTCAGGGTCTTGCAAATCATAAAAAACCAAAGGGCCACCTTAATGGAAGACTTAATATTCATCAAGATGCGTATCTTTTCATTCCTGGATACCTCTCCCCTTAGTGGGGGACAATACTCAAAAGAAGCTGAGAGCAAGGCCATTCATTTAACCTCAGCAGAACATAACGTCTCCCTGCACTGCCTCTCGTCCTTTTTGAAATCTTAGGGGCTATTAAATAAGTGAGGGAAATAAAGGCCACTACCCTTCTCAGAGCTTTCAGTCCAACAGAGAGGATCTTTCCCTACTTCTGCTAGTGATTATTGAGTGCTCAGTGCCAGGCTGTCTCAGTTAATCTCAACCTTGCAAGAGCATCTTTCTTCCCCAAAGAGGTTAATTCATTCAACAGGTGTTTTGGGGGGCACCCACTATATGTCAGGCACTTTTAGGCTGGGTGTGCTAATTGCTACAAAGATGAAACTCTGCTCTTCCGGAACATGTGTGTGTATACTAATAACCAAAGATAGACGAACATAAATAAATGTATAGGATGTCTGGTGGTGATAGATGGTTCAGAGAGCACTAAATCAAAGTAAGGAAGAAAAAAAAAAGTAAGGAGAAGAATTGAGGATGTTTTATTTGGAATATCAAGCGGTCAGGAAAGACTTCTCTAGTAAGGTGAATTTTGAGCACAGACCCAAAGGAAGTGAGGGGGGAACTTTGTAGATAATTAGAGGTAAAGTATTTTAAGTAGGTAGAATAACAAATACAAAGGTCCTGAAGTAGAAACTTCTTGAAAGACATGGGATGGGAGAGGAAAAAGGATGAATTCAAGATTTTTGGCCTGAGCAACTGGAAGGTTGGGCTTCTCTTTTACTGAGGTGGGAAGGCTGGGGTGCAGGCTTATGGGAGATGGGGAATTAGGATCCGAACCTGGCAAATTTGAGATGTCTATGACACGTTCGAGCAGAGTTCAGAGGGGAAGTTAGACATGTGAATCTCAATTTCCTGGGCAAGTCTGGCTAGAGGTATAACCATGGGAGCTGTCAGCAGGTGGGCCTTGGGTCAAGACCCTCAGAGGAAGGAGGTAAACAGAGAAGAGATCCAAGGACTGAGTTGTGGAGCGCTCCCCTGATTCCAGTTTGGAGATTGAGTCATTCCTCATCAGGCATTATTGAAGGCCAGGCACTGTGCTGCGTGCTGGAGATACAGGTGTGAAGGATCAAAAATTCATGCTGTCGTGGACCTACAGTGTCTTGAGGAGCCACAGCAAGTCAGGCACGTGTGATGTCAGGCAGCATTGTGTGCTCTGGAGGATATGGAGCGGCGAGGGCCATTGGGGGCACAGGTGGGGCAGGTGGCAGCTTTCTATGGGATGGCACAGGAGGCCTTGGTGGAGAAGACGATTCTCTTCTGGAGAAGGATCTGACCCAGGTGCCCAAAGAAGAATCCCAGTGAAGTAAGAGAAGAACCAACAGAAGGTGGTGCCTTGGAGGCTAAGTGACAGAAATCAAGATGGAAGACGCAGTGTGTCAGATGACTAAGTTGAAGAGCTAACCACTGGGTTTAACGTTGGTGACCTTGACCAGAGCTGTTTTGGAGGAGTGGTGGGAAAGAAAGCCCAACTGCGGCCATAGAGGTCAAGGTACCTGTCTATGGTCATGTGGGAGAGAGGTACACCCAGCTTCGGAGTTGGAGCTGTTGGGACCAAGCCAGTGCTCATACCCATTTCAAATGCCACCTCTTCCATGCAGTCCCCAGGTTAGGGCCTCCCATACTTGTATTTTGTCCCATCTTCTCAGGTGGGAGAGACGTGCAGCCATGAGGGATCATGGGCACTGAGCTGCCAGGCTAACCTGGGACTCAGCCTACATTCTTGACGGAGCTGAGAAGGGTTCCTGCCCTGTCGGAGCTTATGGTCCGTGTGCACAGAGAATGGGTGCCATGTCGACCAGTAGGGACGGGCGAGATCATCGCTGCAAGTCCTTTGGGCATCTTGTGGGAGGGGAGGCTAGTTACCACAGGACGGGTTGGCCTCTTGACGGGGCCTCAACAGGTGGAGAGACAGGCACGGATGCCGTTCACTGGCTGAAGTCTCTTTGAGCATCCCCTTTTCTGCGCGCCAGTCCTGGGGGCGACAGTAAAGTGACAAAATTTACCATTCTTGTCCTCAAGGAAGTGTGTGCTGTGGCCTGGAAGTCAGATAAGGATATGATCAACTGCCAGGGGTGGGAGGCTGGGAAGGCCTCTCGGGGTGAGCGTTTGAGCAGGGCCATGGAAGAAGTAGAGGAGTTCGCCCAGTGGCTCCGGGTGGTCTGGACAGATGAGCCAGGGCCAAAGACATGCAAGGCCGGAGCCTGTTGGAAAAATGTGTTGGACCTGTGGTCCGAGACTAGACTGAGGTAGCAGGATGTGTTTAACGTGGCTGGAACCTCATGGGCTCCAAGGAAAGAGAAAAAGAGACTCTGGGTGGGAAGGTTCCTTCCCTGTACACGCCACCAAGTTTGGGGAATCATGTTCTTTGTATCATTGGCTGTGGGCACCTTTACTGGTTACACCCTCCCCCGCCTCTCCCTCCGTAGTGGCCCAGCAGGAGAAGACGCCACCACCCAGGCCCAGCCTGCTGGAGGCAGGCAGCGACAGCTGTGAGGAGCCCAGGCAGCAGGTGTCTTGGGAGCAGGAGTTCCTGGTGGGGAACAGCCCCGGAGGCAGCGGGCGCGCGCTATGCATGGTGTGTGGGGCGGAGATCCGGGCCCCCTCGGCAGACACGGCACGCTCGCACATCCTGGAGCAGCATCCTCACACCCTGGACCTGAGCCCTTCTGAGAAGAGCAACATCCTGGAGGCCTGGAGCGAGGGGGTGGCCCTTTTGCAAGACTTCAGAGCCGAGCAGCCATCCCCACCCCACTCAGGTAGTGCAGCCTGGGGCCAGGGTGGGATGAGGGTGGAGGGAGAAGTCAGGTCTCTCAGAATCCTTGTTACTCACTGGCATCTGCCCCCTTTAGACTCAGGACATGATGTCGATGTGGACCCAGACTCCGATGCCGACCCTGCCAAAATGCCAGCGGAGATTGTTGTTCTCCTGGACTCTGAGGACAACCCATCCCTCCCTAGAAGGAGCAGGCCCCGGGGACTCCGCCCTCTTGAACTCCCTGGTCAGTCAGCCTGAAGCCTGTGAGTTGGGGGGAAGGGGGTGCATGGGCCAGAGTTCTGGATGGAGAGCGATACCTTCCGTAGCCCTGAGGTTGCAGGAGTCAGGCCTCTTAAAAAGGTCTCATCTTTTTGCAGCTGCCCCTGTCACGGAGCCAGTAACCAAGAAGCCCCGGGGTCAGAGATGGAAGGAGCCCCCTGGGGACGAGCCAGTCAGAAAGAAAAGAGGCAGACCCATGACCAAAACCCTGGACCTGGACCCGGACCCGGACCCAGGTGAAGGGGAGAAAGGTGTAGGCTCTGGCTGCATCGCTCCAGGAGGAAAGCTGCAGGGTTGGGTGGGCGACAGAGGACACCTGCACCTCCCCTGAGGCCACAGGCCCAGGCCTAAGGAGTCTGGCCTCGTGGGGTGGGGCAGCCCAGCCTTCTGGACTCACAGTACCATCCTTTCCCGCCTTCCAGACCCCCCCTCACCTGACTCGCCCACAGAGACTTTCGCAGCTCCGCCCGAAGTCCGACACTTCACCGATGGCAGCTTTCCCCCCGGCTTCGTCCTCCAGCTCTTCTCCCACACCCAGCTCAGGGCCTCAGACAGCAAGGACTTGTCCAAAGAGGGGAGAGGGGCAGAAGGAGGCCTCCTCCAGCCGGAAAGCCCCTCCCCAGGTGAGCTCCTGAGACAGGGCAACAGGTGGAGGGTCGGCAGGCCACATCCCTGGGGTCTGGTCTGCAGCAGACCCCAGGATAGAGGTGACTGGTGCTCCAGGCCCCTGGGAGACGGGGCCATGGGGCCACAGGCAGGTGGGTTTGAATGACAGGCTGGCAGAGAGCCAAGTTTTCTGTGAGCTCCTTGGGAGTGTCCTGGTTGGTAGGTTGGGTCAGGTCAGTGCTCCTCAAAGCCTGACACCCGTCACCACACTTAAAGTTGATTCCAGCTGGAGCCTGAGGTGCCCACCTTGACCCTGGTGGAGCAGGGGCCTGAATGGGACCACTGACCGGGAGAACAGTGGTGAACTCAGCAGATTCCCCGGGGGTAAAGCATCTGAGTGTGTTCTCTTATAAGACCAGTAAGCACCTGTGTTTTATCGTGTCTTCCAATTTTAAGAAACCTTTATATGCAGTTCATTTGGCCCTTATGAAAGTAAGGCTGAGTCTCAGAACCGTGGTTCTTTCTCCCTTGCCTGCGTATTCATTTCCTGTGGCTGCTGTAACAAACCACCACAAACTCAGTGACTTTACAGCCACACAGATTTACTGCTTTTCAGTTCTGGAGGTCTGAGGCCTGGAAGCCATCTCACTGGCCTACAGTCAGGGTATCAGCAGGGCCATGTTCCTTTCTGGCTCCTGAAGAGGGAACTCTTGCCTTTTCCAGCTTCTAGCAGCTGCTTGCGTTCCTCGGCTTGTGCTCTCCTCCCATCGCCAGAGCCAGCAGTGGCCAGTGGAGTCTTTCTTAGGATGCCACCATTGGTTCTGACTCTTTTGCCTCCATTAAAGACCCTTGTGATTACACTGAGCCCACCCAGATCATCCAGATCATCTCTTTATTTTAAAGTCGGCTGATAAGCAATGTCAATTCCATCTGTAGCCTCAATTCTCCCTTGCTGTGTAACATACTGTATTCCCAGGTCCTGGGATTGGGACCTGGACATCTTTGGGGGCCAGTATTCTGCTTCACAGTCACGTAACCAGGTGGTAGCAGAATTCAGATGAGACTGGTCTATGATCCAGCAGGGCAGCGGCTGAGCCTGGTTCCTCTCTTTGTCTTGCCAGACCAGGCCCTGCTCGCAGCATCGCGGGCTCAGAAAGTGGTTCTTGAAGGAGTGAATGCATGATGCAGAGAATGCCTTGTTCCAGCCTGTCTGAAATGTGCATTTGGAGTTGGAGCCCCGAGAAAGATGGTACACAGGGTGCTGGAGGCTCCCCAGAGCGGGGCTCTCAAAAGGAGGGTGTACTTTTTGCCAAAAGAAAAAAAGCATACGTGTCGCTTCAGCCCGCATCACTCAGTGGTGACCACTGTCAAAATTTGGCTTGTGTCCTTTGGAACTTTTAGGAAGCTATGTGCGTGGGTATGTGCACATGTGCTTTCGTTGATTTACTTTTTACCAAAAGGGGCTCCGCTTTTTCTAGTCCCAAGGCAGACCTCACCCCTGCGTGGTCTTAACTCTCAGGTTTCAGCTAGGGTCAAGTTCCAGTCCTGCCTCCCCAGGACTGTGCTCGGCCTGGGCTTGAGCATTTCCTGAGCCCCCTCACATCGTCAGTGGACCCCTGCTCTAAAAGGCTGACCTCTTCCGTTGGCTAATAGGTCTTCTGGTTTCATTCTCAAAAGGGGGCCTTCATTTCAAACCCTGGGGTATCCTTTGCCCGAGCCCCATCTGTCTGGAGTGACCGGTAGCTGAGAAGAGCGCCCTTGAGATCTTGGTTCATTTGGGATAAGTGGGCAAAACCTGAGACTCTGGAGTCCAACAAGCTAATTCGAGGCTGAAGATGGTCTGGAAACCACAGGAGGTACTAAGTAACACAGCAGCAAGTGTTCCTGCAGCCTGGCCCCGTGGGAAGCGCTCCGGGGAATGACAGGAGTGGGGCAGCCTTTGTCCCCCAAGAAACTCAGTCTGCCTGGGAGTACAGGTCGGAGGCAGTGAAGCAGCAGTTAGGGTGCCCACGATGGCTCTGGGCAGAGCACAGGCTCCAGACTAGTGGTTTCAGACTGGGTTAAAGTTTGTTTGTTTAACTAAGTACAGTTGATTTATAGTGTTGTGTTCATTTCTGGTGTGTAGCAAAGTGGTTCAGTTTTATATATGTATGTATATGTCTTTTGTATTTTTTTCCGTTGTGGTTTGTTATAGGATATTGAGTATAGTTCCCTGTGCTGCACAGTAGGACCTTGTTTATGTGGATTTAAGATTTTAGAACCCGAAACGTGGACAGTTTTCTCAGAAACCTGTCAGGCTTTCACCAGAATGTCTCTACTTTGAATTGTTTTATTTATTGAAGTTCTCCAAAGCTTTTATTTGAGTAAAGATCCTACCACTTTTTTTTTTTTAAGTTTTTTTTTTTTTCTGAGGGGGAAGGTAATTAAGCTTATTTATTTTTTAGAAGAGGTACTGGGGATTGAACCCAGGACCTCATGCATGCTAAGCATGTGCTTTACCATTTGAGCTATCCCCTCCCCCCAAGATCATACCACTTTTAAAAAGAAGTTTAAAAATCAAGGATTTAGAAGTCACTGTGGTCAGGTCAGCTGAGCTGATGGATCTGAAATTGTCACGGAAGACTTGCTGGACTTTCCAAGGGCCTCACAGGATGAGGGTGCGGAGGGGGCGAGCCCTGAGGGCCCCTCATCACGGGGGAAAAACCTTTGTCCTGCTGGTGTTTAATCTGAGTAGGACCCAGAGGTTTGGTTTAGGATACCTTGGTCAGACTCAAGTGTGTTCCTAGGCTGGACCAAGGAGAAAGAAGTGTGAGATGAATGAGTGAGTGTGAGAGAGAGTGTGTGTGTGTGTGTGTGCACGCGCGCTTCACGAGAGGCAGGGTCTGTTCACTGCTGTATCCTCAGCACCTAGAATAGGGCCTGGCACAATGAAAGCCCTCAGGAACGATTTATTGACAGATGAGTGGATGGTAGCCACCTTCACTTGTCATTCTGGTGGTGACATTTCCAGCGTCTCTGCTCAGAGACAAGCCTTAGTGAGAAACAAGGGGAGTGGGCTCTGGGGAGGGTGGGTGCACGTCCATGCACAGGCACAGGTGTTGGGGAAGAGGAGGAGGGGATGAAGCTGGGGCAGCAGAGGGGTTGGGCGGGGCCAGGAGGGAAATGGGGGCAGCTTTAGGGTCGGGGTGCTAAGGGGACTCAGCTTGTCCCTGGGACTAATAAGCCCTCCTCGGTTGCTTTTCAGTGGCCTGGGGCTCTGTTCATGCACTGTTTCTGAAAGAAGTTCTCTCTGCCACGTCTCAGGCCTCGCTCTCTTGACGGTCCCCTCCCTGCCACCCTCCCCTCTGCCCTCCCTGCTGCCAGGAAGAATTGGCACTTAATTCCAATGTACTGAACTCTTCTAATATGTAATCTCCTGAAATCCACACAACCACCTTATAAAGTATTATGATGTCCATTTTACAGAAGAGGAAACTGAGGCTTGGGGAGGTGCAGTACCTTCCCGGGCCACCTGGCCGGTGAGTGGCAGCCCATGCGGACGCCCCGCCCGTGGTGAGTGCCAAGAATCGGTTCTCTGTCACCATGAGTTGTTCTTTCCTCTGGGTTTTCCCCATCAGCCTGCACACAGGTGTCATTTCTCCCTTTTTCACCCCTCATCCCTTCCCAGCCACCATCCCATTTGCCCCCAAACATTTTCAGCAAAACTGGAAGGCATTTTCCAGACTAAATGCCTCGAGTCTGTCTTTGGAAGCCACTTGAGTCCAGCTCACCACCCCACATAAAATGGCTTTCTTGATGAGACCACCATTGACTTCCATAAAGTTGGCTCCAGTGGTTAATTCTCAGCCCTCATCTTTCCTACCTGGCAGGAGCAAGGAACCCATCCCTCCCTCCTTCCTAGAGACACTTTCTGTACTTGGCTTCTCGGGCAGCAGGCGTGCCTGGTGTGCTCCTGCCTCGCTGGCTCTTCATTTCTCTTGTTGGTTCATTCCCAGCTCCCCGAGTTGGATCCTCTGGTTGTCTTTCTTAGTGTTTCTAGAATATAAGCTCGTTTGGCAAAGGAAATGTTTGCCTGTTTCTTTGCTGTGATAACCCCTGTGCCCAGCACAGAATAGGGACCATTTATGGATTGAATGAATGACTAACCGTGGTCAGGATCTGTACTCATGCCCTGGGTGACCCCTTCCAGGCTCACAGCTTGAAGTATCATTCGTAAGCTCACAGTCCCACCTCTCCCCTCCACCCTGGACCTCTCCCCTCGGTTCCTTGCCCATGTGACATGCCTAGCTGGTTGTCTACAAGATCTCTCAAGCTCGGCATTTCTGAACAGAAGCCCAGTGTTCTGCCTTCACCCCCAGCCACTCTACTTCTCCCCAGTCTTCCCTTTCCCAGGAAGCTAAGCCCAGTTCTTCAGTTTGCTTAGGCCAAACCCTCAGAGTCATCCTTTTCCATGTCTCTAATTGGTCCATCAGCAAATCCCATTAGCCCCACCTCCAAAAGGCTCAGAATCCACTCCTGTCACTCCTTCTAATGCTGCTGCCTTAGTCCCAGCTTCCTTAACAATCTTCCCACTTGTCTCCCAGCTTCTAATCTTTGCCCGCTGTGATCGGTCCCATACAGCAGCTGATGTCCCTGTTGAAGACACACGTGGGACCCTGTCACTGCTCTGTTCAGAGCCTCCAGTGCTGTCACTTTGACACGCCAGATAAAAAGCAGTCCTCGTGGGGACTGGCGATCCTCACCCCAGGGTCTTTACCTCTCCCACCCCACCAGGGCATCTGCATTTGCTGTGCCTCCTGCCAGGAACATTCTCACAGCTAGACACACCGCTGACTCCTCACTTACTGTACGTCTTTGCTCACGTGTCAGCTCCGTGAGGCCCTCCCTGCTACTGTGTCCCCTTCCCTGGTGTACTTTTTGGCTTTGCTTCTGTTTATATATATCACATCGGATTTTTTGTGTATTCTGTTTATTGGCTTTCACCACTGGAACGAAAGTTCCAAGAAGGCCACGTGATTTCCTCCAGGTACTGCTGTACGCCTTGCAGCTGGAGTAGCTCTGGGCACAGTATGGTTGCCCAGTAAGTCTTTGTTGAATTAAGAGTGAATGAGAGGGATCACCTGTCTTCAAGGAGTTTGGAGTTTGTCAGGGAAACAGACCAGCTCACGTGAATACAAAGCAGGATTTGTTCAATTGCACAACCAAGTGGCGGCTGTCGGGTCATTTTAAACCCGAGCAAACGGTACAGCAAAATAATTGTACCTGTTTTCTCTGCCACATTTGAAATTACTGTGTCTCTCAAAACAGCACAGAAGAAAGCCACAAACAATGACACCGCAAGAGTGGCAATCGTCATGTTTTGGTTTTGCTCTTCATGTCACTTCTGCATGTGCCGTATTGCAGGGGACGTTTTGGTAGCTGCCCAGTGGCTTTTGGCAGTCCGTACTCCACTGTCTTGAGGCCCGGTTTTGGCCTTTCTGAGTAGCTTGTCCACACTGCTGAGGTGGCTGACCCCCACATGGTAGGTTTTGACTCAGGAGATGAAGAGCTTGGTCGAGGTTGCAAAGCAGAGCTGGGATGCTAACCAAGGACTCTGTCCAGAGCTCTCTCCTCCACCCTGCAGATTCACCTGGGAGCTCAGTTGCGGGCCAAGCCATGTCTTTTTCTGCTGTGGGGTGTTCCTCGCCCACCACCTCTGCCTACACAGGGCAGAACCCATCAGGCTAGGATGCCCAGTTAAGTTCTAGATGGGACGGAATCAGCTGAAAGATGAGGGGAAAGGAGTGAAACACTGAGCATCCATGTGCCGGAATACACACGGGAGGGAGGGAGGCTACAGAGGGCCTGCGGCTGATCCCTGAGGAGGTGTGGCCTTGTGGGAGATGCTGGTCCTTGGGTGAACCAGGAGCAGATTATCCCACTGTCCCTGGACTTCCCCTCAGATCAGAATTACTGGGCTATGGAATTGAAGGCTTGGAAATGGGGGTGCAGTCTGCAGAAACCTTCAGGGAACATCCTCAAGGTGGATTGTCTGGAGGGCCCTGACTCTGCTCTCTGCTCCCATCCCTGCCCAGCTCCCCCTCCGGGGCTCCGTGGGACACTGGATCTCCAGGTTATCCGTGTGCGGTTGGAGGAGCCGCCGGCAGTCAGCCTCCTGCAAGATTGGTCCAAGCACCCCCAGGGCACCAAGGGTGTGGGAGCAGGTGACGCCCCAGACTGGCCCGTGGTTCTGTCGGAATCCAGCACCGCTGTCAGGGGACAGCCAGAGGCAGGGAGTGATGTATAGGTTCTTGTTTTTCTTGGGTGGGAGGGAGGGAGGGAGGAGGCAGTGTCCCCCTTCGGCCTATCGTTCAGAGCTGCCCAGCTCGGCCACCTGATGGAGAGAGTAAAACCAGGTGCCAAGGCAGGATGGAGGAGAGGAGGGCGGGTGGCATCTGCTGTGACTTGGGGGTGCTGGAAAATGTCTCCCCTTAGGGAGGCTTGAGGCCAGACCCTGAGGGGGGCAGGGGACCCTGGGGGCTGTTGTGCAGTAGGGCATTGGGCCTGTGGAGAACACCCACCCGATTCTTTTGCTGACCCAGACCTCTGTCCCCCTCCCCCCACCACCTCCCACCCTGTTAGCCCCCTCCCATTCTCCCTTGGCACAGTGCCTTACACAAGAGGTGGTCGCAACGGGGTTGAACTGAGTCCCACTACCTCGGGGGACGCCTCTCCTCCCCCACCTGTTCAGGCTCCTGGACCAGGAGGCCTCCATTACCTCTTCCCGCTCCATCCCCGCAGATGACTGAAGCAGCCTACCTGGGGGGCTCGTTCACCCCTGCACTCCTGTTCACCTCTTTTCCTGTTGTATATACCTCCTTTGTTGACAATAAATTATTTTTTTTTATTAAGAAAGTTTCGTCTGGGCCATCATTGAGGGATGGGGCTTCCTAGCAGGATATCCAGCCTCCTGGAGCAACCTTGAGGGGCAGGAGGGCTGAGAGGTGGTCCTGGGTGGGAGCCCAAAAGCCTCTGCCCCAGAGGCTGGAGCAGGGCCAGGGCAAGGCTTTGTGGACCAGTGGACTGAGGCCGACTTGGCCTCAGTCACGGAGGGTCACCCCTTCCCCCCATGCACCTCCACCCATGACCTGCCCTCCAGATGGGGTCAGAAACACCTTTTCTTTAACATGCACTTTCTGACTCACTTGGTAGGGCCCCCTGTGTGTCAAGACAGGCTACAGTAGGGGACCTTAGGAGCTGAGACTTTATGACCTTTCCAAAGTGTGCAGGTTGTGGCCAGGGCGTCGGGAGAGATGCCTCCTCTCCCAGCCCCAGGAAAGGGAGGCAGGCACTTGGGTCCTGAACACTGGCCTTCCTGCCACCTCCAACCTTCAGCTCTGCACGCTCGGCCCCTCATTGGCTTAATTACACCCAAGTCTTTGGCTGCTTTCCCCTTCTCCAGACCAGGAGATGGCCCACTTTGGGTCTCTTCACCAAGATTCCTTACCCCTTACTCTCCTGAACTAACCATCACAGGGCAGGTCTGTGTAGGATTATGTTTCATTTTTTGGTGGTGGGGGCTCTCGAGAGGCACAGGGAGCTCCATCTCGGGTCCCAAACTGTCCCATTTTGAATCCAGGGTTGAGCGGGATAAATTGGGCAGTCCACCCTCTGCACCTGGATTGCTTCACCGCTCCTGATGGAAGCCGTGCATTCAGGGAGAGGTGGGGCGGAAGCGGAACGCGCAGTCCAGTTGTTCCTATACAACACTGACCCAGCCAAGTTTTGAGACGACTGGAAAGCTGGTCCCTAAATCAGGAAGGATCTGGGCTTAAACACTCAGCTGCATGCCTGACTGAGCTGGTGTCACCCATGGGCCCAATCCAGTGTGAGTGATCTCACAGCATGGTTGGCACAAGGGACATGGTGTTTTCTTGCCATCTGACAAACTCGGGTGGGAGAGCCCAATGATGTGTGGGGCCCTTGTCCAGGGTAGACCAGAAGATGTGTGGTGCGGTAGAGGAAAAGTGGGCGAGCATTCAGGACCCCTTGAGTCTAGGGTGGCCCCACCAGTGCATGACATCAGGGGGCCATGGAACGCCCCTGTGTCTCTGCCACTGTTTTTGCAAATTGGCAAAACTTTATCCTACCTAACAGGAAGATATAAATAATGCTGAAAGTCTGGTTCTGAAACACAAACATGAATTACTGCAGGTGGTTGCTGTCCGTCTGTTCAATCATGTGAAATTGTTTACATTTATGCCAATGTGCTTTTAAAACAACGTGGCTGTGTTGCTGGGTATTTACAATTGGGAGAACTTACATAAAACCTCGTTGTACCATTGTGAAGCTAAGTGCACCTACACAGCTGTTAATTATGACTGATGGTGACTGCTAGACTGTGAGCTCCTTCCGGGCAAGGGCTGGATTGCATTGACTTCATTTTCCTAGCGCCCTGCATAGGGCCTGGTGCATAGTAGGTGCTCATTAAATGTTTGTCAAGTGTCCTCTTGATGTGTATTCCTATGCGCCATTTTTCTACTGCAGGCTAGTCCCTGGAGTGTGGTCCTCGGCACGGGGTGGCTGCCACTATGACTACTGGTAGCATGGTTCCATGACTTAAGCCCCATATCCCGGGTGGCAGGGATCTGCCCAAATGCAGCCAGGACAGGGACTCTGAGCACGTGTGGCTGGGAGCTGCCTGTGGGTACCTCTGGGCTCCCAGGGAGAGGTAGAGAGTGGAACCCAGGGCATGGGAGCCTCTAAACGTAGGTGATGGCTTGGGGTTCCCACCTGGGCTGGAGCCTCCATCCTGGAGCTTGTGACACTAAGGAAACCTCCTACGAAAATATGACCCAGGGGCTGATGTGGCAACTTTCTCCAGGTGTGATGCTGAAGTCCAGCCACAACTACGTGAAGGAGCCAAGGAAGAGAGTGCCACTGCCGGATTCCTAAGCCACACCCCCGGTGCCCCTCGTCCCCAGTACTACCCTGTGCTCTGAAGCCCACTTCTCACTGCCCTTCACAACGGCCCTCCCTGTGATCCAGGTCGGGCAGATCTTTTTGGATACCAGTGATAGATAGCCCTGTGGGCAAAGCCAGCCTAGGACAAGGAAAGAAGCAGCCCCTCACCTCCTTGGAGAGAAGCTGGAGTATGTAGGGGTTTGGCTGGAAAGTGGGGGACCCTGCCTAGTCCCTGCTCTGGTCCAGACTCTGCGGCTCCTCCAATCCACCCTCTCTCTTCTCTTCAGAAAACACAGTGGTTCCCCCATCCCAGACCTCACACACACACACACACACACGCACCCACAGCTGGGCTGCAGCGTGGCTCAAATGAAACTGTCTTTGGGGCTCTTTGTAAACTTAAGTCCTGCACACCCCCAGATGTGTAGAGGGCTGGGGTAGGAAAGCATCTCTGAGGGAACTGCAGCCTCTCTGTGTCGGTACCCGACCCCATACTAGTCTGTTGGGAAGGGGGCACCCAGCTGATACCTCCCCGAGGCAACACAAGCAGGATGAGGGCTGCTTGCAGGTGCAGTGACAAGGGAGGGGGCTCTGTAGCACCTGGTGTGTCTGCTTCCCACCTCCCCGGAACCGGCTGCCTTCACCACTGAATCTGGTCAGTCCCCTTCTTCCCAAGATGGAACGGCCTCCAGAAAGGAAGCCAAGCAAATGTTTTGGTCTCCCCAACAGCAACAATTATTTTTTAAATAAACTATAAGTTTATAAAAAATAAAAAAAAGCAAATCCCAGACACTGTATCATCTAATCTGTAAATAGGATTGTATGTATCTCTAAGAAATTCAGGCTCTTCAGTAAAACCATGTCACCCTTTAAAAATGAATAAACCCTTAATGTCATTTAATATCCACTCAGTGTTCACATTCCCCAATTGGTCCATGAATATCTTTTTTTTTTCAGTTCTTTATTGTGAGAAAATACACATAAAATTCACCATTTTTAACCATTTTTAAGTGTACAGGTTGGTAGGAAGTACATTCACATTGTTTGTGACCGATCTCCAGAACTCTTCTGTGAATCCTTGTACAGCTGATTTTTTTGAATCAGGGTCTAAGTATGGTCCCCACACTGCATTTGGTTGATGTTTCCACCTATAACAGCCTTTCTTTCCTCTTTTCCCTCTTTCTTTTATTTTTTTCTTGTTTAAGAACATACTGGCTTGTTCTGTAGACAGAATTTCCTCCATTCTGGATTTGGCTGATTGTGCTCCCATGATATTGTCGAATGTTCATCAATCAAGCATGCAGTCTGGAGATGGAGGCTAGACAGGGCTTCCCTTGGAGACATTTAAGCAGAGACAGCGCCATGCAGTTACATAGGGAAGGGAGTTCTGGGCAGAGGGGACAAGGAGGGCCAAAGCCCTGTGGCTTTCGTTCCCCAGGATTTCACAGACAGCCTGCTATGTGCCAGGCACTGTTGGAGGCACTAAGGACATCACCAGGAGCCAGAAAAAGTCCCTGCTCTCCTCGGGGCTGGGGACCTCAGACGCTGTTCTCCCTGGGGAGGATGGCAGTGAGGAAAGTGGGAGTGTTCCCCCAGACACACCTGCCTGCCAGCCAGAGGCAGCTGTACGGCTTTGGGTATTTGGGGATAGCATCTTGGCACACTGGTGACTGCAGGAGGGGGCACACACACTCAGTCTACACCATTATGGAAAACTCCATAGAAAGCAGACAAGGAGCTGGAGGCCCTAAGTGGGCGGGGAAGTTACATAATGGCTCACATGATCCATTTAGTGACAGAGCTGAGACCAGGTTGGGCTCTCTTACTTCTGACCAGTGTTGTTCTTCTGGGAGGTGGGGAGGGTATAGTAGAGAGACTTCAAAGAAGACCTGGGGAGGCTGGCTAGAGTATGCCTAGTATTAACAGCCACCCACACAAAGCACTGGCTGTCCACCAGGCTCTGTCCCAGCGTGTTTCATATATTAACTCATCATGGCCTCACACATCGACCCTGTGACGGAGGTACTTTTATTATTCCCATATAACAGATGGGAAAATTAAGGTAGAGAGAAGTTAAGAGGCTTGCCTAAGATCACGGCTAAGGAGAAGCCTGGCAGCGAGGTCTGTGTGTTTACCCACTAGCCTACATGATCTGCCTCTCATAGGCTGAGAAGCCCAAGATTGATTCTCCTGTTCCTACTCACTTTCACAAGGGACCAAGCATCTCTATGCTTCAATCTCCTTCTTAGTAAATGGGCAGGGGTGGGGGGGTTGGATAACAGTTCCTCCTGCTCATTGTACGTGTGCTTACATCCACAAGGACACAGATCTCTGGTGGGGGTTAGCCCTGAGAAAAGGGAGGGACCCTGGGAGTTCCTGGCCTTGTGTGGCTCATGTCTTGGTGGTGGTTGGGTAGGAGTCACCAATAATAAACATATTCTATTCTACCGACTCTAAGATGCACATTTTTCCACACTCTAACATCTCTGAAATGTCCCAAAGTCAATATGATGTATAGTACTGGTGATAAAGTACATGATGGAAGTTCAAAGACATGGAGAGAGAGAGGAAAGCTCAGTGAGAAGATGGGAGGGTCTCTGGTGAATCAGAGGGCACATATGGATCTTGCCACATCCTGTTATCTGACTCTTGATCAGACGGCCATTCTGGATCCTCAGAATCCTGCCTGGAATGAGCAGACGCTCTGGCTCCACTGGTCGGGAGGAGAAAGATGGAGAAGAATTGCAATGGTTCATAGGGTGAGAATAAAGGTATCTTCCACTCTGGTACCTTGGTCTCCCCTTGGCTTTTTCTCTCCTGGCCAAACCACGCCCATGCCCAGGACTGCTACCCTAAGGCCCCTGGGCCTGCTGGAGCTGGGAATCTGTAACCCCTGCCTTCCCTGATTCCGGTGGGTATCACAGCTGCCCTGGGGCACTGGTCCTGTTGGTTGGTTTCTACCTGGTTTAGGGCCTGTGATAGATGCCTTTACTTTTATGTTTGTATTGTTTTCAGTTGTTCAGGTTGGAAAGCTTAGAATTATCCTTAACTCTTCTCTCTCAACACACCTCCTAGATCAATCCATCAAGAAATCCTGTTGGCTCTACTTTCCCAATATATCCCAAATCTGACCACTTCTCACTACTGCTGCCCTGCTCTGAGCCATGGTCATCTCTCACTCGAATTATTGCCAAGGCCTCCTTCAGGGTTTCCAGATTTCTGCTCCCACCCTGCCCCTTCACTCTCTTCTCAACCCCATAGCCAGTCAGACCATGTCACTGCTGTGGCTCCCCACCTCACTCTGAGGAAAAGGCAAAGCAGTGGCCCACAAGGCCTGGCTCCCCATCATCTTTCTGCCCTCTTCTCCCACTACTCACCCCTACGCATTGGCCTTCTTGTTCTTTAAACAGCCAGGTCCCCTCCTGCCCCAGGGCCTTTCCACTGGCCACACCCACTGCCTAGAATGCTCTTCCCCCAGATAGCTGCAGAGCTCACTCCCTTACCTCCTTTAAATCTTTGTTCAAGTGTCACCTTCTTAGTGAGATGCACTGACCTCTTTAATACTGCAACTCATTTTCCATCCTTTCGCCTCACCTCTGCAATCCTGATCCCCTCTTAGGTGGCTCTAATTTTTTCCCAAGGCACTTAGTGCTTATTATGTTTGTTGTCTGTCTTCCTCCAGCTGAAATGTAAGCTCCCCAAGGGCAAAAAGCTTTGTCTATTTTGTTCATTGATATACCTGAAGAGCCTAGAACTGTGCCTTGCACATAGGAGGTGCTTAGTAGAGATTTGTGAATGGATGAATTTGCAGATTCAAAAGAGGTAAGGGTATGGCAATAATGAATCATTGAGGAGAACGAGGCAGGTTCAGGGATTTGAGAAGATGATATTTGAACTAGATCTTGAAGTGCATCTGGGATTCCTGTTGAGGTAGGTGACTGGACATTGATCAACATGAATAAAAGCATGAAGGTGAGAGAACTTGACCAGGCAGGAGTTTCAGGAAAGTGTTATCCTCCCCTAGTTGGAGATGATAATCACAAGGTATGTTGAGGCCAGATGGTGCCAAGTTTTCAATGCAGGCTAAGTCTTTTCCCACTGCCAGGACTGGCTACAAAGTTTGTGGGGCCCCACGCAAAAGGAAAATTCAAGGCCCCCTTGGTAAAAATGTCAAGAGGGTGACGGTAGAAGATTAAATCAAAGCCCTGCTAAGAGTGGGGAGTCCCAGACCCGTGAAGTCAGCCTGCCTGTACCACAAGGGAGCCAGTTAAAGTCTTAGAGCAGGGCAGAGATGTAATTGGAGCTGAACTTTAGGAAGATTATTCTGGCATGTCTGGTGGGGCAGGTTGGAGGGAGTCTAGGCAGGGAGACCGGTTAGGCAGCCTTCTGAGGAAGAGGAGAGAACAGGTTGGGTGGGGTAGGGGCTGAGGGGCAGAGTGCAGAGGTGAGAACTTGAGTGAGGAGATACATGGAGGAGGCAGAGTTTGCTTAGAGAAGTTTGCTTAGACAAAGGCCAGGGAAGACCCCTAAGTCCTTTGCTCTAACAACTCCTTTCTCTTTTCCCTTCTTCCAGACCTGAGCCTTGGAGGTGATACCAGGCCCAGGAATCAGCAGTGAGTCTCCCTTTGGCCACCAGAGGGCAGATTATTCTCACGAATTTTCTGGATGAATTTGGGGTCAGGGAATGTCCTCGGTCTTCACTTCTTCTTCTTTTTTTCCTCTCACCTTCGGTGTTCCTTCACCAACTTCTTTCTCAACAGCTGGGTGCCTGAATGGAGCTGAGGTGGGGCATGGGGAGGTCCTGGAGTCCCAAGTATTTACTAGGACTGTAGGTCATACCTGTTGCCTTAGGAAGTATATTCATAACATCCTCTCATTGCTTCTGTCTGACTGCCTATTTCTCTGGTTGACTTAGCCAAAGGCTCTGCTCAGTAGGCTGTAGCTGGAAGCTGGAAGTCAAGTACCAGAGATTCAACTAGCACTTTTCCCTAACAAATCCTTTGGCCCCTTTGCTCCTGTACCTTTGGGGACTTGTTGCTTGAGCTTGGTCTCTGGCTCTTGTGAGGACTCTGGCTTCTGCTCACCTTAAGCTGCTGTTGAGCATAGGGTGGGTTTGGGTTTGGGGGGTGGTTCCAACATGTCCAGAGTACAATGAGTAGGGGCAGCTTGGAGCCAGAGGAATCAGACTGGCCATTCTCCCGCCTCTCTCTGGTGAGACAGTCCCAGGGAAACTGATGGGTGAGCTCAGGTTGACATATGGACTTCCTGGTAGAATCAGGGGCTCTCCAGAGATGAGAGGGTCCTCAGAGTTCATGAACCTAATGACTTCAATTCATTAATGGAGAAACTGAGTCCCAGGGAAGGAAAGGAACCTTCCCAGGTGCCCATTCTTTGTGCTACCCTGAGGAACCCTCAATTTCAACCAGTTTCTCTTTTCTTTCCCATGAGCTTCCTTGTCTTAGGAGGGATAACTGAAATGTTAATTAAGATGAGAATGTCTCTCCAGCCCTACCTCAAAGGAGTATTTAAAAAGGGAACTGGTGTGACTCAATATTGCCATATTGCGATGTTGTTTCATACTATTTTGAACAATTAAGTTTTTTTTTGAAAGAGAAGAAAAAAGGTAACTGAGATTCAAAGATGTTATTTAGAATGTCACCACTGGAACAAAGACCTGAACACTCTCAATATAAGGACATTAAGGAGTCTAAATGCAGAGATGTTATGTGATTTTTCCAAGATCACACAGCATTTTCACTACACAGAGCTGGAGGTGGAATGCAGCGCTGGTTGGGGTCGGGGTGGGCGACCTCTGCAGCCTCCCTCAGCAGGGAGCCAAGGACGTTGACCTGGTGTTTGCCTGGGACCTGAGGAGCCCTGCGGACTAGATGTGGGTGCATGGATAGCTAAAGAGAAGCCAAGATAGACGATGGCAAGTGACGAATGGTAGGTAGACAGGTAATAGACTAAGACTGCATCTGACAGGTGACACACGTGTTGACAGGTTGGATGGTAAACGAGATAGATTTTATGAGCTGACCGACAGACGTAGACAGGAAGCTGCTTTAGAACCAAAGGGTGCCTTGTTTTCTATTTAGTCAAATAGTTTAACAAGCAGGGTGATCCACGCTCCCTGTTCAAGGTTTGAAAATACCCGAAAACTGACGGAAAGAAACGAAGAGTCAGACTGGGTACCACCAGAGGGAATGACCCAAGACTCGCCCCACCTCTGGTGTTGCCGGAAATGGCCGACGACTGCCGTCGGCTGCGGGGAGGGATTGGGGCGTGGCCGGCTCACGGCACCCGGAGTGGCTTCGGGTGTTTCCGGAAACTGCCGAGAGCCAGCTTGAAGTGGGCGGGGAAAGGCCTGTGGGCGTGGCTGGAGTACCCGGAGTCCCTTCGTGGATTTCCGTAAACAGAGCCGAAGCTTGGTCTTCGGAATCGAGGAGGCGCGCGCGTCCCCGGGGTTACCTTCTTCGGGTGTTTCCGGAATTCACCAGTAGTCCGTGACCCGGAGGAGAAGGCGCGCCCCCCTCCCGTTTCTAGCTGCTTCGGATATTTCCGGCTGCTGCCGGCGGAAAGAGCCGAAGGCCGGCGGTGGTGGCGGCCATGTTGGGAGCAGCAGGTCCGGCGGCGGCTGCCTGTGTGCCGGGCGCGGAGCAGTGCCGCTGAGGGCAGGGGAGGAGCGAGGCAGGCGGCCGGCTGCGGCGGCAGAGAGTAGGCGGAGCGGCGCGGCCCGGCAGAAAGGCGACACAGCCCAGCCGGGGGTCGGGGGGGTGCGGTCCGGAGCCGCTCGGAGCCGGCGCGGCCTAGCCCGAGCGGCGCATCCCCGGGCTGGCGTGAGCGGCAGCCCGACCTCCCCGCACCCCCGGCCGGGGCCCATGCGGCGGGTGCCTGTGCTGTGAGAAGCCCCGCCCGGCCGGGCTCCGCGCCTTCCCTTCCCTCCCTTCCTCCAAGCTTCTCGGTTCCCTCCCCTGAGAAACCGGCGCCATGTCCAGCGCCCGGACCCCCCTACCCACGCTGAACGAGAGGGACACCGAGCAGGTAAGGAGCCCTGAGGGCTCCCCAAATTCTCTGGCTGGGCCCCTGCACCTTGCAGAGCCTCCTCCCTCCTCAACTCTCCTCGTGCCCCTGCTGCCATCCTGTAAGCCTCGGCTGCCCTGTCATCTGGCTCCGGGTTCCGCACATCCCCCTTGCGAGTCTGTCCTGGGACCCACCTCGTCCAGACTCCGAACTGCACACTTGTCTTTCTGCCGACCCCTCCTCCCCTCACCGCCCTCTGCGCTCTTCCGTGTTACCTCCCCAGCTTCCTCTTCTCTTCCCTTTTTCTTTCAGGGGCCTTTCTGGTCTTCCTCCACCCACGCTTAAAGCAGTCACTCTCCTGCTCCTCAAATACCACCCCGCGATCGTTGTCCACCTCTTCCTGCATCCCTCCAGCCTTGCTTCCCCTCCGCCCGCACCGGTTCTCCCAGTCCCAGTTATCACCCTCAGGGTCCTTGCCCCGCAGTGTGTTCTCGATCCCTATCCCCTTCTCGTTCCTCAGCTTTTTACTCTGCCTCTTCGTTCTCAAAATTGTGCTCGCCCTCTTGCTTGCAACCCACCAGCTCCACCCTCATCACCTTTCCAAATCGTTCGCCTACTCTTTGCTCATCACTTTCCCTTCTCTTCTCCAGGAGCTCCCTGGTGCCTCGCGCTGGCATTTGTTGCTTCCGTGTTTCCCATACAGCTGTCATGCGCATAGTTTTCCCACAGGTTGTCTTTGGGGTTCCAGTCATCACTCCCTTCAGAGTCCTTGGATCCTTCGCGTTCTCTTCCTCTGGGTCTTGTTTTTTGTTTTTGTTTTTGTTTTTGTTTTAAGTCTTGACCTCCTCTTTCTCACTCTGAGTGCTTTGTCAGCCTTGTCCCTGGTCACTTCCTACCCAGGGAAAGACACTCACTATTTCAGCCCCACTCCATTGACACAACCTGTTGCTCGGTCCTTTCCCAGGCCTCCCTGCATCACCGTCCTTGCTTTTCTGTCTTACACCTCAGCACAAACCGTATTTTCTTGTTTCTTCACTCCTGGATCTGTCCCTTTACACAGTATCTTCCTCCTTGCTTGTTGCCTTCCGGTTTCTCCACCCTCACCACATCTTTCTTACTCTGCCTCGTAATCAGGATTGCCTTTCATCTCCACATTAGTCTCCTGCCTTCTTTACATCATTTTTTATTTTCCCCACATGTGCCCCTTTTCATCCCCTTGTGATTGGCTAGTCTGTAACTCCTGCTCCAGGCATTTTGCATGCTAGTTTCTTGGGCTACACACCCCCTATCCTGGCAATCACTGCTGTCATTTGTCACCCAAGCCTTAGCCTTTTCTGTGTCATCTCACCTCTGAGCCGAGAGGCATCTACTTTCCACCCCTCCCCTTTCTTTCACCATCTCCAGTGTCTCTTGCTTCCTGCTCTGTGGAGAGTCCCCTGCCTGTCACACTATTCTTGGTGAAGAACTTTATTAGGTCAAAAAACTTGACTTGAAAAGGAGCTGTTCTGCTCTGAGGCTTGCAGTGCTTGTTGCCTCCTTTTCTGTCATTACATTCTTTGTTTTCTTCTTATTCCCTTTCTGTGTAATGCAGTAGAACTGTTGTTATATTCTCTTGCTCATTAACATCTTTCTCTGAAAAATCTTCCCTCTTTTCATTTTTCCTACGTTTCTCTTTTTTTTTTTAACCCCTCACTGTCTGTCATCTGGGCAGTCAGGAACTCAAGAGAAGTTCTGCATGAGTTTTTCTCCGCAGTGGTTGACCCTTTCATTACTGATGGATTGACTGATTGCTTCTGAGAGTAAAACGGGTTGAGAGGGAGGGCTGGTTGATTTCCATTTCATCACTGGGTTTGGCAGCTCGTTATGCATGGGCCTGAGGTCTTTGGAAACAGGAGCATGGTCTCTATCTCACAGTCTTTCCCTTGCTTGCCAGCTGTTTCTCTCCTTACTGGGAACCACTTTCTCTAGGCCTGCTTAAGGTTGCCTGTTCTATTCTTTTTCCTACTACAACCTTTATTTTAGCAGGTAAACTGTGCTTAACTAAAGGACTTTCCCAGACTGTTAATTCTGAGCTGGTAGGCAGAGGCCGAGTGACTGACTGGCACCCTCAGGCATCTGGGGAGTGGCGGTGGAGTGCCTGCTCTCTCAGTGAGGCTGTGGGGGGCCTTGTGTTCAGCAGAGTGGAGTAACAGAATGCGTCAATGTGATTTCTCTGTGCTGTTTACTAAATGTAAATATATTCTTGCCGTGGTCTTTCTCTTGTGATGTGTACATTGATTTCCTCTTCCCAACATTCCTCGTGTACTGCTGAGCACACAGTAGGAAGTCATTGCACACCCGTTGATTTTACCATAGCACTACTCGGTGGCCCATTTGGGAAGTCAGCTGCTCTTTGATAGCTTTGTCCAGAGCGCTGGCTGCATACTTTGTCATTCCTGTTCGAAATTA